>NW_006399754.1:3666417-3694052 GCF_000299155.1 Elephantulus edwardii | reverse complement strand
CTTCAGGTCCTCTTCAGTTTCAGCAAGCAGGGTTGTGTCATCTGCATAACGCAGACTGTTGATAAATCGTCCACCAATCTTGATCCCACATTACTCCTCATAGAGCCCAGCCTCCCAGATAATCTGTTCTGCATATCCATTGGTATTTATGGCACATTGTTGTTGAAACACTTTATATAAGCCTACCTGATTTGACTCTACCAGGCACTCCACAAGACAAAGACGAACAGTTTCCTCCCATAGAGATTTGCAACCTTAGAAACTCAATGGACGTTTGCCATGAGTATAAATTAATTCAATGGCAGTGGTCACTTGATTTAATAGAAATGTGCAAAGTATAAATTATAAATCTATGTTGATCAATATAGCCTAACAGATGCCATTTACACGACAACATCAACACATTTTTATTCTATCTGATTTAAAATGCAATTTCATAAACAAGTAAAAATCTATATTGATGAGCATATACAATGTACAAAAATGACATTTACATGACACCAGCAGAGTTAAATCTAAAGAAGGGCAAAAGTTTTATGTTTTAAATTGTTTCTAATACACATAAGATATTAATTGTAATCCCCTGGAAATGCCTAAGAAAATATCTCCCCAAATGATCAAGGAAATTTAAACACTGGGTTAGAAAATACATATTTAGGAAGAAAAGAAAAAGGAGTGGAAGAATAGGGGAAAAGTAAAAGATGACACATAAAAAACAAATAGCAAATTGTTGTTAAGTGTTAGCAAGTCGCAGGCAACTCATAGTGACCCTATGAACGAAAGTCCTGGACACTTCCTGTGTAACTTTTGTCCTCTCTCCAGGTTCGTAGGGTTTCCAGAGGCAAGCTATTATGGAAGTGGATGCCACTCCTGCTTCCATGCTTTATACAGGCATAAATCTTATATTCTCATTATCACTTAAAAAACATTCCAGTTAAAATATAGAAATTGGCAGATTGAATAAAAATATGATCCAGCCATACAAGAGTGTGTACAAGAGACATCCTGCACACTTTATATCCAAAGACACAAAAATTTAAAGTAAAAGAAAAGAAAAAGATATACATGTAAACAGTAAATTGAAGAGTTGAAATGATTAACGATAGAAATAACAGACTTGAAGACAAAAATTACTACAAATAAGGACCTTATATAATGATAAAGTCAACTCATCAAGCAGAGATAGCACTTATAATCATAGAGAGTCCAAATACATATGCCAAAAAGACACTAGGAGAGAGGAATAGATAATTCATCAACAATAATTTAAGGTCTAAATATTTGACTTTCGATAGTGGATATAAAAACGAAAAATTTTTAAAAAATCAAAAGCAAAATAAAATAAAGTATTTAAACACTATAAACCAAATAGACTAAACAAACATCTATAGTTCATTTCACTAGCATCAACATTATACATATTTTCTCAAATTCACAGGAAACAATCCCCAGGATATACCATATGATAGGCAATCTAGTAAGTGTCCATAAACTAACAAAGACTGAAATCGTACTAAGTATCTTCTACCTACCATGGTAGAAAGAAATCACAAATACATGGAAATCATGCTTCTTAAAATCCTTGGTTCAAACAACAAATCATAGAGTAAATTAGAATATACTTTGACATGAATACAAATGAAAAAGATAGTAAGTTAAAAACTTAAGAAACAACTAAACCATTACTCAGCGAGAAGTTTGTAGCTGTATTTGTGTTTTAAAAGATGTCAAATTAATAAAATGACTTAAGAAACTGTAAAAGAAGCAAAACATAAGTGCAAAATAAAACAAGTAATAAATATTAGAGTAAAAATCACCACTGGACCAATTGGCAGCATCAGGATGGATGGCGAAGAGATTGAGATTGCTCACAGCTTCAGTTTGCTCGGCTCCACAGTCAACACTCTTGGCACCAGCAGTCAGAAAATAAAAAAGCGTATCGCGATGGGAAAGTCTGCTGTTAGGGACCTCTCTAAGGCACTCAGGAGCAACGGTGTCTCTCTGGAGACTAAGGTGCGCCTGATACAGGCCATGGTCTTTGCAATCACTTGTTATGCATCAGAGAGTTGGACAATGACTAGGGAGGACAGAAGGAGAGTGGGTGCTTTTGAGCTGTGGTGCTGGAGAAGAGTACTGAATGTACCATGGACTGCCAGGAAAACAAACAGATTCATCTTGGAGAGGATTAAACCAAGCTACTCCTTGGAGGCAAGGATTCTGGGGCTTCGTCTGACATACTTTGGACATGTTGCCAGGAGGGATGGGTCCTTGGAGAGGGACATCATGCTTGGGAGGGTGGAGGGACAGCGCAGGAGGGGAAGACCCTCTATGAGATGGATTGATTCGGTGACTGGGGTAATCGGGATGGGAATGTCAGAGGCAGTGCGGTTGGCGCAGGATAGAGCAGGGTTTAGGGCTGTTGTGCATAGGGTCGCTATGAGTCGCAAATGACTCGACGGCACATAACAACAACAAGTATAGGAAATCAATGACACTTAACCCTTTTGTGACTTGTGACATAGAATATTAATTTACATTTTTTGCTTCTGGTATTGATGAAAATTGATATCTCATTTTCTACCATGATTCTGTCCACTGAAGGCCCGTAAAAGTGAGAGAAAATTAAGAAAAGAACTTTAGCCCACCAATTCTAGGACCAGAGACTCCTCAGAACATTTGAAAAGGATCATTTACAACTTGATAGAACATAATACAATTCATTTTGAGGGAGAGCTCTGGTGGCATCATCCACAGGGAGATGTGCTGTCAACCTGAGGTGGTCAGCTAGAGTCCACCAGTAGCTCAGCAAGAGGAAGATGGGCAATCTCCTCCTGTGAGATTTACAGCCTCCAAAAACCTGCTTGTGGGGTTATGAGTCAACTCTCACTCAATAGCAATGAGTTAGTCTTGGTTAGCTAATTATGTTCAAATCACTATCATTTCTAAGATTTTTTTGTCTTCATTCAAAATGGACTATGTTGTTATTACTAAAAACACATGGCTTTAAAAAATTCAAAGCAAAATATAATTCAGTCTTTTCAATGGCTCTCTAGAGGAGTAAAGCTAGTAAAAGAGTGAGAAAGGTTCATCTTGAGAAAATGTGTCTCATGATTGTACAGGCTAGAAGTCCCAAGTCTGTAAGTCTGGCATCCAGTTAGAGATTTCTCTTGACAAATGAGCTGACAAACCCAACAATGGGAGGTCAGAGGGCTGACTGCAGAAGCTGAGGCACCTAAGCAGGTAATATGACACACCACTGGCTCCAGTGACCTAAAGGCCACTTGGTGAAAAAAAGAAGTAGGATCCAAACAGACCAAAAAGAAATAAAGCCTGTCAGAACATCTATATATTTTAGATGCAGACATTTCCTTTCAAATAATTGCTCATAGCAGATCTGATGATAGAGATTATTATAGTTGATTGGTTAAAATAAAAGGAATGCCACAGCATAACTACTTTAGTGGTTTACCAGGGAATTATGAGCGGTCACGTTGACACACAACCTTAACCAACAATTGGAAGAGTTTGACTCTTTGAATGTGGGGTTTTTTTATGTTTTTTAAAAAAATTTATTTTCTTTTTGTTATTTTTTGTGTATGTATCATGAAATCGGATCTGACTGGTACAGGAGGAGATTGTCCCTCCTTCTCCAGCAGTGCATCTGGTGGATTCAAACCACTCACCTCTGGGATTGCAGTGCAGCTTCTTGCCACTAGGCCACCAGAACTTGCCAAGTTTGACTCTTTGAAACATGAGAAGAATTGACAAACCTTTAGCTGACTGACCAAGAAAGAGTGGGGAGTGGAGGAGGGTGGGGAAGAAGAATCAAATAAAAGAAGGAACAGTACCCCAAACTTCACAAAATCTAAAATATTACTGACAATTATTTGTAACTGAGATGAAACACACTTTTTTAAAAGACACAGCTACTGAAAACAAAGAAGAAATAGGCAGACAAACCTCTACAACAAGTAAAGAGTTAATAATCAGCCCATCTCTCACCTCAGGCGCAGGAAGAAAGCCTGACCAGAAGACATTACTGGTGAAATATACCAAATGTTTAAAGTACAACAAATACCAAAGCTTCACAAGTGCTTCCTCAAAATAGAATAGGAATAAAAATGTTCCAATTCATCCTATGAAGTCATTATTACCCTGACACTAAAACCCAATAGATTCACAGGAAGATTATAGACCAACATCCCTTTTTAATACAAACACAAAATCCTCATAATAATTGCACACTTAGTCCAGTAACATTCAAGAGTATTAAACAAAATTAACAAGTAAGATGTATCCCAGGTACACAAGTTAGTTCAACATACACGAATCAAACAAAGCAAGACAGGATGCCACAGAATGTAGTACACAGCTTGCATGTTTACTTAGTGGTGGTGTTGTTACATGCTGCTGAGTCAGAACTGGTCCATAGCTTACCCTCTCCAATGGGTTTGCAGAGGCAGTAAATGGCACTAGAAGAGATTTCCCATCTTCCTCCTGCCTTACTTCAATAGGCACAGACACTCAAACGTCTGAAAAAAAAAATGAACATATGTTCAGGATAAAAATAGTCATGTACACTATTCATATACAGAAGCTTCATAAACTTGATTAACAGTATCAAGAAAAAGAACAACTCATATATTTAATGGTAAAAAGATGAAACTAAGACTTAAACTCAAGAATAAGAATGTCAGCTCTTGGCTGCTCTATTCAATATGGTGAAACAGGATCCAGCCAGGGCAACTGTTGTTGGTTGGTGCTGTGAAGTCATCTACAACTCATCAGACTCTATGAAGAGATGATCAGAACCTTGTCCTATCCTGCTCCACCCTTACAATCTCTACCAAGCCCACCGTAGCAGTCACTGCATCAAGTAAACTGAGGGTATTGCTCTCTTTCACAGTATGATGTCCCTAAGGACTGGTTCCTCCTGAAAATATGACCAAAGTAACACAAAGTTTTACTATCTTTGTTTCTAAAAAGCACTCTAGTTGTACCTCATTCAAGAAAGATATTTTTTTTGTCCTTTTGAAAATCTATGAGACGTTGTTGTTGTTATGTGACGTCGAGTCGTTTGCGACTCATAGCGACCCTATGCACAACAGCCCTAAACTCCGCTCTGTCCTGTGCCAATCGCACTGTCTCTGACACACCCATCCCTATTACCCCAGTCACCGAATCAATCCATCTCATAGAGGGTCTATCCATTCAATACTCTTCACCAACACCACAACTCAAAGGTATTGATTTTTCTTCTGTCTTCATTATGCATCGTTCAACTTTCAGATGCACAGGAAGGAATTGAAAATATGATGGCTTGGATCAGATGTACTTTGGACTTGAAACTGACATCCTTGCTCTTTTGAATTTTGCAGAAGTCCTTAATAGTAGATCCCCCCCAATGTGACGCTTCTTTTCATTTCTTGACTGCTTCTAACATGAGTGTTGATTGTGGATCCTACTAAACTGGAATCATTGAGAACTTCAATCTTTCTCCATCCCCATCATGATGGTCTTGTGGTGTGGATGTTTTGTTTTCTTCATTTTCAGACATAACCCATATTGAAGTCTATAGTCTTTGCTCTTCTCTAGTAAGTACCTCAAGTCTTCTTCACTTTACAAGCAAAGTTGTGTCATCACATAATACAGTTTGTTACTAAGTCTTCCTCCAATCCTGATACAGCATCCTTCTTCATACAGTTCAGCTTCTCAAATTATTCGTTCAGCATACAGATTGAATATGTATGGAGAAAGGATACAGCCTTGATGTACATCTTTCCTGATTTTAGATCAGAGACTGTTCCCTTATTCTCTCAGGACAACTCCTTCTTGGTCTATGTATAGGTTTTATATGAGCACAATTAAGTGTTCTGGGAATCTCATTATTCTCAATATTAGCCATAACGTGTTATGATTTGCATAAATGCCTTTGTGGAATTAATAAAACACTAGTAAATATCTTTCTGGTATTTTCTGCTCTTAGCCAATATCCATCTGACACCAGAAGTTATATCCTTTGTGCTGGACCCCTTTGAGTCTAGCTTGACTTTCTTGCGCTTCCTTGGTGATGTGATATTTCCAGCTGTTACAAAAAATCTTGAGCAATAATACAGGAAGAATGCCTACTTATGCTTTACTGACTATGCAAAGGAACTTGATTGTGTGAATCATAAAAAGTTATGGCTAACTTGAGAAGAATGGGAATCCCAGAGCACTTAATTGTGTTAATGTGAAACCTTTACCAAGACCAAGAGACTGTTATGTGAACAGAACAAGGGCATACTGTTGTTGTTGTTGTTGTTATGGGCCATTGAGTTGCTTGTGACTCATAGAGACCCTATGTACAACAGCCCTAAACTCTGTTCTGTCCTGTGCCAGTTGCACTGTCTCCAATACACCCATCCTGATTACCCCAGTCACTGAATCAATCTACCTCATAGAGGGCCTTCTCCTCCTGTGCTGTCCCTACACCCTCCCAAGCATGATGTCACACTGATTAAAATTAAGAAGGAGGGCGTCAGGGTTGTATTCTCTCTCCATACCTACTCAATCTGTATGCTGAGCAAATTATTCGAGAAGCCAGACACTGTGAAGATCAGAAAAAGACTCATCAATAACCTGTGTTATGCACACGACTCAACCTTGCTGCTGAAACTGAGGAGGACTTGAAGCACTTGTTGCAGAAGATCAAATGGATTGCATCTCAATGTCAAGAAAATAAAAATTCTTCTCAATAGGCCTATAGATAACATCATGAAAAGCAGAGAAAGATTGAAACTATCTTACTTGGATCCACAGTCAACACCCTTGGTACCAGGAGTCAGGCAATCAGGAGAAGCATTGTACTAGGAAAGTCTTCAGTTAGGGACCTCTACAAATTATTGAGGAATAATGATGTCAGTTTGAGGACTAAGGAGTATCTGATTCAGGTAATGGTTTTTCTTATCATTTGCAATGTATCTGAGAGCTGGACAGTGGGTAAGAATGACAGAAGAAAAATCGGTGCCTTTTAGCTATGGTGTTGGAGAAGAGTACTGAACATCACACGGAAAGCCAAAAGAACAAACATGTGTGTTGGAACAAGTGCAGCCAGAGTGTTCCCTGGAGGTAGAGCTTCACCTCACATACTCTAGGCAAGTTTCTAGGAGAGGAACATGATTCTCGGGAAGTTAGAGGGTCGGTGAGGAAGAGAAAGACCCTCAAACTGGTGGATTGGCACAGTGATTCTTGTAACGGGCTTTAGCATCTCAGGCAGTGTGAAGACAGCACAGGTAGAATAGGTTTCAGATTTGTTATGAACAGAGTCAGTATGTGTTGCACGTGACATGTCACACCTAACAACTAACAACAAAACAATGAAAATTTATTTATAAAATTAAAAAAGTACTAATATATAATATAGATGAATCTTTTAAATATTATGGCAAATGAGAGAAATTAGACACAAAGGCCACATAGAGTAACATAGTCTAAATCCATTTGTATAAAGTGTCTGGAACAGTAAATTTTTTTAGACAAATAAAGCAGTTTAAGGGTTGACAAGAGTTAGGGGGCATATAGTGGTGTTATGGAGATAATGCTAATAAAACACAGGAATCATTTTAGGGTTGATGAAAATGTTCTGGAATTATGTAGTGGCCAAGATTGCATGACTCTGTGAATGTTGTTACTGTTAGGTGCCATTGAGTTGGCCACAAGTCACAGTGACCTTATGGACAACAGGGCTCAATCTTGCCCAATCCCTTATTATTCCCATGACGTCTGTCATGGAGGAGTCCACTGTGTCAATCATCTCACTGAAGGTTTTCCTCTCTTTCACTGAGGCTGCAACTTTCCCAACATGATGTCTAAGGACAGAAGTTCTTCCTGAAAATATGTCCAAAGTAAGATTATGTTTCTGCATCTTTGCCTCCAAGAAGCACTCTGGATATACTTCCTTTATATGGAAAGCTGCATGTACAGCATACTTGTACTTTATGTAAAAGAGGTGACTATCAAGATCTATAACAATCAGGATCTGCATAAGTTAAGTCTTAATAGTTACTGTTCAAATCTACCAAAGAAGTAACAATGCCTTTGAAAGATGATGTTGGAGAAGAATATTGAACAAAGCATGGACTGCCAAAACAACCTTGTGAATAGACTAAAAACTGAAATTAACCATTCGAACGGTTAAATAATAGGGTCTGTGAATTGTATCTCAATTTTTAAAAAACTTTAGAACTTGATATATAACTCCAAATACTCATACTCAAATTAGAGACGTTAGTTCCAAAGGCTAAGAAGTAAAGAGAGATCACTGAATGGAAACTCTTAGGAGAAAAATCAGAAATAAGAAGTAAGGGAAAAGACTAGGCCAGCCTACCAGAATTGTTTAGGTGAACAAGAGGGGGAGCTCTTTACAGCAAAGAAAACTACAAAACTAATATTTTTGCTTCTAATTATAATTAATTTATACTCTTTCCAGAAAATTAAATCTTGAAAATGCTAATAGTTTTACTATTCTGACAATTACTAACATTTAATTTATATAGATTCCAATACATATTTAAAACCAGTCACCTCTTTTATAAAAAGTGCATGTTATACATATAGCTTTACATCCAATTTTTTACTTACAACTGTATTTGTAAACATTTTAAAGGACTTAATTCTGAATTGAATTGTCTTTTTAATACTTTGAAGATATAATTTTAATGCCTAGAGATATACTGAAATTAATCAAACCTATTTTGAATATTTTCCTTGCTACAAGAAAAATGAAATTAAAATTTCTTCTATTTCCTAAGGATAGAATTTTTAAAAAGAGGAATTATCAGGTCAAATACTATCCATAGCTTTCAGTCTTTGGATTCTTATTATTACATTGTAAGTAGAAAATTTGGACAATCTTAGTATTTCCATCAGTACTATGGCTTTTGTTATGTACTATTGATTCAGAATCGACACACAGCTGACTCTCCAGCAGGCTTTCAGAGGCTGTAAATCACATGGGAGGAGATTGTTCATCTCTCTCCCATGGACCAGCAGGTAGATTCAAGCCACATATCTTTGTATAAAGCATTACCACTAACCAACCAGAGCTCCAGTAATATATAATCTCTTCTTCTTGGAATTTTTACCTAAATAGGATATTAAAGTTTTTTCTGTTGTTTTTGTTTACATTATTTACCAATTTGATAATACAGAAGTTTGTGTCTTCTAATAATAATGTTTTTGTTTGTAGAGATTGACTATTTGTGAACATTGACATTTTTCTGATTAGGCTATTTATCTTCTGACTATAGATGTGACTGTAGATCAAGTAAAATGAAACTGTTGACAATATCAATCTTTTATCCATCCTTTTGTTCTCTCTTGGTCCAGTGGTGAGGATTTTGTGGTTTGGGTTTTTTTAATGTTGAGGTATAATCTATATTACAGGCTGTAGTCTTTGGTCTTCTGTAGTAATACAAGTGCCCTTCACTTTTTATTTGGATCCACAATCAACATCCATCCAATGTAACAACAGTCAAGAAATCCAAAGCCATTTTGTACTGGGGAAAACTACTGTCAATAACTCTCCAAAGTTCTAAAGAACAAGGATGTCCATTTAAACATTAGGGTGCACCTGATTCAAGTTCTTTTCTTTTCAGTCCCTTCCTATGCATCTGAAAGTTGGACAATGAATAAAGAAGACCAAAGAATAATTGATGCTTTTGGATTGGGGTGTTGGTGAAGAGTACTGAATATGCGTACTATGGACTGTCAAAAGAGCAAGCAAATCTGTCTTGAAAGAAGTGTAACCAAGTGCTCCTTAGAGGCAAGGATGGGGAAATATTATCTCACTTACTTAAGGCACATTCTAAGAGGAACTAATCATTGCAGAGAGATATCATGCTGGGAAAAGGAGAGGGTCAGAGGAAGAGAGGAAAACTCTCAACAAGATGGATTGACACAGTGATTACCACAACGGACTTGAACCTGATAGAGATTCTGAGGTCAGGTCAAGGTTCATATCTGTTGCTCATAAAGTCATTATGAGTCATAGTCAACTCAGTAGCACCTAATAATAATAATTATTATTATGTTATAGAAGTTCTTTATGCATTAACCATATGAACCTTTATCTTAAATGTTTTCTTTTTTCCCCACAGGTTATACTTTGCTTTTTTTAAAAAAAATGTGAGCTCTGATACATACTTTTTAAAAAAATTTGTATTTTAATTTTAATTTTGTATTATAAAACTCTAGTTTTTCTTCTCTTAAAACCTTTCTCTTAAAAACCACTTTTACGCGCTGATGCAGATAAATACTCAACACAATTTCTTCCACTTCTTGGTATTTTCATTTTTTTAGCTGAATTATTTAAATCATCTAGAATTTATATGAAAATATAGTAAGGGTCTTCTTCTTTTCTAAGCAGAATAAAATAGTCCAGGGCTGTTTAACTAATAACTTTTCAATTCTCTGCTGCTTAAAAATTCCATTTTCAAATACTAAATATATATATATAGGGACGTTGTATTCTCGTCTCTCTGTCAAACCTTTTATGGCATCATGTTGTAAAACTTTATAACAGATTTTATGTATCTGGAATACAAAATTCTTTGTTTATAGGACTCTGTTGGTTATTCTTAAATTCCTCTTGATTATAACTCTAGTGTCACATTTTCATTAGAAAATATTTCAATCGGAAATTGTATTAAAACTGTACCGAACTTATTACTTTTAGGGGGAAGTGCACGATCAAACATTATGGAATATATCTTGATTTTTTTTATCTACTTCTAAATTATTATATAAAGTTTTATCATTCATTTAATCAAGCCAAAACTCAAAGTCATTGCTGTGGAGTCAGAGGCTGACTCATAATTGACTGTGCAGTAGGCTTTCTGAGGCTCTAATGTAGAAGACACTGCCCATCTCTCTCCTGCAGAATCACTGTGATTTGAACCATGAGAGAGGCCTGGCCGTTGGGTCGGCAGCACATTTCCATTAAGGACTATACCAGCAGAGCTCAATTAAGAAAAGATCTGATACACTTTGTCCAAGTTTATTTCTGTTTTATTGTTGTTTGCTTTGTCTTTCCCCCTCTTTATCCCTATTGTGAAAAGATATTTTCCTTCTTTGCAATTATTACAATGTTTATGGATAATTTCTAAGTCTGCATTTAGCTATAATAATGAACTATGAGTTTAACAGTTAGTTTCTGAGCTTGTTCTGAGGAGATTATTCTTTGTTGTTGTTGTTGTTATGTGCTGAGTCACTTGCGACTCATAGCGACCCTATGTACAAGAGCCCTAAATGCTGTTCTATCCTGTGCCAACCTCACCGTCTCAAACACACTCATTCCCACCACTCCAGTCACAGAATCGATCCATCTCATCGAGGGTCTTCCTCTCCTGCGCCGGTCCCTCCACTCTGCCAAGCATGATGTCCCTCTCCAAGGACCAGTCCCTCCTTGCAACATGCCCAAAGTATGTCAGATGAAGCTTCAGAATCCTTGACTCCAAGGAGCATTCCGGCTTCACCTTCTCCAGGACAGACCTGTTTGTTCTCTTAACAGTCCATGGTATATTCAACACTTCTACAGCACCACAGCTCAAAGGCATCAATTCTCTTTCTATCATCCCTATCCACTGTCTAACTCTCTGATGCATAGCACGTAATTGCGAAGACGTAATTGCCTGGATCAGGTGCACCTTAGTCTAGCTTAGATTATGCTTTAGATATTCTAAAATTCTCCCCACACCCCTCTTTTGGGGATCTTTAGACCAGTTCCACTTTGTTTTGAAAACATACCGTTTCGATTCCTTGACATGGCTCTTAAGAAGTAAAAACTTGAAAAAAAAATTAGTAAAGACTTGGCAGGAAGAATTTTGGTTTAATAAACACTAAATTGAAAGTATTTTTGGAAGAGGCCTTAATGATTCTTTGGTTATAAACACCCTCCAAAATAACATGATGTCTTTTTAAGACTCAGATTTCTTGCAGTAAGATTTAAATACAATCAAAGTAATCCTTTTCAGATGCACAGTTGTATGAATTTTGATAAAAAGGCAGAATCAAGTAATTACAATAGAGCCTAGAATACTTCCAGCAGCCTGAGAAGTTTCCTTTGCGATGACAGTCAATCCCCTCCCCCACTCTCAGGTCCTGGACACTCTGGGAGGTGTTTCCTATCTTTTTATTTCCTACACAGCATTGTTATTTCTGAAACTTTCAATTGGCATCAATGCTGGGCCACTAGCTAACAGCACATAGTTCTCTGCTGTTTGTTTGAATATCATCTTTTCTTTACTAACTCTCAGCTCTCAGTGTCCACTCCAGACAAGGTCCAGTCCCTGCCCTGACACATGGCCTGGCTCCCGCTGGAACGACTTTCCCAGACACGGCGCACAGGGTAGACATGCCATGGGACGTGGTCCTCAAGGCATAGAGGACAAGCTTCGGACCTCCACTTTTTAGATCTTCCCTCTTTTCAGCTTTGTACATGTGCCTGGGTGGGTGTGGACATCACAGAGTCTCAACCTATTTGCCCCTATGGTGTGAATAATGTATTGAGAAGCGGATGTCCAGTATGTTCTGAGGAATAATCCTCTGCTGTGTGCTGACCAGTCTGTCTAGGAAACGGTTCTGGGTGCTGAGCACAGGCCGACTTGTGTTTACTTCCTCATCTTTAGCAAACTTGTGCGAGTGTTCACCACAGAGCAGTCTGAGTAAGTCAGCACAAGCAGACCCTTGCTTACTTTGCTTCCTGGGTCACCTGGCTCTGTCTACAATTCTCTGATTTGCTATTTCTTTCCCCAGTGTCCAATCAAGTGTGTCAGAGATGATGAGGAAGGCACAGGATACAACAACGTTCAGACCTGTTGTCCACTGGTCACTATGAGTCGCACTTAACTTGATGGCACCTAACAACAACAACAACATATGTAGTCTGGAGCTGCGGTAGCAATCCAATCACCTGTCATTGTAAATAAACTCTTCTAGAGTGTAATGTTACACCACCAGAGAGTTGTTTGTCAAGAGGGCTCCACGGGGACAAACTGCCTGCCTCCATCCACCCTGGAGATGCCTGTTTGCAAAGCTACAGCTGCCTTGGTGTGGCTGGAGAAGAGAATGGCGGACGGGAAAACCTCAAACTCTGCTCAATAAATAACCCTGCTTTACCTTCATGCCTATATAATCTCTTGTGTTTACCAAGGCCCCTCAGCGTTCATGGTTAATACGTCACGCTGGAAGAATCTGAACATTGAAACGGAAAATCTTTTATTTGCTAACTTAATTCCGTTAGCCCAGCTCACTCCAGGTCAGTGCTGTAATGACTCCTGGTCTGGGAGACACTGACTTAAACGGCCATATCTCTGCCCCTCAGTTCTGCCCCTATGTGGGCAGGCAGGGTTTACTAGCTGCCGTGCTGACTCACCCTGGGTCCAAGGTATGACCATGGGGAAGGAATGGCAGCCTCGGTGGGCATAGCTGTACCTTTCACCCTTGCTTCAGTGAGGCCTGGGCTGTACATTGCATCACAGAAGAGGAAGGCTTCATGACACCATGGGGTATGAGTGACACCATGAACATCTCAGTTACCCCCTGACCATGTCCTAAATGCAGAGTGTCAATTTGAAGGGGCATCAGTTTACAAGAAGGATAACAACCAACTCCTCTCCTATGAGAGTGCTCCCACCTCTTAGTGCCCCATGCCTCATCTCCTCCAGACTGTGCTTAGGACAAGTCCACATGTAGGAGACAGGGCAATGGCCTGCTGGCTGCCTTCTCCCATCGAAGCCATCAGATGCTCATATAAACATATATATTAAAATCAACTGATTTTTCAAAAAGATGTTTAAAAACACTTTCAAAAAGTGTCCTTAGATGCCCCTGAATCTAGCGCAACTCATAGCAAGCCTCTGAACAACAGACCTTAATTCTCTTCTATCCTGTGCCATTCTCACAGTCTCTGACACACATAGGTCCACTGCTGTGGTCACTGTGTCAGCCCATCTTGCTGGGGGGCTTCCTCTCTTTTGTTAACCCTTTACCTTTCCAAGCATGACATTCTTTTCCAAGGAATAGTCTCTCTTAGCAACATGTTCAAAGTATGAGAGATGAAGGTGTGTCATGCTTGTCCCCAAGGAAGACTCAAGCTCCATTTCTTCCAAGACGTATCTGATCATCACCTCGGCAGCTCATGGGATAGTCAACACTCTTCTCTGACACCATAACTCAAAGGCATCGATCCTTCTTTGCCATCCTTATTCACTGTTCAGCTCTCTGATGCGTCCAGGTCCTTAACAGTAGACTTGTCCAATGTGATTCATCTCCTGATCTCCTGACTGCGGGCACCAACGGTGCTGGTTGTGAATCCAAGTGAGATGAAATAATTGACAATTATTCATTCTTTCCAATTCCAGTTCTTTCTCTATCATGAATCTGCCTAATGGCCCAACAGCAGGAATAACCTTTCTTTTCTTGATGTTTAGATGAAATAGAATGGAGAAGGCAACTAGGGAGTGAGAAGAAGAAGAAAATGTTTTATTAGCTAAGGTTCTTCCTTCTTTGTACCAGACATCATAGTGTGCACTTCGCATCCATTATCTCGCTGTATTTTCACAATGACGCTGTTGCTACACCCATTTTACCGCATGGAAAACTGAACCATCGAAATGAAAAACACTTAGTCATGGGTTTTAATGTAGCCAGTGGCTGAATCAGACATCAGACATCAGACAGAACCTTTGTGTCCGCTCTGAACTAGAGGATTCTTCTCTGCGCACTTGGGGCCTACAAAGCACTAACAGCATTCAGAAGGACTGAAGCAGTCCTGTGGAGGAGCGGGTGGCAGGGCTCTGACGGAATGCAGACTCCGGGAGCCTGAGCTCAGAACAGAAAATGTTACTGTACCCCGGGCCCACGGTGGGGGCTCATCTGGTCCACTTGTCTTCACAACCGTGAGTGCTCTGCAGACATTCCCTTGAATGTGCTGGCCAGGGGTAGAGAAGGCAAAATCTGCCTTCCCAGGGGAGGTGGAAGAGGAGGAAGGCGTGGGGTGAGTGTGGGTCAACTCTCTCCATGCAGGGCATGAGGGGAGAGGCAGGGATGAGGAAAGTGGTCTGAAATGTTTTCCACCTAACAAGAAGCCAGTGAACTAGATACCGTTGCAGGAGAAGTAGGAGAGGCCAAGGGCAGGCAAGAGAATTGGCCACTGCTGTCAAGTTCTTGAACTTTTCATGTTGTTTGTTCCCCAAAGACGTGCACATTCAAGTGCACGTGAACACACACATGCAGACACATGCAAACATGCACACCCAAAGACATGTGCACATGCCAGCAAGCACAGGTACACAAATATATATGTGCACTCAAGCAACCACACCTGTGAATACACATGCTGCATGACAGGTGTGCAGGTTGGCACAGACACATGTGCACACACGTGCGTACATGTGAGAACAGGCACAGGTACAGATGTGACTACACCATTGCAGATATAAAACAGGCAAGTGCACTGTGTGTGCACGTACACATCTGCATCCAAGCACACCCGTGCACGGGTGTACATACACACCTGCATAACTTTCCCTCGCTAGTCAGTCTGCACTATCATCTCCCCAACTACAAGCAACAATCATGTGAGAAGCTTTTAATATGGCCTCCAGAACTCAGAAGACATCATGCTTGATTATCCTGTCGAGTCCTCCTCATTCTCCTTGAGCTGGACCACAGCGCAAAGGGGGGCTTGATCAAAGGCAAAGCCTGTGTCTCCAGCCAGCATGTACCAGCACTGGGACCCAGCCTGGTGTCTTCGCTAACTGCTGGACCTAATGGGGTGATTATGCACAGACTTCCTGACTGGTTGGGCCTTGCAGTTCAACTTACCCTGTTAGTACAAGGTTTGCCTTATTTTAGGGTCAGTAACATGCTCAGCTAAAAGATTTCTTAGATGGAAAGAATATTGAGCAGCTTCTTTTTTAAGAGTGTGCGTGTGTATGTCTTTGGGCTGTTTCTTGCTCTGAGATTTCTGTCCACCTGATTGGAACAGGGAGTTTCTATCTTTTCTAAGAAACATGTTAAGAGTCAGCCATTCATATGACCTGATACTATTTTGCTGTGAAATCCCATTCCCCAAGTCACAGCTTCAGATCTGTGAGTAAGGGTCCAGACTGTTCTGAAAATCTAAGCTAGAATTCTACTAGAGAGGAAGTTCCTCTGGTGGCTTGATGTGGTTGTTGTTGTGTGCCATCCATCTGGTGGGAGGCAACTCATAGCTGATCCTCTCACAGGTTTTCAGAGGCAATAAATCACACAGAATATTGCCCATTTTTCTCCCACAGAACAGTTGGAGGATTCAAATTGCATGCCTTTGAAATTGTCACATGGCTTTTTACCATTAAGTCACCAGAGGGTCCTTCTAGCTTGTTCTTGTTGTTAGGTACTGTCAAGTCAAGCAGGACTCATAGCAATCCTATGAATAGCCAACCTGAACTCTTCCCTATCCTGTGCCACACCCATCATCTCTGATACACTTGAACCCACTGCTGAAGTCACCATGTCAGTCCATATTGTTAGGGAGGGTCTTCTTTTCCTTCCTTGACCCTTCATCTTTCCAAGCATAATGACCCTTTCCAAGGAGCAGCCTCACCTAGCTACCTGTCCAAAGTATGAGAGATGAAGATTCATCATCTTTGCCTTCAAGGAGCATCCAGGCTGTGCTTTCTCTAAGACATAGCTCTTTGGTTTTTTTGAAGCCCATGGTTTGTTCATCACTTTTCTCCAGCACCACAACTCATGGCATCGATTTTTCTGTCATCCTTATTCACTATATCCAGCTCTCTGATGTGACTGAGAAGTCTAATGACGTGAATCAGGTGCACCTTAGTCTTCAAAATGACATCATTGCTCTTCAGTATTTTGGAGACGTCCCTTAGAACAGATTTGCCCAATGTAATATGTCTCCTGTTTTCTTGACAGCTTGTTCCACTGCATGGAACAGAACCCCCAACCTTTCAGTTTGCATCACCAGGGATTCCAAATGAAATGAATACAGACCAGCCATTTAAACTTCTCTGTACTTGTGTTGTACATAGAAAGGAGGGGAGAAGATTTGCCTAGAGTCACTACCAACTGGTCATGCTTGAGTTTCTTTGCTTTAAAGAAAAATAGCAATTGTCTATAATGCAGAGGGGCGGAAGCGAGGGCCCTGCATATTTGAAGCCAGCTCCTTTTCCTCTGCATAACCGCTGTGCCAGCCTCCTGCTTGCATCCTGGACTTCCGGAGTGTGAAGAAGTCCATGTGGTGTCAGGTCATCTGTGTTCTGACACGCAGCTGGTTCCATATCTTGTTTACTACGTAAGACGTCTACCATGGCAAGTGGGTTAGACCCCAAAGTGCCACGCGAGCAGCATGTGTGGTCACACGTATAGGCAGTTTAGGACATTCTTCTAGTAATCAGCTGGATTACTTCATTCTTGGCTATAGGCACAAGGAGAAGAGTCTAACAAATGCTTTGAAATCTCCAGATCACAGGATAATTTGCTACGAGAGGTTATTTCTACTGAAGATGGAATTCAGTAACAGCTGAAACACATTCCAGCTTTGAATCAGAAAGTCAGGTTTTATGTCCTGGTTTGAGCAGTTTTGTGTCCAAGGCCTTACCTCTCTGAACGATAGCTTCATATCAAACTAAACATGCAATTTCACCTTATAAAATTATGGCAGGCTCTTCGCACATGAAAGGGAATGTGTGTTGTAAGTTGCTCTTTAAAGTGGAAAACACCCACATAAGAGGCTGCAGTTACTAGCTTTCCCTCATCCGTCAGGTTGTCCTCTCGTGGTGGCTCACCTGTCGCTGTGTTGCTGGCAGCTATGTCTCTGGTATTTAAAATAGTAGCAAGATCACCAAGGTAGACAGGTTTCACACGAGGCTTCAAAATGAAGACAGACTCAGAACAACGGCCAGACAGGAGTTTCTTGGAAGAGGGTGGTTGTTGTTTTTGTTATGTGTCGTCGAGTCACTTATGACCCATAGTGACCCTATGCACAACAGACCTAAACTCTGCTCTGTCCTGTGGAAGAGGGTAGACGAGGAAAATGACAGACCAGATCCCAGATATTTTACAACTCAGATAGCCTAAAGCAAAGGTAATAGATGTCAATGATAGTCTGAGTTTCAGTGGACTAAAGAAATAGATCAATTCTGATTTAAAGAGGAAATTGAATGAGAGCATCAAATAAGGAGACAAGATGGAGTTGCAAATTGTGAATGGACCCGAAATAGCACAGGTGTTTTGAATTTTTGCAACCAGCTTTCTGATTGGCACAGAAACCCGACTGTAGCAATGTCCATACCTGCACCTGTCTTGTCAACTGCCGACAAAGAAATTTTGGTCCCCTTTCCCCTATGGCCTCCTGTGAGTCAGAGGAACGATTATTCCTTATGTTCACACCTCTCCCAGTAGGCCCAGGCTACTCAGTGCCAGCTGAGGATGGGCTAGTGCTATTATGTGTCTGGCAACAGAATGGCTAGCCCCAGAGGCCCATACTGTTTCCGGTGCCAGCAGAGTACACTCTAGCCTGCATCCAGCCATTAGATTAACAAAGACACCACTTCTGACCAAAACCCTGGTCTAGAAGAATCTACCTTTGATCGGGCACCCCTGTGGATTGTGGGCCCAACATACACCATTGCTCACACGTGAAGCTATACCATCTCCATACACTATCTGCCTCTTTGGACAAGTAAATCTGCTGTCCTTAGTTATCTCTACATTACTAGTGACTGTCTTTAAAAGGTCACCCCTCAAGTGCAACAGTGAATGAATGGAAATCCGAAATCTCTGTAAATGTTCATTGAAATTAATAAAAAAGGGCACCCCTCTAAGTTTAGCATTAATTGCACACTACCCCCTTTTAGGGAGTTACACGTAACACACCAACTATAAGGCTACAGCAATCTGCCACCTGACCTGCTCATTGCCCACCTGTATGACTTTGTGGATCTAGTATCAGGTGTTCACAGCCCCGTATTTTGAGACATATGTGCTATCTTCTGCCTCACACTGGACTACAACCAACAGTAGTTCAGTCTACTCTCAGCATCCTTACACAAATGACACACAGAGAGCTGTACACATTCCTCCATCCTTTAGTACAATCCCCAGAAGACAGGCAGTGAAAGATCAGAACTGCCAAACTAAGACGCTTTATAATTCAATCACACTATTTAACCAGATATATCAAAACAAAATTCTACAAAACCAACAGCACCACAATGTCCTGGATACAACAAATTACTTTAAACCATATAGCACACAAAAACAGTATAATATAGCACAGATAACTGACAAAATCACAGACCTGGAAATTTTTTTCAGAGGAGGAAATGTTATTCCAACTCCCTGATAGGGAATGTAAAAGAATAGTAATTAACTGCCTTCAATAGATTGAGAGAAAGTTTGAGGAAACCACAGATAAAGTCAAGGAAAGCTAAGAGAGTATTAAAAATTAATACAAGATCAAGCTGTGAAAATTAATGATAAATTAGAAACCACACAAAACATGGCAAAATTAAATTCAGGAGCTTAATACTAAAATTTCAGAAATAATATACTGTTGTTGTATTAGGTGCCATCAAGTCGACTATGGCTCACAAGAGCTCTGAGTCACCCTCTCCACAATCTTGGTCACGCTCAGCTCTTTGTGCTGGTCACTGTGTCACAGAGACAAAGACAAAAGGTCAGACAGAAATCATACAAAGGAACACCGAACTGGTGAGATTGAAGATAAGTCCCTCAATATACCAGGGGAATAATGAGAAAAAGAAAAGAAGATCTAAGATAAAAGATTAAGAATTATTGGCGGGGATAGCAACAGGAGAAATTATTTACATGTGATTGGAATACCAGACCATAAAGGGACAACACGTTGAAGGGCTGAGAAAATAGTTGAAGAGTTGGTGGGGGGAAAACAACCAACCAACCAACTTTCCAAATATGAAGACATGAAGACATGTACTAAAGAATCTCAATTAATCTCAAACAAGCTAGACTCCCAAAGGAATATTACCAAGACTCATTAAGTATACCAGAGGTGACTTGGAAGAAATGCCTGGCAATCTATCTCTAAAAACTCCACCAGAAAATATTCCATAGTTCACAGGCATAAAGTAGAATAATGACAACAGTTGCTGGTTTATGACAGCCTCCCAGAAGTTTCCCTCCTGGTATATAGATTGATTTCACATTAGCAGAGGAGTCACGAGAGGCACTCCAGAACACCACAGAATGGTCAGAGGTTTATTTATTTACTTTTAGAGGTGGTGGCAGCTGAGGAGAAAGGTTCAAAAGATACTACGTCATGTATAAATTATGATGTGATAGTTCAGCTTTTAGCTCTCAATTGGGCAGACCTTCAAAGTTAGTTTCCAAGGAACCAAGCTATCATCCTCAAAGTGCAGATTGGAAGAAGCTTCCCAGTTCATGTCACTCGCAAGTCACAGCCAGAGCAACAAGAAATAAAAAATGGCAACAATTTACAGCTATATCGTGCCGCTTTGATGTGAGCTGGGATAGGACAGCAATGGCCTCTGGGAGTGAACTTGGTGACCAGAGAGCACAGACTCACGCCCTTCAGAAGAAAGAAAAGTTGCAGCAACCAGTTAAAAATCTTAGAATATCTTCCCTGAGACACACTTAGTTTGATTCCTAGCAAGATGGAAGAAGGGAAGAAACAAGTCCGCCTGTGCCAAGCTGTACAAGTTGAGAGAGGAAAAAAATGCTGATGGGCATTAAATTAAGTAAAAACTGAAGATTACACAAGGGTAAACACTGTTGCTAATGTTTGACTAAAAGCAACTGGGGGCTCAGAGTGACTCCACTTAATTTACAGACCATGCCAGCAACAGCCCCGGGGGAGTAGGGCTGCAGAAGGTGGGGTCCGTGTTTTATAGCTAGAAACCACATTGTTATTATTTTTAAATTTAGAAAAGAAAACTAGAGCTGAAGAGCTGCTTTAGACACTGCAGGGAAGGAGAGACAGAGAGGGGGGAAGAACACAAGGGGGGTGGGGGGGTCGCAGCTGTGCCTGCTGGGCTTGGAGCAGAAAAATGGTACCAGAAGGCTTCCAGGAGAGGGTGTGCTGGAATCCAAGAGTTAACCGCTCTGTGGGGTGCGGGGAGTCTGAATAATTCTACATGGCGCCAAGGGCTCCATCTACCTCAGATGAAAGAGTGAATCCCCATGTGTTATCACATAAAAGTGATTTAACTTTGCAACATTTAGGTTTCAGTTAATACTTAAGTGTACAGTGAATGATTTAAATATTACAGCCCCTTTTTAGCATAGCCTCTTTGGAGAGTTTGAAAAGCTTTTAAACACATAGTGGATGCTGTAACCTAGCAGTTGATAGCCTCTGAAAGGAAGTTCATCAGGTACTTTAATTTTTCGAGGCTCGGGGAATGACCATTAAATTGTTGAGCAATACAGTGGAATGGAATGGGCTGAGTCAGTGCTTTTTTAACTGTGCTATTCTATAAAATAACCTCTTCCATCCTCATGCCATCCATGTTTATGGATACAACTTTTCCTGGCCCTGAACAAACCCCTAAATAAGGCTGTCCTAGAGCCAAATTCAACTCATAGCTGACCTTCCAGCAGGTTTTCAAAAGCTGTAATTACACAGAAGGAGTGTCCACCTTTCTCCTGTAGAGTAGCTGGTGGATTTGAACTGTGTACCTTTGGGTTGGTAGTACAAACTACTTGCCACTAAGCCACCAGAGCTCCCTAAATAAAGTATACTGTTGTTGTTGTTGATTGCTGTTGAGTTGAGCATGACTCATAGTGACTCTATGAACAAAAGGCCTGAAGCCTTTCTATAACTATCATCATTTATCAAAATTCGTAGAGTTCGCAGAGGCATGCTGTTTAGTGTCTTACTAAATTTACTAACCACGTTGCTTGTTATTTTGTTATGTGCCATCGAGTTGCCTGTGACTCATAGTGACCCTATGTACAACAGCCTTAAACCCTGCTCTGTCGTGTGCCAATCTGTTTCTGACATACCTACCCCTATTACCCCAGTCACTGAATCAATCCATCTCACAGAGGGTTTTCCTCTCCTATGCTGTCCCTCCACCCTCCCAAGTATGACATCCCTCCCCAAGGACTGGTCCCTCCTTGAGACATGCCCAAAGTATGTCAGAAAAAGCTTCAGAATCCTTGCCTCAAAGGAGCAGCCTGGTTTAACCCTCTCTAGGAGGAACCTTCTTGTTCTCTTAGCAGTTCATGTTATATTCAATACTCTGCTCCAGCACCACAGCTCAAAGGCATCAATTCTCCTTCTATCATCCCTTATCATTGTCCAGCTCTCTGACACATAGCAAGTGATTGCAAAGACCATGGTATGTATCAGGTTCACCTTAGTCTCCAGATTGATGTCATTGCTCTTCAGTACTTTGGAGAGGTTTCTAAAAGCAGATTTTCCCCATCACAATATGTCTTTCCTGGCTGCTGGTGCCAAGACTGTGGAGCCAAGCAAACTAAAGCTGTTAACAATCTAAATCTCTTCACCATCTATCATGATGCTGCCAACTGGCCCAGTGGTAAAAAATCTTTGTTTTCTTGATATTGAGTTATTTAATGTCTTACTAAATTTTAAGATGCATTCACTTCCTTTACAGTAGCATCTATTGTGAAGAGGAGGCCACTGTCACTGGTCCAAGATCTAGTCCTACTTGTTTGAGGCTCAGCTACCTCCAGAAAGTATGCATGAAACCCCAGTCTCTGCAAAGATCTTTCTCCCCCACTTTTTGTCTTCTCTCAGAGGCAAAAAAAAATCTGCCATCCTAGCCCAGCCATTAGTTTAATCTTAGAGTCTCAAAAAGAAAGCAGTGGCAAAGGTAACATTATAGTGATACACATTTCTATGTTTGCCTAGATGAAACTCTGAAAGATTCTAAAAGCCACTTGAAGCCCTGTTTTCTTCTTTAATCGCCCTGGATTATCAGGCTGGAGAAATGGAATGGGCGGGCATGTTCCAGAGCTATTAAATCCTGTGCTAACTTCCCTAATATCAACCCTTTGACTCTGGCAGCCTATTTAGCGTTCCAGCATTCTCCAAGGACCTTCCTGGCATTTTGGAAACCAAACACTCTGTCTGCAGGGGCTGCCTTGAGAAGGTGGAGCAGAAAAAGAATGGCATCAAGGGCCCTCTGCACTGTCAACTGTTCAGATTTATGACTTTCATGCCAGATCGAAAACTTCATGGCTGACTGGCCAAGGGTCACCAGCCTCAGGGGGCTAATTTAATAAATTTGAAAATCCCTTAACATTTTCAGTGCTTTCTCCATGAATTTGCTCAACTATTCTGATGAATAATTCTCATTGCCTCTAAATACGTAGGTATGTCAAACTAGAACAAAACTTAAAGACAGTCACATTTTGGAGTGGCTGGAATTGGTAGTGTTTGGCTTGATGTTCTGTATCCTTCACATAGTTTTTATAAACAAAAAACTAAAAACACTTGGGTCCACTCAGACTATTAAAGAAAATTGAGAGATAGCTAAAGGGGATGGAATTTTCACATACACAACATTTTATCATTTGAACGAAATAAACTCATTTCTGTGGAGCAGGAACTGACTATAGCAGCCCCTCCAACAGGTTTTCAAAGGCTGTAAATCACACAGGAGGAGAATGCCCATCTCTCTCCTAGGGAGTCGCCTGCAGATTCAAACTACAGGAAAGGCATTGCTTTGGGGTCAGCAGCTCCCCTCCCTACAGACTAGGCAAACATTTCATTGTGATTCAAAAGAAGTTGGACGGGAACATGAATCTGCGTAGAATTTGTCACACTCTAGGAGCTCTGCAAGTCCAGTGGTAAGAATCTGGTTCCGATCCACCAGGTGCTCCACAGGAGAAGGACGGGCGTTGACGGACTTTGAAAACCTGATGGAGGGGTCAGTTCTGACTCAGTGTCACACAAAAGAAAACAAAAAACAGTACCAAACTGCTTTCAAAAGAGGTTAGCCTGATAGTGAGGATGTGGCAATTCTTTTTCTTATCTTTAACAGTTAGGATGGTTTTCTTTCAGTTAAATTGCTTTGGCTCTTGAATTCTTTTTACTTTAACTTGAAGAAATGTATCTAATTCCTCAAAACCCCAAACCATAAAGTTGGGTAATGGTAAGTGGTTTTATGTTAACAATGTTAGCTAAAATTCATTGTTTATCAACTATGTGCGCACTGTTCTAAGCACTTTTTATACATTAACTCATTTAATCATTGCAATTATACTGTGGGAGGCACCACTGTTTACCCATTATGGTATTTAGGTAATGAGGCACAAAAGGGAATTCAGATAGATGTTCAAGGTCATACACCTGGTCAACAGAGGAACCCACATGCAGCCACCACAGCTTGTCTCTGTCTGGTCTCATGCAGCCCAGGGAACAGATGCTCCGTGGCATCTGCACTTTCAGGCTTCACAAGGCATATGGCTGCCATTTTGGTTTCTAGGGACTTTGTGATGTCACGTGACCTGGCCTACCTTGGAAAAAGTATGAGAGGGACACCAGGGTAGAAGCACTGGGATATTGTTGGGGTTTTTCCCTTGCATATGCTCTCAGCTTGCTTTTAAATCATCATAAACATTAGATTTAAAAGATAAATCAAAATCCATTTTTACATTACCTAAAGAATTCACCTCTCTCCACATTTATTTGAAGAGTGAGGTATCTCCCTTTGCTTTGGTTCTCTGGCCTCAGGAGGTCCATCCATAGCAAGAACCAAAAAGCTAGCCATCTCCAGCTGTTTGAACCACCACCGATGTCAAAAGAGAAAGATGAACAGTCTCTCCCTTGGAATTTATAGCCTTGAAAATCTGACGGTGTATTGCTACGGGTCAGAACTAATTCAAGGGCAACAAAGGTGAGAGTGAAAACTATCGTTAGTTGTGCAAGGGGCTCTAGTGACACGCTACCTGGTTCTGCAACATCCGCACTGTCATTGATTTAAGTGTCTTGTTATCCATCTCACTGAAGCTTTCTTCAGCTTTACTGGCCCTCTGCTTTTCTAACCTTGATATCCATCTCCAGCCACGCTTCCCTCCTAATGATACAAAACAGACAGGCTGAAGTCTCAGGCAGTCACAGTCTGTGATCCACAAGGCCTCTTCACTGGTTATTTTTTAGAAGTAGATCCCCAAGTTTTATTTTTATTTCTATTTCTCTTTTACTGTTTTATGTTTGTTTTTATTTGTGATCTGGGTGAAAGTTTACAAAGAAAATTGGCTTTCTGTTCAACCATCATACATTTTTTGTTTTAGAAAACATTAATTCATACATTCACATACTTTGTACTCTAAATTACTATTTATATATGCCTATTATTATCTGATCATTTTGAGTCCCCACTGGATATTTGTTCTTTTGTGACTAATATACTTCACTTAGCATAACATCATCTAGAGTCATCCATGTTATACGGTGTTCCTCAAATTCTTCTAATTCTTTAGTGTTGTTTGAATGCACCAGAGTTTCTTCATTCATTCATCCACTGGTGGACACCTGGGTTGTTTATATCTCTTTGCTACTGTAAATAGTGTAGAAATTAAAATATATCAGCTCGTGTTACAGTTCTCATTTATTTAGACTACATTTCCGGTAAGGAGTTCTGGATTGAGCTGTTCTGCAATCCCAAAGGTATGCAGTTCTAATCTGCCATCTGCTCTGACGGAGAAGGATGAACCATCTCCTCTCATGTGATTTACTGGCTCTGAAAACCTGCTAGGGGCACACAACAACAACAACAACAACATACACTAGTAGGCAGCTCTGGAGGCCTAGTGGTAAGGAACTGTGTTGCCAATCCAAAAGAACTCAGTTCGAATCCACCAGATGCTCCACAGGAGAAAGACAGTCAATCTCTTCCCATGTGATTTATGCCCACTGCTAAAAATATATTCTAAAAACAGGAGCTCTGGTATTAGAATCCGTAGAGAGTTGCATTGCAAACCCAAGGACTGTACCTCTCTGGCAGTTTGATACCACCCTCAGCTCCAATGGAGAAAGACAGACAATGTCCTCCCCTGCACCCTACAGACTTGAAACTTGATGGAGGATCAAATACAAATCAGTTCTAAATCAAAGGCAAAGAGTCTGAATTTGAAGAATCCTTAACATACGTCTGTGTGTCACAGATGGATGCTAAGCAAAGCAGTGTGTATATAGAAATTGAAAAAGAAGAAAATTAAAGACACTGCTGATAGGTTTACCAACTGCTGTGAATAAACCAGAGCTAAGAGCTGCATTTCTGCTCTGTCAGAGCGAAAGGGAGCTCCTGAACTGAACCCAGAGGCCATGGCTGCATTTCTTGGAAGGCTTAGTGAGGGGCTATATTATGTGCTATTAGATTAAGCTGAAGTTGTCCTGTGGCCTTCAGATTAGTTTGAGCTCTTGCTACAATTACACATTCTAGATCCTAGTTGGAGAAGGGTGTCCCTGAGAGTTTATGGATACATCTTGGACTCTCCAAGATCACCATAGACACAGACGCTATGGATGACCACAAACCGTCTTTCCTCATATCTCAGTCTGTAACATCACCAGGGCCCTGACATGCACAAATACTCAACAAGTTAAACCACTTACTCAACCATCTTGTACGTGCTCAAAGCACTGGCAAAGATTATGTTGTTGTTGTTGTTATGTGCCGTCGAGTCGCTTGTGACTCATAGCGACCCTATGTACAACAGCCCTAAACTCCGCTCTGTCCTGTGCCAATCACACTGTCACTCCCATACCAATTATCCCAGTCACCGAATCACTCCACCTCATAGAGGGCCTTCCTCTTCTGGCAAAGGTAGTAAGGCTTAAATATTTGCTTGAAGAAAATAGTTCTTCTTAGAAGCAGTAGAAAGGAGATCTGCACAGGTATCTGAGAGTGTCCCACTGCAGAAGGTTGGAGGTTTGAATCTACACAAAGGCACTTCAGATGACCTGCCAGTCTACTTCTGAAAAGTCAGCTAATGAAAAATCCTAAAGCACACAGTTCACTTTGGCATGCACGGAGTGACCGTGAGTTGGCACTGACTGCATGGCATCTGTTTCGGATTTTCACCGCTGTGAGTGGCCCCAGGTTGGCACGCAAAGCACACTGTCTCCTGGGTGACACTGGGTGAACATGTGGCAGGACGAGCTTCTAAGGGCTCCTCCCTAACCATGCTGACTCCCAGAGCCTGGTTCTCACACGCTGAGTGATAGTTAAGATAATAACTCAGATTAAAAGGCCTGGCATTATCCTGGATGCCTATTACATCTCAGATGTAATCTGTCCAGAAATGACGATGGCTCTTAGTTCTGAGGATCTCCTGATATGACCTCTTTCTCCTCCCTCTAGAGCTACACTTGGTCCAAGCCATGCCCTCTCCTTGGATTAATGCAATAGCCTTCAGTTGTTGCCTTCATCCTGCAAGAATCTTTCAGTGTAACAGCTAGTTAGCCGCCTAGCACTTAACAACTGCACCCAGCGGGCTCCTTCCCGCTCAACAATGCTTCGTCCTGCTTCTCTTACTCTCTTCCTCGAGTCTAGCATCTTTTAACAGACCAGAAGATTTAGCCATCTATCACCATGACTTCCGGCAGTTCTGACTGC
>NW_006399754.1:3650369-3665321 GCF_000299155.1 Elephantulus edwardii | reverse complement strand
TCAGAGGCGGTGCGTTTGGCGCAGGACAGAGCAGGGTTTAGGGCTGTTGTGCATAGGGTCGCTATGAGTCGGAAACGACTCGACGGCACATAACAACAACAACAACATCACCATGACTGTCGTTGTTTGACTCACCTGGCAGAATGTCAGCTCCTCATAGGCAGGGATGTTTCTCTGAACTGGTGTGTGGCAATAGGGAGCTCTGGTGGTGACCATGAGGAGCTGAACTGCTAGCCACAGGCAGCTCCTCTCCATTTGTCAAATCTGCCAATGCTTCGTGGAAGAAAATGGGTCATTTTCTCTCATGTGATTTATAGTCCTCAGAAACCTGCTGGAGGGTCAGCTATGAGCTAGTTCCTGCCAGAGTGGTGTAAGTGAGGGATGGCATCCCTCTATTCGAGGGATGAACAAATGATTTCTTCTTGGTTCCTTTTCACAAATCTTTTGCCCATTTCCTTTTCTTGTATCCTCCTCTTAATTTATTAATCCTGCCAAAGGATTAGTTCTTCTGGAGTGGTGTGTGCAAAGTTCCTCAGAGAAGAGCTCTTGAAGGACAAAAAAGGAATATCGTTTTTTGAGGAGATATCACTGAACTCAAAGTCGTGGGCAAAATTGCACTTTCTGTTTAGCATATCCAGACACATGTTCGTGATGCCTGGACAGTGACGAGTGTCCAGATTTCTAGGCTCACTCAAAGTGGCCTCAATCTGTTGTGCTTGCCTTGACAGCCTGTACCACACTGTGTGAGCTTTTTACACCAGTTTCCAGGGAAAACGCTGTGGGAATGTCCCCAAAAGCCAGGCTTGTGAGCTATACTGCCTGGCTTCCCGCAAACCTCATCCACATTCAAGCTTTATTCTCTTTCTCTATTGGGCCTGATTACTTTACTCTCTGGTTTCAGAGCAACTCCACACTGCATATAGACTGTGGAGACACTCAGAAACTTCCAAAAGGAACCCTCAAGAGCACAGTGCAACCAATTCAATTACCTATTCAGATGTCTTGGGATTTTTCTTTACCATATTTTTCAATACCCAGGGAATGAAACCTGTTGTTTTCTCTCATTTTAAAATAAAATTTTCTAAAAGTTAGGGGGTTTTGAAAAACAAATGAAAGCCATTTTCACCATGAAAGTCACCTTCTAAGGAGATTTAGCCAAAATAAACAGCCAGTGAAATAAAGTGGGAATCCAGACCATGCAAAACAGATGTGGAAAATACCCAGGGCGGAGCAGTCAGCACTGAGGGAAGATTCACTCATGCAAACCTGGTTCTCTACAGTTTCAAACAAGTGGCCAAATGATGCTGGAACATCATGGCATGAGCTGGAAATTTGCAAAAGCAAACCATAAAGCAAACTGGATATTGTTATAGCTGAAAGGCTGTGCAATCAGACAGGCCCAGAGTCAAATGTGGGCTCCAGGTTCACCGCACAACCGGAAATAAATTCATGATCTCCCTCAGTGTTTCACCTCAAAAATGGGAACAGTCAGAGCAGGGCCCTAACTCAAGAGATCAGTGTGGGGTTAAATTTCAGGAAGGGACATAAAGCACTTGACTAACAGTAGTTTCTAGCATACACCCCAGTTTTCATAAAGCTCACTCTGACTTATGTGTGGAACTGTGCTTTCTGGGGCTTCCAATGACTGATTTCTTGAAAGTTGATCGCCAGGCCTTTTTTGTTTTTTCTGCAGTATCTCTGGGTGGATTCAAACTTCTAACCTTTCAATTAACAGTCAGGCAGGATATAACTGTTAGCACTCCCAGGTACTCCCTTTAGCACATAACTGGTGCGATAGAGTTGATCTTGACTCTAGATCTCCTATAACAAACTCTACCCCACAAGTTTTCAAGGCTGTAATATTTATAGGTACAGAGTGTCACCTCTTTTCCTTGTGAAGTGACTGAGGGTTTGAACCCATGACCCTTAAGTTAGAAGCAGAGTGTTCGAGTACTGCACCATTGTTGTTGTTGTAGTGTACCATAGAGTCAGGACTGACCCATAGCTGACCCTCCAGCAGGTTATACATAGAAAGCATTTCAGAAGTGGAAACTACTAGACTTTTGTCTTGTTGGTAATGTCTGTAAAACCTGGGAACTGAAAACAAGTTTGAATCTCAGGAAGCAAAGAAAATCTCAAAGGGGTCATATCTGAATCCTAAACCAGGTAATGAGATGTCTTAGAAAATCCCCCCAGAGCAGACTTGTGAAAATGCCAGTCCTGCGAGCTCCAGAGCAGCTGACACGCCATAAACATTCATCGATACTGACCATGATTTCCCAAGGTTTAAAACAAAATGTCTGGAAAGATTACCAAATCGCTTGTGGTTGATTATTTCTGAAATATTACAACATCAATATGAACATTCAAAACACTTCACGGGAGGAAAAAAGAATAAGAAAGAAGACTGATCTCTGTCTTGTTTAAAGAAGACTGGAATGGCCCTAAACAGAGGTTTACAAAATGAAAAAGCCTGAATTAAGAAAGGTTTCCTAGAAATGGAGGGGCGTCACCAGGCTCAGACAGAAACACCTTTGCTTGTGGTGCTGTTGTCTCTGCAGGGGGGAGAGGTCATCATGCAAGAGAGTTCACTGTGGGGTCCCCGGAGGAGACCACCAACCCTTCCTACTTAGCTGAAGGGCTACCAGATTAGAACAAGTACTGGCTGATTGACTCATTTAGTCAAAACCAAACAGATCATCTGCACAGGAGGGCCCCCAAGTAGACGGAGAAAATTGGGCAAGGCCAGAGCTGACATTTTTTCTTTTTATCAAGATAGAGTTTGCAATGTGACAGTGATTAAGCAGTCAAGGAGGTCCTTTACCGGATTCCACTGTGGCCTTGCACTAACTTGCTGAAATCCAGCATTTGATTTCCCAGTTGCCCTTTAACTTTAGTCTAGAAATTACCATTTATCTCAGCATTCTCTGTCACATGGGGACAAAGAATAAGTAAAAGGACAGAATGCACACAGTCATTCATTACCTCATCCTGGTCAGCCTTCCAGGTCAGCTTCAACTCACGGCAACCTCATGTAGAATAGAGCAAAATGTTTGCTGGTTCTGCACCGTTGTCACAGCTGTTGGTACGCGCCAGGCTGTTTGTTGTTTTGACTGTGTATTTTGTGCATCTTCCATTTTCAGGGGCACATCGTCCAGTTCTCTCAGAAACTATTCTATTGCGATCCATACAGGTTTAAAAGGGCTGTTTGGTGGATATGCACTGCTAAGCCTTTCCTCCTAGTCTGAATCTGGAAGCTCCAATAAAACCTGTCCACAATGGGTGACCCTGCTGGGATTTGAAACACTGATGGGATAACTTCCAGCATCACAGCAACATGCAAACAATGACAGCACAAGGAACTGACAAATGGCTACTCTAGGAAGTGAGTATTGAAAAGACAATCAAGATGTTTCCTTTGTCTTTGAGAGTAAGTCCATAATCTTTAAGGCTAAACTCCAAAAATTAACCACTTGCATGCCACTAAATAGTAAATGGAAACTGGAACATTTAACACCCAGCAAACATACACACACACACACACACACACACACACACACACATCATCATCATCATCATCATCATCATCATCATCATCATCTAGGTGGGGGAAAAGGATCTGATCTCCCCTTGCTTTCTACACCCATTTGAACTTTTTTGTTTCAATACAGAACCACCAACTAACTTTCTAAGAAAGAAGTTCATTTCTTAATGAACAAGGTTTAGCTGCAGGTGGGTATGAAGTGCAAGGCTTATGGAAGCTGAGCTTATTATCTGTTTGTTTTGGAATATCCTCTGCTGAAATCGCAGACCTGTAAGCTTAGCCGAGCTTCCTACTGCTTCTTCCGAAGGACTCACTTTGGGGGTATCATCAGCCTCCTGGCTTCACATTTGCATAATTGGGTTATGATGGACAGAAGCCTGGAGCCCTGGGCCCCAGAGTCAATGTAGAGATTAACTTTGCACCTGAATTAGATTAAAATGCTTAGCACGTTCAGAAGCTAAATTTGTTATTGTATTGTCAGTCAATCTTCTTTTAAAGAAGTAATTTTATAGTTCTATGTAGCCCCACACCCTTTTCTGCTTCAGCTTTTGCAGAAGTCTTGTGCGATTTCTTTCAGTATTATTGACTCCCTCAGGGGCATGGTAACAATTCACTGAAACGCAATAAGAGTGATCATTTATACTGGAAAGGGGAAACTCTAAGGGTTCTTTTTTTAAAGTTATAAATATAGCTCACATATAAATATGACATCATCACATGATAAATATTTATTTAATTCCTTGATGCGTGAATCAAGCAAATGGCAAAGCTGGTGCAAAAGATGTTTGAAGAACTAAGTATATCTGAGCATGAGGGAACAAATCTTGGAATAAAAGAAGAAGACTTGGTTAATGTTACGAAGAGCATTAAAGTGTAAGCTTTAACGTCTGGAAGTCAAGGGTTATCTGTATCATTGGACAAAAATCATTTAATTGGATAAATATCTGCAAGTTAACATGTAATTTCACACTCTTTGCCATTGAGCTGAAGCGACTCACCACTGACGATAAGCCACACAGCAGGACATTGCCCAGGTTTTTACATGGAGCCAGTGGAAGGTTCCAAATGCCAGAGGAGCTTGCCCTTTGGGTCAGCATAACTCCCTACAGGTTCTGCCACCAAAGGATCCTTGTGATTTCATTGTTTGAGCCTTACTCAACAGAATGCCAATCATCCCTTCGTGGATGTATGAGAAAACACTCCAGGAAGACAGGAAAATAGAGCACAGTCAACTTCTTGACTCTGCAACCCTTCATCTTACCATTGCTTTTCTCGGGAGAAGATACTTGATGTGACAGGACAATATACCATGTCCCTGGTGCAGACAATGCTAAAAATAACTGCATCATGACAAACCACCTGGAATCTTCAAAAGCCCAGAGTCGGTATGACAATCTAAACACAAGTTATAAATCAAGGAAAAGGCTTCCACAGAGTGAAATCAAAGGGTCTGGTCCAGGACAGTTTCCTTTTATGATGCCAAGTGCCAAAGTCTGAATTCAGGAAAGGAGATTCGTGTGCAGCTGGAAGGACTTCTTCCAATGCGTCTCTGGGTAGACTCAAAGCCCCAACCTTTCTGTTAACAGTAAGCACATTAGCCATTTGCACCACATAGTCAAATATCAACTGTACTGTTGAACCCACATCCCGAAGGAGATTCTTATGCAGCTGGAAGGACTTCAACCCCCATCAGCACTTGCCATCAAGTTGACTCCATCACATGCTGGTGCCCTGGATGTATCAAAGGAGAGCTGTGCCAAACAGAGATTCCAACTGTTATCTTGACAGTAGATTGCCAGGCCTTTCTTCCAGCACATCTCTGGGTAGACTCAAATCCCCAACCTTTCTGTTAACAGTAAGCACATTAGCCATTTGTACCACAAAGTAAAAAATGAACTGGACTGTAACTGTCAAACCTCTGTCCCAACACCATGGAACCTTTGGCAGGCGTGAGCAGCTAACTGGCCTGGACCGCCGGCCAGAGGGACGAGGCGCACCCATGGGAGCTCACTGCAAAGGCTTCACATAGAACGTGCTGCCTGACCTTTGAAAAGGCACCCAGAGGACCCATCCATGCACTGCTTTTAGGAGCATAAGGGGTAAAATTCCACCTTAGGATTCAATACACTTTGGGAACCAGCTACATGAGATGCATATATGTGTTTCAGCAAACTAGACCTATTACAAAAAGCATGAAGGAAACCTTTCTTGCCCCCGAGCTCATCATTTTCTCTTCCTAGGAAGTGACTCTACAGAGAGTCCTTGGTCTCACAGAACACAAGCCTTGCAGAGTAATCATTGTCATCACGGACAAGCATCTCAATTTTCACATGAATCTGATTGATCTTCACAGCACAAACACAATAATCATGTCTTTACTTTCCTTTTGGTTTTCTTTCCTGGCCAACAGAAACTTTTCCTGATTTTGTAGTGTGTGCACTGATGTGCTGCCAGGCATTTTTAAAATCCAAGTCCTTTCTAGAATTGGAGAAAGATGGCACTGACTTCCCCCGAGCTCTTCCGTGCCTTGCACTCCACCCAAAGAACGCAAGAGTTCTCCCAGCTGGTCATTAATGTCAAAACATTTTTAAAATTGGAGAAATCCATTCATTTTCGAAGGTATTGATCTAACCCTACTGCTCAACCTTACAATAAAAGCAGAGAACTGATAATATCTAGAGACATGTTTGGCTCCGTTAGAGTTTTCTATTGTTAAACTCGAGTATTTACTGGGAATAGGCTGCTGTCAGATTCAAACGCCCCTGTGAGCTGAAAAAAGACATTCTCACACAAGAGCTATGCCTGAGTATGATTTGCCACACTCTAAACAAGAGTGAGAATTGAGGGGGTTCATTCTCACACCCCTTAAGTATGCAGTTTAGTTAGGTTCGCTGTCGGTTGCGGTTTATGTGTTTTGTTCATTTTGGGGTTTAGTTTTTTTTGTTTGTTTGTTTGGTTGGTTGGTTGGTTGTTTTATAAATCCTGGCATTTAAGGAACTGGTGTAACCCAGCTCATGACCTTAAGTTTGTGCTTTTCCAGGTGAGACTCCCCTTCATGTGGAAGGACTTTGGGGTGCTCAGCCCAGGCAGTAATTATCACAGTCCCAGAGAATTCTAGAACATGTTCAAGTTGGCAAAAAACAAGTTAACTACTCTGATTACTAATACATTCTAATGCTGTCAAATTAGAATCCACTCATAGCTGGCCCTCCTTGGGTTTCCATGCCTATAAACTGCTGAGACAATTCCTTGTCTTTCCCCAGTGTCCGGTTAGGGGATCAGAACCACCAGAGTGGGAGGCCTTGAAAAGGCACGGCACTGCTCTCTACAGACTACATAGCCAAGAGAGCAGGTAGAATTCAATAGGGGGAAAAATAATATGGTGAGGGAGGGCAAAGGATGACAGAAGGAAAGGAGGCCAGGGGAAAGGAAAGACACTTCAAGGCCCTACCAGGCAGAAGAAAGGCAGCAGGCAGCCTGGAGATGCAGGTTCTGTGAAGCACGGACTTGGCCTGCGCGCTTTCTCATTGCCTGCAGGCCTGCTTGCACTAACTCACAGCTGAGTTACAAACTGCCCGTTTTTACACTCTTTTTAGTTGCAGATGCTCTTCAGCTCAAAGATGAGGGGCAAATATTTCACAGAAAATAAACTCAGGGTGTTTTTGTATCTTCATAGCCCCAAGACAGCAAGGGTAAGAAAAAAGAATCTATCCAGCACACTGACTGTTTTGAAACACGACTGGCAGGCAAACCCCTCATCGGCTTTGTGTCCTAAACTCAGCCCCTTCTCACTGTCTGCCCTTCCTGACCCCACAGAACAGTCCAGAGATTCTCACAGTCAGATTGACCACGCTGGCACACTGAACTGGCCTGAGACTGTCTCGTGTCTCATCAAGGGAGCCCGGGGATCAGCGTAAGGATTTTATTTAAACATTATTTCTGACCATTTGGGGCTGTAACTAGTAATAAAGAGAAAATGTTCCAAACCACCAATAGATTGGGGCATAGAAATGGCGTGTAGCCCTATGGGATACCTGAAAATAACTCCTCCTTAGCTTAGGAGAATAAAGCAAATGTTTAAACTAGCTCAAAGTGCAACTTAAATGTTTAGAGCGTGGCTGCCTGTGGAGCTGGCACGGGGCTGGGGAAGGAAGTGTCGGCTGCTGTTGGAAGTCTGGCTGCTGCACGTCCCAAGATGGCCAAAGTGCAGGGCAGCCGCCCCAGCAGGCCTCCCTAGGCCTCGGAGTGCTGGAGACGAGGTTCCTCACCCCGCTGTTTCCTTAAAGGCTGACAAGAATGGAAAAACTAGATACAATAAAGTTTAAGCTGAGAATTTTAGAACCCTAGGTTCAAACACTTCTTGGTGACAATGTCATTCTAAATGAGCCAGCATGGGATGAAGTTGACACTAGCAGGTTTCAAGGGAGGAAAGGAGGACCTTTCAGTTTCCGCTATGGAAGAAAAAAAAACAAAAAAAAAAAAGAAAGACCAAGAAATAAAGAGTTGTCTGAGTGTGAAGCATCATCTAATGGGTTAGTTCAATTTTATCTTTGTTTATGAAGCACCAAGGACTCTGCCCAGACTCCACCATAAACAAACAAGAAGTTACCGTGGAATTGATTTGACTCATGCGGAATTCAAATGTCAGAAGAATTGTGCTCCATAGCATTTTAGGGGGAGTTATTTTTGGAGCAGGTCACCATGCCTTTCTTCCCAGTTGCCTCTAAGTGGGCTCACGCCACCAACATTTGTTAGCATCTGAGAGTGTTAAATATTTGCAGCATAAATCATGGTATATCCACAGGGTAGCAACTTGTTTCCAAACAGACCTTCCAGTCCTTGGATTCATGTTCCTCCAACAGACCTTCTCTTTTAGCTTCAAGTGATTATTGAATTTTATTTATTGGGAAGTATTGATATTTTTCCCCTGGTAAGAAAGATGACTCTTGAACCTTACCATGCTGAAGTAGGGGTGGGAGAATGTCATATAAGCCAGTCTTAATATGATATGGACAATACTATTCCCATGTCTAAGAATCACATCTGAGTTTGTGGGCATAAAACAATTTCATGGTAGAGCAGAACATACTGTGCAATAAAAAAAATTAGTATTTATCTCTCGATGACAAAACAATAGACAACAATAAGCAAATTTTAAAGGTAGAAACAATTTCTACCTTTAAGATTTATCCATTTTGTAATTGCTGTTATGTAATGTCGAGTCTCTTGCAACACACAGAGACCCTATGTACAATAGCCCTGAAACCTGCTCTGTCCTGTGTCAACCTTACTGTCTCTGACATGCCGACCCTTGTTACCCCTGTCACTGAATCCATCCATCTTATCGAGGGAAAATGTTATAATTTCTAAAAGTCAGAACTCTCTCCTTCCTTTGTAGGTCCTTACGCTTTTGCAATAGAGACTTCTTTCTTTCTGTGTCCATTCTTCCATATGCACGACCTTCAAATGGCTGACCACAGTCCACTTCTCTACATTTGTGTAGGATTTAGAAATTCAGTTGACTGAGGAGATAGTTGAAAAATACTGATTGACATGCTTCTGAGGAGCTATTAGGGCAGTACTTCATCTTGCTGATTTCAGATAGGTCATTGGCAAAACTCACTAAACACCACTAACGACTGAGCCAATTCCAACTCCCAGCAACCTTGCAGGACAGAGTAGACGTGTTTGAGCAGAGTTCTATCTTTCTAATAGCAAACTGCACTCATCCCTCTTTTGTGGAATGGCTGGTGGATTTGAACTATTGACCTTCGGGTTAGTAATGGGATGCTTTATTCACTGTACCACCAGAGCTCCTTAAGAAAGACTTGTTATTATGTACCATCATGTAGGAACTGACTTGTGGTGAGCTTTCAGAGGCTGTAAACCACCCAGGAGAAGACTTCCCACATTTCTCATGCATAAGTACGAGTGGATTCGCACTGCTTGCCTCTGGGTTGATAGTGCAACTCCTTACCTTTAAACCACCAAAGCTTCTAGTCCCTAGAAAAGATATCACATTTAGTGAAATAGAGGGTCAGAGAAAACCCAGGAAACCCTCAACGAGATGGAAAGACTGAGGCAGTAGTCATAACAGGAGACTCAAACACAGCAGTAGTCATGACCGTGGCACGGAACAAGGTCACGTTTCATTATTATATATAAGGTGAGTCAGAGCCAACTCCACAGCAACTAACAATGTCAGATATGAAACAGATAATGATCAAGAATGATGTTAGGTTGTCCCTCTGAGACACTGTTTATGGTCTATGGCAGTGGTCTATAGTGACTTGGGTTTGTGAAGGTCTTCAGTTCCTCAAAAGCCATCAATGTTGGCCACCTTCCCGTCATGAAGAGCAGTTTGATCGTCCCCCTATGTACTATGTTCAACATCTGTAAGTTCAAAGCTTCCAAAAGCCCATCCACAAGGACTGATCTCTGCTTCTTCCTTGCCTGCAACATACTTGCTTACTCAGGCTGCGTGTGGAACATGAGCAAAGTGCAGAATTCTTTCAGTCCCAGGAGATGGGAGCAATCAAGAGTGCAGCAGGCTTGAGTAGGAGAGGAAATTATTATTTTAGTAAGTATAAGGAAGTTGTCAAATTGCAAGACTGTTGTAAGCAATTTAAGTAGTTGCTTTTAATTTCTGTCCTAGGATATTAATTTGACTCCTCCAAAGATGGCTTCTCGGGCTTAGCCCTGCATTTTCGAAACAACAGTTTCTTCTTAAGTGACTAGGGAAACGTTTACTAGTTGATGTGCGTGGATATTGAAAAACAAACTGGATTGAACACCTCAGAAAAGAGCAGAACTGAGAGATCTAGAGACGCCATCTGCCCATGCCTCTGACCATCATGCTGAGAAGAGGGCACTCACCGCAAGGCCAGGCCATCGCCCCAGTTGCCATTATTCTTGGCATGCTCCTTGAGTGGCATTACAATTACAGCCCTCTCATCCCTGATTGCAGGGGCCATTTGGGCCCAAGAAAGTTCACTCTTAATTCTACCCAGGAAAGAGAGTATCAAATTACAGTTTGGTGGTTGACTATACCAGATGGATGCACATGGCCTAGACACTGGAGGGTTGTGAACTCAGTGGGGCTCATGTGCTTACTTCAGAAAATGTTGAGATTTAAGCTCTTGAAGGAGTTCCTGGAAGAGATGACTGCTCCATAAGTATGGGCTGTACATAATAACCACCTTGCAAAGAGTATAGAGGAGAAAAGGGTGGGGAGGAGAGGAGAAAAAAAAACCTCCTTTGGGCTAAAACACTACCTCAACCAGGGGATCAAGGTCAATGTCAACAGTGATAAATCATGTTGATGGTGTGGAGCTTTGACATGGTGTCATAAAAATACACTTTACTTCTCTAGACTGCCTTCCAAAAACTCATAACTTCATGAGAAACACATTAGACCGAGCCCACTTGAAGGATATCCTAGAAAACAGCTAATACCCCTCAAAACTGTCAGTGACTAAAAATAAAGAAAGCGTGAGAAACTGTCACAACCAAGAGGACTCTATGGACACAGGATAAGTAAAGATAATGTGGTACCTTTAGGATACTGTAATGTAAAGAAAGATTTTAGATAAAATTAAATACACACACACATAACAAACTTAGTCAATAATAAAGTTCCAGTAAGCATTAGTTCATTAATTGCAGTAAATGTATCATCTAAACAGAAATGTTAATAATATTAGGGAAGGATATGTAGACATTCTTTCTGCTATTTCTATATAGGTTTTTTTCTGATCTATCTGACATCAACAATAGTATTTCTTGTGTCATGGACTCTTCTGAATTCGGTTTGAAACTATCAAACAATATCATTAATATCACAAGCAAGGAAAATACCACTGAAGATCATTTTAAAATGGCTAGAACAGTACATAGGTAGGGAACTGAAATTCAAGCAGGATTTAGAAGAGTCCATGGCACCTGGGATATTATCACTGAGGTCAGAAGAGCCTGGAGGAAAGTATACTTGTTGTTATGTGCAGTCGAGTCACTTGCTACTCATTGCAACCCTATGCATAAGAGCGCTAAATGCTGCTCTATCCTGTGCCAATCTCACTGTCTTCAATACAATTACTTCCACCACTCAATCACAGAATCAATCCATCTCATCGAGGGTCAGAAAAATATTTATTTATGCTTTATTGACTATGCAATGCCATTTGACTGTAGGGATCATAACAAGTTAAGACTAACACTAAGAAGAAAGCACTTAGTTGTGCTCATATGAAACCTATACCTAGATCATAAGGCTATTACACAAACTGAACAAGGAAACACTGTTGATGTCTGTACCATTGAGTTAGCACTGATCCACAGTTGACCCTCCACTGGTTTTGGAGGCCGTTAATTGCATGAGAGGAGATTGCCCATCCTCCTGTGGAGCAGCTGGCTGATTTGAACCATGTGCCTTCGAGATTGCAGCACAAATTTTTACCACCAGATTCTTACTAAGCCACCAGAGCTCCCTAAGGGGAACACTATTGGGTTTAAAATTAAGAAGGGAGTATGTCAGGGTTGTATTCTCTCTCCATACTTATTTAATCTGGCAAATTATTTGAAACTGGACTCTAAAAAAGAGGAATGTGGCATCAGGATTAGAGGAAGATTCATCAATAACCTGTATTATGCAGATGATACAACCTTGCTTGCTGAAAGAGAAGACTTGAAGCACTTGTTGTAGAAGATCAAGGAATACAGCCTCCAATATAAATTGCAACTCAATGTCAAGAAAACAAAGAGTTTTACCACTGGGCTTTACAGGAAACATCATGGTAAAAAGAGAAAAGTTTGAAACTGTCAACAACTTTATCTTATTTAGATGCACAATTAACACCCTTGGTACCAGGAGTCAGGAAAGCAAGAGAGATATTGTACTGGGGAAATGTGCAGTTAGGGACCTCTCCAAATTATTAAGGAGTAATGACTGACATCTTTTTGAGGTCTGAAGTACATCTGATTCAGGCCATAATCTTTCTGATCATTTGCTATGCATCTGAGACCTGGACAATGCACAATGATGACAGAAGAAGAATTAATGCTTTTGAGCTCTGATGTTGGGAAAGAGTCCTGAACATTTCATGGATGGCCAAAAGAACAAATATGTCTTGGAGAGGGTGCATGCAGAGTGCTCTTTGGAGGTGAAGATGATGAACTTTTGCCTCACATTCTTGAGGCACGTGTCTAGGAGGGGCTATTCCCTGGAAAGGGACAGAATGCTTGGAGAGGTAGAGGGTCAGCAAAGGAGAGGAAAACCCTTGACCAGATGAATTGACATTGCCACTGCACAACGGGTTCTAAAGTGTCAGGAAGTGTGAGGATGGCACAGGACAGTTCTGGGTTCAGATCTGCTGTTCATAGAATCGCTATGAGTCATACTCTGCTTGACAGCACCTAGCAACAACAACAACATATTCAATCGAGCTGAAATAAAGGTCCTTATATTATGTGTGCCTCCTTTGGTGGCCTAGTGGTAGGAAACCAGTAGCAATACCAGTAGCAAGTGGTTCAAATCCACCAACTGATCTGCAGGAGAAGGATGAACAATCTCTGCCTGTGCAATTAACTGCCTCTGAAAACCTGCTGTCAGGTCAGCTATGAGTCAGTTTTAACCTGATGGCAAACAACAACATACTATATGTAAAAGAAGTAAAAGAAAATATTTCAAATATACTTAGTTAAATTAAAGATATTTATTATAACAAAGTAAGAGAAAGTAATTAAATAAAGATTCAGTTAATTATAGACATTTAGCATATCTGTATAATAATATAGAGCCTGGTGGCACAGTGCTACTAGTTGAAAGGCCAGTGTTTCAAATCTACTAGCTGTTCTGTGGAAGGTGTTCAGTGTTCTCCTGCAAAGATTTATAGGTTTGGAAATGGGATGGAAGGCGGTCATTAGCTGAATTCAAATTGGCAGTGGTTAGTATTTGTTTCTTGCTTTTATTTTAACTCTAAGGAAGCAAATGAAAGTAAAAAATTTTAAAAGTATAATTAATAAGACAATAAAGAAGATAAAACAAATTATAAACTATTTCAATCATTTCAGCAAAGATGGCTGACAAAAATAAATAACAGATGAGGAAAAGACAAACTAGTTAATAAATCAGCACTCCTAAATGGAATCAAATAACATTGAATGGAAATAATACTAACAAGTCAATCAAAAGACAGAGATTGTAAAAATGAGTCAAAGGGTCTGACTTAGAACTTAAAAGCATAGATTCACCAAATAGAAGTATTCCTGATGGTAAAATGGTAGGAAAATATATGTCATACAAATGTAATAAAAAGAAAACAAGTATAGGTATTATTGTTGTGTGTGGTTGAGTCACCTGTGACTCAAAGTGACCTATGCACAACAGCTCTGAAGTCTGCACTATCCTGACCATGTCTCACCATCTCTACCACATCTACCCCCATTACCCCAGTGACTGTGTCAATCTATCTCATCTGGGGTCTTCCTCTCTTACACTATCTCTCCACCATTCCAAGCATGATGTCTTCTCCAAAGACTAGTCCCTCCTGGCCATGTGCCCAAAGTATGTGAGATAAAGCTTCAAGATCCTTGCCTCCAGGGAACAACTTGGTTTCACCCTTTCCAGTATAGACCTGTTTGTTTTCTTGGCAGTCCATAATATGGTCAACACGTTTCTACTACAACTCAAAAGCACTGATTCTTCTTCTGTAATTCTTTTCATTGGTATGGTTATAGTAAAAAAAAAAAATAAGGACTATATCTTAGGACATGTAATTTTACCAGAGATAAAGAAGAATACAACACATTGATGAAGGGAAAACCTCTCCAAGAAGGTATAACCATGTTACACAAGTGTATTCTCCTAGCAATAAAGCTTTGACATTCTTAAAGAAAGAAAAATAGTAGAGCTTAAATGAAAAACAGACATTTTTAGATATTTCTGTTTTCTTTTATCACTAATTAATAGAACAAGTAGAATTCCTGAACATTATTATCAACTTGTTATGTGCTGTCGAGTCTCAGCAACCCTATGTACAACAGCTCTGAAGCCTGCTCTATCCTGAGCCAGTATCACTGACTCCAACACACCTATCCTCATTGCCCCAGTTACTGTATCAATACATATCATCTGGGGTCTTCCTCTTCTGTGTAGTTCCTCCACCCTTCCAACCATTGGTGTCTTTCTCCAAGGATTGGTCCCTCTTGGCCATGTGACCAAAATATGTGAGATGGAGCTTCAAAATCCTACCCTCCAAACAGAAACTTGGTTTCACCCTCTCTAAGACAGATCTATTTGTTTTTTGATGGTCCTTGGTATGTTCAAGACTTTTCTCCAGCACCACCACTCAAAGGCATAAATTCTTCTTATGTCATCCTTAGTCATTGTCTAACTCTCTGGTGCATAGCAA
>NW_006399754.1:3621277-3645889 GCF_000299155.1 Elephantulus edwardii | reverse complement strand
TCAAGAATTGGAAATCATACTGTTCTTTTGACTCAAAACTCACTGCCATGAGTGAGAACCAACTCAAAGCTGACTCTCATAGTTTGGAAGACTTTGTATTGGTAATATCTCAATTCTTCCTGATTCATTTACATATCCACACAACATAGCTCAATCAAAACCTCATCCAGAATTTTAGGTAAAATATTAACTAGAAGAGTCAAAACTCATTTGGGAAAAAGAACAAATTTGGAGGACTTAATCTATCCTTGAGATTTATTATAAAACTATTTTGTTCATAATTTTTTATTTTATATTGGTTTGAAAATTTTAAAATGACAGTTTGTTTCCTAGGAAAGAATAGACATGTATAGAAAATTGAAACAGATTTCAGAAAAAAAAAAACACACACAAAAAAGGGACTAATTTTTTTACAAAGATCTTAAATTAATGGAATGGATAAAAAGCAATCTTTTCAACAAATGTGGTAAAATAATTGGATATACTCTTAGGTTGGTTTTATCTAGAAAAGCAAAACCAGAGATCAGCTAAAAGAAAAGACTCAACTATTTTTAGAGGTTTACAAGTTCCAGATCAGTGGTATGTAACTGTGGAGACTGAGAAATCTAAAATTATCAGGTAAGGCAGGAATCAAAGAGGTTACAAACCAGATGCAAGTTTAAGACAAGCAAAAAGCAAGCCAGCTTTGCCAGTGTCCCTTAAGCATTCACAACAGGCCATAATCCCAATGAAATTCCCTCTCAAGGCACTGGTCAGTCATAGCAGATCCTATCCAAAGAGTAACTACATTAAATCAAGCCTTATCATGGGAATGACCACATCAGAAGTGCCAAATCAGAATCATAGACAGCTTCCCTGATACACAACCCTAATTACCACAGATAAAATATGCAAAATAAGAGCCTCAGCCTGTACCACACAAATTATGCTTTTAACAGCTCAAAATTAAGCATTGATCTAAGTAGAAAGCCCCGAGCTGCAGTGCTGGGAGATGCTAAGGGCAAAATCTTGAATCATTCAGGAAACATCAAAAGAAGATGGAGTGAATAGAGAATCACTATACCAAAAGAGCTGGCTGGTACAGAAATATTTCCGAAAATACCACATGAGCAAGAGCCAATGGTAAGGAAGAAGGAAGTTCAAGTTGCACTGATGGTATTGGAAAAAAAATAAGGCCCTAGGAATAGAAGACATAGCAACTGACAAGTTCAAATGACAACTGCAGCCCTGCATGTTCTTACCAGTCTATACCAAGAAATTTAGAGAACATGTTGCCTGGCCAACTGACTGGAAGAGATCCATATTGTTTCAATAGCCAAGAAAAGTGACCCAACAGAAGGTGGAAATTACTGGACAATATCATTAATAGGTGGGTGGTTTTAATCTGTGGCCCTCAGGCCAGGTTCAAATTGCCTTCCTGTCAAACATTCTTCTAGGTGGTATAGCACTGGTCTGTGCATTGCTATACAGAGGTAATTCATGGTTGCTGTGATGTTGAATACTGGGACACTGATGTACCAAATGTGATAATGGTTACCCATGGTGAACAGTGTTTGCTGGAGCTTCCCGATTAAAGCAAGCCTGGAAGGAGGAGTGGCATCCACTTCCGAAATGGCTTGCCTCCAGAAACACTATGAACAGTGCTCAGGCTATGAGTCGTCTACGACTTGACGGCACCTAACAACAACAACAACAGCATTAATATCACATGCAACCGAAATACTGCTGAAGATCATTCAAAGACATCTAAAACAATACATAGGCAGGGAATTTCCAGTTCAAGCTAGATTCAGAAAAGGTCATGGCACCAGGGATATCACTGCTGATGTTAGATGAATCCTGGCTGAGAGCAAAGAATACCAGAAGAACGTCTGTTTGTGCTTTATTGACTATTAAAGGCATTTGGTTGTGGATCCTAACAAGTTATTATGACTAACATTAAGAAAAATGGGAATTACGTAACACTCAATTGGGCCCATGGCAAACCTATATTTAGACCAAGAAGCTAAAATTAAAGAAGGCATTCATCAGGGTTGATTCCTTTATCCATACCTATCTAATCTTTGTGTTGACGAAATTATTCAAGAAGTTGGACTCTATGAAGAAGAACATGGCATTAAGATTGGAAGAAGACTCATCAATAACCTTCGATTCGATATGAAGAAGACACAACCTTGCCTGCCGAAAGTGAGGAGGGCTAGAAAACTTAATGCAGAAGATCAGATACTGCAGCCTTCAATATGGACTGTATTTCAACATCAAGAAAACAAAAATTCTCACCACTAAATGGATAAGTGACATCATGATAGATAGAGAAAAAACTGAAACTGTCAACAACTTCATCTTAACTTGGATCCACAATCAGTACACGCGGTCAGGAGATTAGGAGATGTATTACATTGGGAAAGTCTGAAGTCAGGGACCTTGCCAAATTACTGAGGAGCATGATATTAGTTTGAGGACTAAGGTGGGCTTGATTCAGGTCATGGTCTTCTCAATCACTTGATATACACCTAAGAGCTAGAGAATGAATAAGAATGACAGAGGAAGAACTGATACCCTCAAACTGTGGTGTTGGAGGAGAGGATTGAATGTCTTATAGACTCCCAAAAAACAAACAGATATGTCTTAGAGAAAGTGAAGCTAAATTGCTCCTTGGAAGCAAGGATGGTGAGGTTTCATCTCACATACTTTGGGGAAATTGCTAGGAGAGTCTATTCCTTGGAGAAGGACATCATCCTTGGAAAGGTGGAGAGACAGAGAAGGAGAGGAAGACCCTCTATCAGGTAGCTTGACATAGTGACTGCAGCAAGGAACTCCAGTGTGTCAGAGATTATGACACTGGCACAGGATAGGACAGGGTTAAGATCTGTTGTTGTCCAGATCACTATGAGTCATATGGGACCTAACAATAATAACATGCAAAACATAAAGCTAGAAAATTCCTGTGAATATATCTAGATAGATAATTTCGATAGATAAGTAGATATTTGCTATTGTTAGGTGTTATTGAGTTAACTACAGCTCATAAAGAACCTATGAACAATAGCTCTGAACCCTCTTATCCTGCACCATCCTAATTTCCATTGTAATCATTGTGTCACTGTCTTGTTGAGGGTCTGCCTTTCTTTCCTCAGCCTCTATCTTTCCCAGCATGATGTCTTTTTCCAAAGACTGGTCCCTCCTGAAAACATGTCCAAAGTATATGAGATGAAGATTTTTTATCCTTAACTCTAAGGAACACTGGTTGCACTTTCTCCAAGATAGATTTGTTTGGTTTTTTGGTAACTCATGGAATATTCAGAACTCATCACCAACACCACAATTCATTGTTCAATGTGCAAATGCATAGGCAGCAACTGAAAATACAGTGGCTTGAATCAAGTGTCTTTAAACCAGTATCCTTGTTCTTCAGCATTTTAACTTTCTTTTCTAAATTGTTATTTTAGTGAAAGTTTACAGAAAGGATGAGTTTTCATTCACTCATTGATATATCTATTCCTGTCTCCTCTCACTTAATTCACTCTGTAATGCATGTCTTTTTCCAGATTGTTAATTATATAAAATATCGATATATATAATGTCTAATTATCCACTACTACAGCTATCCAAGCTCCTGTATGTTTCATAGGGTTTTCAGGGCCCTGTTATTTAAGAAGTAGATAGCCAATCCTGCTTCCTAGTCTGTCTCAACCTGGGAGCTCTAATAAAACCTGTCCACCATGGGATAACCTTTTTGATATTTGACACATCAGTGGCATAGTTTTCAGTATCATAGCAACCCGTATAAGCTATTGCAATACAGCAAACTAACACACAAGTGTTGTACCAATTGGAACAGTGTTCTCCTCAAACACAACAAACTGACAATTTAGTTTGTAACTCTAATAACAAATCATTCTACACATCAGGCCTGGGGGCCAAAGGCCCAACTTTTTATCACAAGGTTCCACCCACCAGGTTCTAGTGAGTTTAAACAAGAGGCTTCCAGGTATAAGTGATTGTTAATTAAATAAAAATGACCAAACAGCTCACATCTGATTGTTAACTAAATAAAATTGATTAAACAGCTCACACCTGATTGTGAATTAAATCAAATTTACCTACCTTCCAGAATCCAGCTCCTTCAAACAAAAGGATCTCAGGCAGGCCCAAACCAACTTTTTTTTTTTTAGGTAATCAGTAACTGTTTAATGAGCAAACCAACTTTTAATCACAAAGGCCCACCTACTGGATCCTAATTGGTTTAAACAAGACGATTCCAGCCCAGGAGACATACTTCACTGGAAAGTCTACAATTTTGGGTACCTTTCCAAATTATTGAGGAGTAATGATGTCAGTTTGAGAACTAAGTTGCATTTGATTCAGACCATGGCATTTCTGATCATTTACTGTGCCTCTGAGAGCTGGACTATGAATGACAGAAGAAGAGTCTATGCCTTTGAGTTGTGGTGTTAGAGTTGAATGTTGAACATTGTATGGACTGCCAAAAGAACAAACAAATATGTTTTGGAGAGGCTACAATTAGAATGTTCTTTGGAGGCAAAGATAATGAGACTTCATCTCACATACTTTGGGAATGATGCTCGGAAAGGTGGAGGGTAAGCAAAGGAGAGGAAGATCCTCAAACAAGTGGATTGACACGATGCTGGAATGGGTTCTAATGTGTCAAGAAGTATGAGGATGGCACAGGATAGGATGGGATTCAGATCTGTTGTTCATAGGGTTGCTCTTGGTCATACTCTACTTGACGGCACCTAAGAGCATAACACAACAATCATCTACTCCTTTCAGATTCCTTCCAATCACCTACTGCAGTATAGTATTCATTATATATCCATTCTTTTTCTGCTCTCCCGGCCCCCATGTATCCATCCTATTTTTATAACAGTGGTCTTATGTAATATTTGTCATTTTGTTACTGAGATATTTCTCTTAGTATAATATCTGCAAGACTTCTCCATGTAGTGTAGTATTTTACAAATTCATTGCTTTTCTGTACCGCATAATATTTCACTGTGTGAACGTATCACAGTTTTTCTATGCATTCATTTCTTGAGGGGACTTGCACTCCTTCCATCCCTTCACTATTGTGGATAATGTTATAATAAACATGTGTGTGTAACATCTGTTTATGTCAGGGCTCTGATTTCTTTAGAGTATATTTTCAGTTAGTGTGATAGCTACCTAGGGATACAAAGACCTAAACAAAGAAAATTACAACACTATTGGAAGACAGAAAAAGTTGTAGAGAAATGGAAGACTATAACATACTCATAGATAGGAAAACTTACTATCATAAAAATGAATTATGTATATTGCATTGAAACAGATGAGAGAGAGAATTGTTTAAAAGAAATATATGAATGGGTATTCTTGTCATTACAGAAGTCCAGAGTAAAGTGCAGTAGACTTGGGGGCAAGGGATTGCATAACAATGAAAGAGTTTTTCTTTCTTTTCAAGGAGAAGAGTGAATTGGGGGAGAAGGGGTATAGGGAGAAAAGTGCAACAATGAATGACTGAAAACCCTAAGTCTCTGTAAAATTTCATTAAAATTAATTTTTAAAAAATGGTACCAATAGCAATCTATAAGTTCAATTCAATCTCAATGAAGATTCTTCAATGAGATGGAAAAGGCTATTTCCAGTTTTGTCTGGAATTGAAAGAGACTCCAAATAAGCAAAGCACTAGTGAAAAAACAAAAACAAGGTAGGAAGTATGCCCATGTCATCTTTGACAAGGAGAAGAAATCAATTAAGTGGGGAAATAACAGCTTCTTTAACAAATTATGCCGGCAAAATTGGAAAAATCATCTTCAGAAAATTGTTCTTTAGCATTTTAAAGAGGTGACTGACAGCAGATTTCCCCAATGCAACTCACCTTTGAATTTCCTGATTCAAAGAATCAAGATTGATTGACCATGGATGCTGTTTGTGGATCCAACTTAAATGAAATCTTCAACAACTTCAATCTCTTTTCTATCTATCATGATGTTGTCTCTTGGCCCACATAAGAATTTTTATTGTTGTTGATGTTGAGATGCAATTCATATAGAAGCCTATAGTCTTTGATTTTATTTTCTTCAGTGAATGTTTCAAGTCTTCCTCATTTTCTATAAGCAAGGCTGTATTACCTGCATATTTCAGGAGGTTGCTGAATCTTCCTGTAATCTTGATGCTCTATTCTCTATCTGTATATATCAGGATGGATGGTGAAGAGATTGAGATTATTCACATCTTTAGTTTGCTTGGCTCCACAGTCAACACTCTTGGCACCAGCAGCCAGGAAATTAAAAAGTGTATTGCCGTAGGAAAGTCTGCTGTTAAGGACCTCTCCAAAGTACTGAAGAGCAATGGTGTCTCTCTGGAGACTAAGGTGAGTCTGATACAGGCCATGGTCTTTGCAATCGCTTGTTATACATCAGAGAATTGGACAATGACTAAGGAGGATAGAAGGAGAATTGATGCCTTTGAGCTGTGGTGCTGGAGAAGAGTACTGAGGGTACCATGGACTGCTGGGAAAACAAACAGATTCATTCTGGAAAGGGTTAAACTGGGAGGCCTTTTGGAGGCAAAGATTCTGAGGCTCCATCTAACATACTTTGGACATGTTGTAAGGAGAGACCGGTCCTTGGAGAGGGACATCATGCTTGGGAGGGTGAAGGGACAGCACAGGAGGGGAAGGACCTCTATAAGGTCAATTGATTCAGTGATTGGGGTAATTGGAATGGGAGTGTCAGAGACAGTGTGATTGGCACAGGACAGAGCAGAATTTAGGGCTGTTGTACATAGGGTCGCTATGAGTTGCAAGCGGCTCGATGGCACATAACAGCAACAACAACATCTAAATATACGAGGTATGTAATTACCGTGTGTGTGTGTGTGTGTGTGTGTGTGTGTGTGTGTATTATTATGTACTGTTAAGGTAGATAAGATTCATACTGACCCTGCAGTGAGTTTTCAAAGGCAAAGGCAGTAACTACATAGAAAGAGACTGCTCATCTTTCTCCTGTGAGCAGCTCGTAGACTTGAACTACATGACTTTTGGTTGGCAAAACAATTCCATACCACTAAACAACCAGAACTCTCCATATATTTGTGTATGTATACACATACACACACACGCGCGCGTGCTACATAATGTCCATTTGTATGTATGTGTGTATCTATCTATATTCCCCTACAGTTTTGCTATTGTTTTAGAGCTCTATAAACAACAGGTAGAAACCTTACCCTACCGTGCACCATCCTCACAATCTCTGCGATGCTCAAGTCTTTGTTATAGTCACTGTGATCACCCATCTCATCAATGGTCTTCCACTCTTTTACCAACCTTCTGCTTTACCCACCAAGATATCTCCCCCCTCCCCAAGGACTTGTGGAAGTACTTACCATATGATCGAAGTATGTGAGATGAAGTTTGACTCTCTTTCTCATTAAGGAGTGCCTCAGCTGCACTTATTCCAGGACAAATGTGCCTGTTCTTTTGGCAGCCCAAGTTATATTCAGTACTATCTGAGAACACCACAATGCAAAGGTTTCAATTCTTATGGTCATCATGCTTGGAAGGGCGGAGGGACAGTGTGAGAGGAAGAGATTGGATGAGACAGATTGACTCAGTGACTGAGGTCATGGGGGTAGATGTGTCAGAGACAATGAGTTTGGCTCAAGATAGAGCAGGGTTCGGAGCTGTTGTACACAGGGTTGCTGAGTTGCAAGTAATTCAACAGCACAGAACAATAATAACAACAGGAATCAATTGAAAATACCCTGGTTTTAAATCAGTGCACCTTAGTCTTTAAATTGGTTTAAATTGACATCTTCCCCCTTTAGTGCCTTGAAGAGGTCCTTGGCAGAAGATATGCTCAATACCACATGGCTTTTTAATTTCTTTACTGCTGCTACCATAAGTTGATTCAGGATTCAAATAAAACCAAATCATTGATAACTCTGGTCTTTTTTCCATCCATCATGATGTGCCAGTTGTGAGGATTTTTTTATATTATTTTATAATTCATACTAAATGCTATAGTCTTTGAGATTTATCAAGAAATGCGTCAAGTCTTCTTGATTTTCTGCAAGCAAAGTTATGTCACCTGAAAATCACAGGTTGTTGGTGACATTTCTTCCTGATGTCACATTCTTTTTCCATACAGCTTCTTGCATGAGTTGCTCAGGTTATAGTGAAAGGAAGAATAGAATAAGATTTTAAACCATGGAATATCCCTTTGTTTTGTTTTGTTTAAGCATTGATGTTAGCATGGCAAAATGTTACAATCCTTTTGAAAACCAATTCGACAGTTTCTTAGAATGGCAAACCGATAGTTAAACTATATGATCTAGCAATTACATCCTAACATCTCAAACAAGCAAAATTCCAACCTATGCTCACATAAAAGTGTGAATATTTAGTTCCTAATAAAAAAACTGGAAACAACACAAATGTCCTTCATGATGAATAGTAAAATAAACTATGGGAAACACGTGCAAGAAATATCACTCAAAAAGAAAATTAATAAAATACTGACGCATGAAACAGTATGGAGGAATCTTACACACATGTTCTTAAATGTAAGAGGTCAGTCCAGTCCCCAAATGCTACACACTAAAGGTTCTCTTTATATGATCATCAGAAAAAGGCAAAGCTGTAGGGATGGTAGCCTTCTTGGGTAGCACAGTTCACGCCCTCATCTTGAAAGTTTGACAGTTCAAGTCTGGTCAACAATAATGCAGGAAAAATATCTAGTTATTTACTTCTCAAAATTCACTCATAAAACCTCAGTGGAGCATATTTCCACTCTGAAACAGGAATCCCTGTGAGTTAGAGTTAACGAATGACAACAGAGGACAAAGCTAGGAAAGCTCTGTGGTTTCCACAAGGTAGAAGACAGTTTTCAAAGTAATGGAATCCTTTTTTGTGTTGATTTTGAGGGTGGGTGTAGAAATCTATGCATTATTCAAGCTAAAGCAAAATGAAAAGGTCTTTCAGTTAAATGAAAAGATAGAAGGAATGGGAAAATCTACCTTCTCTAAACCTCAACACTGTACAGTAAGACCTCTTGCTTTCCAGGAAAATCATTGTCCTTCAAGTCATCATAAGTTAGTCACCAAGAGGTTGAACAAGCTATTTACTCTGTACTTCACAAAACCTTTGGGGGCGGGGGGACGGACTCTACGCTAAGACACAACAGACACACTAGATCTATCCTGACATCCCTCTGAGTATACTAAGCCCCAGATAACAGAGTCACATTGCAGAATGAAGCAAATGTAGCAGCTCTTTTCTCCTTCAACAAACCCAGGGCTAGAAAGCCCGTAAGTGTGCTATTTCAGCTGTTTTAAGCAGCTTATCATGACTTTCTGAAAGTCTGGCCTCAAGACTGGATCCTTTCTTAATAACATTTAATGCTACCATTATGTAATTGAATCCATTTTGTCAGTGTACTGGGAATATCGTTAAACTGTAATTCATTTCACTGTCTTCTAGCTTTCAAACCCTTAAGTCCCAGAGTCAAGAATACCAGGAACATGAGGCATGGAGTGGCCCTAATCCTTTCCCCTCCCACTCCACCCTCCGGCCCAGCCTGAGTTTTTTCCATAGTGCTGTGTTATCCATTTCATCATGACCATGACTCTGGAATGTGTCACGTTCCCACAGTGTGCGTGTGGAGTACACACGGTTCCTCCTTATCTGAAGCTGAGGGACAATCCCCAAGTTGCCAAGTCTCGGGATGGGTTCAAGGCATTGTTCGAAATACCATCATCTCAAGAGATGGTACTTTTGCTGCCATCCACTGTCCCCTGAACATTAAGAACCTGGCACCTTGCCACCCAACATGCAAGTAGCCATGTTATTATTGAAACCACATGTTCATTAGCAGGATTGGCACCGACTCAACCTCCACTGTCCAAAGTTAATGTTAGATTCCATTAGAGTCCAGACAACGGGACAGTGTAGCGTACAGTGTGGGCAAGAGAACAAACAGCCTTGCTGGCTGAAATCTGAGTCTTCGGACTGTTAGAAATACGATCCAGTTTCTATCTTGACATATGTCTGCACTGATGTTTCAGAGAGGGACATGTTTTGAAAGAAAACACCATTCTTTCAGTGTTATCTTTGCAAAATTGTATTTAATTCTCTCCATCACTTGCAGAGACAACCCAAGTCTGCAGGCTTCTTGCTGAGCTAATCACTGCATCCCTGGAGAGCCACACAAGAGTATTCCACTTAATATAAAGGAGTGACTCAGAATCATGCCTTTCAATTAAGCAAGCCTGAGAGATTTCTGAGAACAGAGTTCTCTTCTGTTAGGATAAGGGTGGAGGGATGTTAGGGAAGGAAAGAAGAGAGGGGGGAAAGAATGTGAGTAGAAAAACTACTTGCACCTTCAGAATGAAACCTTCAATTTGACATATAATTTTAAAAACTGTAATTCGGATGCAACATGTTCTCAATCCTTAGACATCATTTACGTGCATTAGCTTAATTCTGGTAGAAAGACATAGAGGATTTCTGTACTTAATAGCATCATTATTTACTCTCATGTGCTCATGTCACACAGAGGTCACAGGGTTCGCTTTCACTTGTATCCCTTCACTCACTGCCACTGACTTGGTGCTGAGTCAGAGCTGACCTGCGATTGGGTTTCCAAGGCTGAAAATCACAGAATGAAGAGACTGCCCATCTTTCTCCCCAGGAGTCACCGGTGGATTCGAATGACTTGAGTCTCATACTTTTTGAGTTGGTCTCATACTTTTCTTAACTGCATATGGACCCTTCCCACCAGAGCGCTCACTTCTGTATCCCTCCGGGTGGAGTAAACCTACTTTTTGCCTGTGTGCACAGAACTACTTCAGAAAGGATTTGCTGAAATTCCTGTTTATGAAAGTTTCTTATATCACAGCATGTACTCTGATTCCTCCTTGTTTACATGTGACATACAACAGAAATTTACAAGCTTAGAAACCTACATTGTGGGAAATGGGGTAATTCATTTTTTCTAATATTAGTTTGCTTCCAAAGTTCATTCACATTGTGTTTTGCACTATTCTTCATTCATATTGTGTTTCATACAATCATTCTCATGCATTATATTTTATAAAGTTAATCACCATTGGACCATGTCCATTATTACCCTGTCTTTTCACTCAGATCCTTTCCGTTTCCTTCACCTCCTCATTTTTATGCTCGCTATCAGAGAGACAATGAAGACTAGTTTTATTCTTCCCCTAGATGATCTGTGTTTCAAGTTTGGATGCAGGAGTAGTATCCACTTCCTAAACCACATGCTTCTGGAAACGTTATGAACTTAGAGAAATGACTATCGTTTTAGAAAGGCTTAGACCTTTTGTTCATATATGTGTGTGTGTGTGTGTGTGTGTGTGTGTGTGTGTGTGTGTGTATCCCTTATATTTAAAAGTCAGTTGGGCTCAAAGGTTTAGTGTTACATTATTTTGTAGGAATATTCTTCTAAGTTGTACAGCACTCCTCTGTCAATTTGCTGCCCTGAGGTAATCTGGGTTTGCTGTGATGCTGAACCTTGTGCCATTGGGGGTCAAATGCCATAGTGGCTGCTCATGGTGGACAGTGTTTGGTGGAGCTCCCAGTTTAAGACAGGTTTGGAAGCAGGAGTGGCATCTACTTCCTAAACCACATGCCTCTGGAAACTCTATGAACTTGGAGAAAATGGCGATAATTATAGAAGTGCTTTAGGCCTTTTGTTCATAGGGTTGCTATGAGTCATGCTCGACTTGACGGCAATAAACAACAACACAAGATGATCTGAGAGGTTTGAGAATCTTCTTATTCATGGCAAGGTCTATTATAGTGAAATATTTTCCAAAAATCTGAGGATGGTATAAACTCATCAGCTTTTCACAAAAGCAACCATACCCCAAGCAGAAGTAAGCAGTACCCTTCAATGATGTGAAAATATCAGTCAATAAGCCAGCTATCTTGAAAAGCCGACCATCCTACCTTGTTTCTTGACAAGTAATTACTTCCACTTCCTGAGATAGCTCTAAACTAGGGTGGTGGTGGTGGTTGTTATTGTTGTGTCTTGTAGAGTTGGAACCGACCCATCGCTGACCCTCCAGCAGGTTTTCAGAGACAGTTAATCGCATGGGAGGAGATTGCCCGTCCTTCCATGGAGCAGCTGGTGGCCTTAAACTATGGGCCTTAGGGATTACAGTGCACCTTTTTGCCATTAGGCCACCACAGGGCTCTAAAGCCATACATATGTTTAGTAATTTGAATATATGTGGTGTTATAAGAAACTTTTCTTTCTTTTTTTTTATTTTTGTGTGAGTGTACTGTCAAATCAGATCTGACTGGTACAGGAGGAGATTGTCCCTCCTTTCCCGGCAGAGCATCTGGTGGATTCGAACCATGAGCCTCTGGGATTGTAGTTGCAGCTCCTTGCCACTAGGCCACCAGAGCTCCCTGAAATTTTTCTTTTAAACAAATATTTTCAGTAGTTTCTTTGAGCCTCAAGTAAAATCAATACAGAAAATTATAAAGTGGAGAGGTAGTCCCCAACACTCTTTGATAGAAAAGTGGAGATAAATGTAATAATTTAGATTAACTATCTTGAACTTATAATTTGATAGTATTTTCCTCCTGATTTGCACAGTGAAGTATCATCTTCATTGCACTATAGATCTGTGAAGGTTCTCATGTACTTCTGTTTATTGTCCTAAGGCCCCAGGTAAGCCATTTCCTATTGCCAGACTCCAACATCTTCACAGTTCCACTCAGAATCATCTGAAAATAAGACCTGCTCCTTTTCCAGAGTAAGTCATGTGTTAACACTGACAGACCACGTACTGAATGTGACCATTGGAGCACATACTTGCATGTCTCCTTGGAACCACTCTGCCAGTGCTCATTTTTCCATAAGACCTTTTACAAGAATCTAAGACAGACATCTCCTGCGTCCTTCTTCTTTCTGGGTTTACAAATACTGTCTCTGCAACTGAAAAGGGGAGTCAGAGACTGCTCAGAGTGAAGCCAGGTAATCTTCCCCACAAGAAAAGACGAGGACTGAGCCAGTCATTAGATGGTAGCTCCCTTGGAAAACGCACCCATTCCTGTGAGATGTGCAGCAGTTTGGATGGGTCTAATGTGTAGCTTGCATAGATCCCAACCTGATCCTTGCACCCTTTCTAAACTACCTCTTCCTGCCTTTCAAGCGACAGTGGATCTTGTGTGGTCATTCACATGGGTTTACCTGCCTAAGCTGACACCAAAGCACAGTTCTTGCGTATGTCTAAGTGTAGCTGCATACCTATTATGTATAGCTTAAATATCTCAATGAGCATAAAGCTGATATAGAACTGGTCACGCTTAATTTTGTTATATAGAGTCATGATGTGTTAGACCTAGTTCAATGTCAACCAACAATGACAGCAAAATAGCTTCATGGGAGAAGAATGGGCAATCTCTTCCTGAGCAATTTACAGCCTTTGAAAATTGGCTGAAGGGTCAGCTATGAGTTGGTTCCAACTCAGAAGCACATAATAACAACAATAACAACATATGTACCTCAAACTATGTATAAAGTGAAGGGGAGGAAGGTATCAATAAGTAAGCATGTTCTGATAATTGGCTTGAGCATGGCATAGAACAAGATATTGAATATTTGAGTATTATTTATTACCATAATAGGAGCTCTGGTGGCTTAGCAGTAAGAAGCTTCATGGCTAACTCCAAGTCACGCAGTTTGAATCCACAAGTTGCTCTGAAAGAGAAAGAGGGTTTGTTTACTCCAGTGTAATTTACTGCCTTTGAAAACTCCCTGAAGAGTCAGTTATGGATGGTTCTGACTCAATGGTATACAACAACAACAGGGGTAATATCTTAATATTAATGAGGCAAGGGTTCATTCAGTCTGTTGTTCATAGGGTCTCATTGAATCAGGCAACTTGAGTGAAATAGTCAACAATTTCATTTTACTTTGATTCACAATCAACACCTATGGAGGCAGCCGTGAACCAGTTAAATAACATGTGGCCTTGGACAAATTAGTGGTCAAGGACTTTTAAAAACGATTGAAAAGCAAGAACATAGCATTGAGAATTAAGGTGCGCTTGATCCATGATATTGTCAATTGCTTCATTCATGTGTAAAAGTGGGACAATGAATAAGGAACAATAGAGTACTTACTCCTTACAAGCAAGGATGCTTGCATGTTGTCTCACATACTTTGTCACTCCCTGGTGAAAAATACCACATTTGGAAAATGAGCGGATCGGTGAAAATGAGGACACCTCTCAATGAGATGGCTGACATAGGGACTACAATAGTGGAATAAACAGAGTAGAGATTATGAGAATGGCACAGAAATTATTCAGTATTTCATTCTGTTATACAAACGCTCACTATGAGTTGGAACAAACTTAAGGTCTCATAACAAATCAGAAGTTATTCTTAGAGTAATCAGAAAGGCATTGAGTTGAATGTGGTTTTAACAACTCCAGAAGAATTCTGAAGATGAACTTCAGTGTACTGAGCAGTGTCATATTGTAGTCTACTTGTCTACTATTTGGTTAAGGCTTCTACACCCAAAATCTTAGTATTTTAAGAAAAGGGACATTAATTTTTCTAAAAAATATTTATCTTAGAAATATTTATATATATTCAAACTTAAAAGTATACGCTGTTTTTGTTGTTATGCACTGTCAAGTTAGAATTGGCTCAGAGCTGACCCTCGGGTAGGTTTTCAGAGACAGTGAATCATACAGGAAAAGAATGCCCATTTTTATCCCATGGAGAAGGTGGTGGATTTGAACCTTGTGCCTTTGGATTGGCAGTACAAGTCCTTACCACTATGCCACTAGAGCTCCTCTATTGTTATTGTTGATTGCCTTTGAGTCGAACACAACCCAAGCTCCTTTAGTATGTAATAATGTCCATTTACCCAACACTCAGTTTCAACAACTACTGACTGCCGTATAGTTTTGTTTCATCTATAACCCAATCCACTCTCCGCTCCATTATTTTAAAGTACGTCTGAGAATCATCGCACACAAAGATTTCTAAGGACTTATACATAAGAGGGCTCTTTATTTAATGCAAACCACAAAATCATTATGATATCTCAAATTTTTTAACATTATTTCCTTGGAATATCAAATATTTTAGTAATGTCCAGAAGTTTCTTTGCTTTATCTTATTAATTTATATTAAAAAAAACAATTCCGATTCTGTGCTAAGAAGTTATATTTACTTTGTTGTGTTTGGGAGTGTTTTGGGTTCTGTTCTCTCCCTCTCCCACCCCTGACTCTAATCCTTGATCCTATCTCATTTTCCTTGGTGTGACGTTTTTATACTTGAAAATACAGGATCATTTGTTGTATTCCCGGCAGAGCATCTGGTGGATTCGAACCGTGTGCCTCTGGAATTGTAGTTGCAGCTCCTTGCCACTAGGCCACCAGAGCTCCCCTAGGATCATTTGTAACATAGAGTTTTTCTCACTCCAGATTTTCCAATTGTATCGTCATGTATCATTTAACTTGAGCTGGTATTTTTTGGTATCTTATTAAATGGTTATTAAAAACTTTTTCAACCTTGAGTTCACTTTTTTTGGCAAAACACTTTATAGTGATAATGTGAAAACTAACCAGGAGGCACATATCATGTTTTATTGTCTCTCCTTTGGTGATTTATCAGGTATTGATGATCACTGTCGTTAATTCATTAAACGTTGGAGAGTAATGATACTTTACTATTATCTCCTTTTCACGTTATTACTTATAAGACAAAATGTCATTTCATTAATTGATATAAAAGTTATACAAAAGGCAGAAGAACGGTTTGACACAGCTTTTTTCCAATTACTCAAGATAATAAACTTACTGCCCTCGAGTCAGAACAGACTCATAGCTGCCCTTCCAGTGGATTTTCAAGGCTATAAATCACGTGAGAGGAAGATGCTCATCTCTCTCACAGAGTCACTGTGGGGTTCAGACCCCTTACCTGTCTTTGGATTGGCAGTGCTACTCCTGATCCAATAGATCACAACTAAAAAGGGAGAACTGGTAAGTTAGTAGCAAGGAGCTGAGCCGCCAACGCAAACATATGACGTTCGAATCCACTAGTCGCTCCAAGGGATAAAGATGGGCAATCCCCCCCCCCCCAGTGAGGTTCACTGCCTCTAAAAGCCCTTTGGAAGGTCAACTAAATCAGTTCTGACTTCACCGCACATAACAAGAAGATCATAAATTGATTCCCTTGGATCTTTCTATAGTTGACTGCTATTGTTGTTGTGTAGTATTGGATTGGAAGCAACCCATAGCTGACCCTCCAGCAGGTAGACTCCTGTACTTTTGTTTAATAGTATTGAAACACATGGATTTAAAGACTTTTTCACATTTTTGTCCTCATTGGTGATCAAGTTTAGCTAATGTGAGTAACTTCAAATGGTTCATTCAATCTTGATGATATGCGATAGTTCCTGTCTGCTTCATTGCTTCTTCTGAATGAAAAGATGCTCTAAATAACCTTATACAATTCCTTGCCTGCACATAGGGTCAGTTATTTCTTCAAAGAGTTCTGATTCCTTTCAATGGGAAATTGGAATTAAAGAACAGCATTTGAATTAAACAAAGTCATTATCATTCATTTAGTGGCTGTGTCTATGTTATTTAATAGACAAAAAAAAAGCTGAATAGATTTTGAAATAAAATTTCAGTTTTAGTTTATTGCATTTTTACTTAGCCTCCTTCTTCTGATATTTACATTTCTTTTCTCCCCCCACCAAAAATCCTAGTTCTTACGGATACCCATAAACTTGGAATTTTATCAGAGTTGAGAAGTGCTAGCTCAATCAATGACACTTTAACTTGAATTCTTTTTCTTACTAGCATGACATTTAGTATTTCTGCAGATGGCTAAAGGTATTTGCTTTTATTTTTGTGTGAACTGTCTGTATTATTATGCTAGTTTATTTACAAAATTCAAATACATTTGCTTTTCTTAAAGGTTGCTTTTTTGGTTTTATTTTGCCATGGAAAATGTGCTTGTATTCATATTATCAAGTACACTGATCTTTTCCAGTGTTGTTTCTGAGTTCTGAATCAGATGCTAGAGTTTAAAATCAAAAGCACTTGGTTTGTGAAAGACTGAGCTCTGCAGCCAGAACCTTAGCTCTGTTCTCATTCTTGGCATAGGTTCAGATGCCATTGGAGTTTCTTTCTAACCATTAAGTTGTATTTGGCTTTTGTGCACTTGTTTTCATTTTCTTCAACTTCAGTTTGAACTTACACATGTGTAATTGATGGTCTGTTCCACAGGCAGCACACGGTCTAGTTTTGACTGCTGATATTGAGCTTCTCTAACGATTCTTTTCACAGCTGTAATCAATTTGATTCCTGTGCAGTCCATCAGGTGAAGTGTACATATACAGATGCTGTTTCTTTAAAAAGGTATTTATGATGACTAAATCATTGAATGTACAAAATTTAATCATCCAATCTCCAGCCTCAGGTCTTCCTCCAGTTCATCATTTCTAATGACTATTCCTTCTATTTTGCTTCCAACGTTTGTATTCTGGTCACACATTATTATTAATGCACCTTGACTGGATGTCTGGTCAATTTCAGACTGCAAAAGTTGGTAGAATTCCTCCATTTTCTCATCTTTAGAACCAAAATATGAGTCTGGGTCTACTCTACGTGAATTTAAAAATCATCTCAAGACTAGGTTTGAAGTATTGAATACTAATGATTAAAGAGTTGTAAGATGACATCAAAGATGTCATCAATGAAGTGAGAAAATGTTATTACAAAGCAGGGGGAAGAACAAAATGGATTGTCAGAAAAGCAGAAGAGCCTGGAAATTGCACTAGAGCATTGAGAAGGCTAAACAAAGGCAAGAGCTACTGAAATAAAAAAGATGAACAGAAGATTTCCAAGGATAGCTCGAGATCCCAAGACAAAATCTTTGATCTTCTCATTTAATCTTCTGGTTCATTAATAGGTATGTGAAAACACACACACACACACACACACACACACACTTTCCCCATCATATGTTATGATATTCCTTCCAAACAATAATGAAGCATTTACATAAGCCTATGTTAAGAATGACAATGTTTTTAATGAATTTAAATTTTTTTCTAGATGCTGTGAGCAGATTTTGACTCCTTGTTCCATGTGACAGAGTAAACTTATAATATAGGGTTTACCAGGGAACTCTTGTCCACATAGTTCAGAAGCAGTTTCACTGATAATCCAAAATTCAAGCCTCTCTAGGGGTTTGAATTTATTAGTAGTTCTGCAAGAGAAAGATGAGTAATCTCCTCCCATGCAATTTCTAGCCTCAGAAACCCAATGGAGGGTCAGCTATGAGTCTGACTTGATGGCATAAGTTTGAGCTTTCATAGGCCTTTCTAGATTGATGTGTGAAGGGTTGGATTCTGGAAGGTAGGCTCTCGTATTTTGGTTGAGGGTTAGGTGTGGACTGTTTGGTTGTTTTTTTATTTCATCACAATTGTATGTAAGTTGATTGTTAGCTAAATCCAACATATCCAATAAGCTATGGGCTGGGAACTTCTTGTTTAGAGTCAACAAGACCTGGGGAAGGGCGTTTGTATTTAAAAGTTGGTTGTACCCTCAGGCCTTTGCCCTTCTGATAAGATAATTGTGTTTGGGACAACATTCTTTGAAAGGGTACAACCCTGGTCCGTCAATTTGCTGTACTGAGGTAACTTGGGGTTGCTGTGATGTTGAACACTGCCGTTGGTGTGTAAACTGCCATAACGGTTATCCGTGGCAGACAGTGTTGGGTGGAGCTCCCAGATTAAGATGGCTTGGAAGCAGGCATGGCATCCACTTTCTAAACAACATGCCTCTGGAAACGCTATGAATTTAGAGAAATGATGATAAGTATAGAACAATGTTCAGGTCTTTTGTTTATAAGATCACTGAGTTATACTCAATTCAATGGCACTTAACAACATACTGCTTTACATGTTGCTGTTGTTGTATACTGTTGAGTTGAAACTGACACATAGCTGACCCTCCGGAACCCTCCAGTTAATCTCACAGGAGGAGACCAGTTGTCTTTCTCTTGCAGAGCAGCTGATGGCCTCGAACTGTGCCTTCCCAATTGCAGCACAGCTTCTTGCCACTGGGCCACCAGAGCTCCCTAATGTTTTGCATACAAAATTCTAATACATTGTATTTCACACATTCATTTATACTCTGTTTCATACAATCATTCCCATACATGTGATTTACAAAACTAATCACCATTGATCTTTGCCCACCATTATCTCATCTTTTCAGGTCCCTAATGGATCTCACCGTTGATCTATGCCTATTACCCTGTCTCTTAATGTCTCATTTTTGCTAATTCCTTCTCACCCTTCTCTCTGCCCACTTAGATCTGTCTTCATAATGATTTCCTCACCTCCCCACACTCTACTGCCCTGCCTCTCTCCCTTTCCCCCACTTTGGACTTTTATACTTATCTCATTAGTTAGCCTTCTATTTTTATAATAAGGGTATTATGCAGTGTTTATCCTTCTAAGACTGAGTTCACTGAACATAATATTCTCTAGATTTTCCCATATGATATAGGATTTTATGAAATCATTGCTTTTTAGTGCTGAATAGTATTCAGTTGTGTGAATGCATCATGATTTCTCAGTTCATTTGTTTGATGATGGAGATTTGGGGTGTTTCCATTTTCTTGCTATTTTGAATAATGTTGCTATGAAAAACTGATGCAAAAATCTCCGTTTGGGTCTCAGTTCTAGTTTTCTCTGGGTATATTCCCAGCAGTGGAATAGCTGTGTCATATGGAATCTCTATGTTCAGCTTTTTGAGGAAATGTCAAACTGCATGCCACAGTGGACGCACCATTTTACAATCTCACCAACAGTGCAGAGAGCTCCAATCTCTCCACATGCTCTCCAAAATGTATTGCTTATTGTCCTGTTAAACTTTGCCATTGCTACAGGGGTGAGATGGTATTTCATTCTGATTTTGATTTTAATCTCTCTGATTGCCAATGATATTGAGTATATTTTTCATGTGTCTGTTTGTTGGCCATCTGAATGTCTCCCTTTGTGAACAGACTTTTTATGTGTTTTTGTCCATTTTGTAATTGAGTTATCAGTCTTCCTCTGGAGGTGCTATGGTATTCTGTAAATTTTTGTTGTGAGGCCCTTGTCTGAGATAGCACTGCCAAATGTTTTTTCCCAGTCAGTAGGTTTCACCCTACAGAGAGAGAGTTCTGTTGGCCTAGAGGATAGAAAGTTATGCTATCAAGCCAAAGGTGGGTAATTTTAACCTATGGCCCTCAGGTCTGGTTTTAATTTTTATTGGTCAAACATTCTTCTAAGTGGTATAGCACTGGTCTGTCCATTTGCTGTACAGAGGTAACTTGTGGTTGTTGTGATGCTAAACACTGTGACGCTGATGTGTCAACTGCAGTAATGGTTACAAATGGTGGACAGGGTTTGATGGAGCTCCCCGATTAAAACAAGCTTGGAAGCAGGAGTGGCATCTACTTCTGAAATAGCTTGCCTCCAGAAACTCTATGAACATGGAGAAATGACGAAAGTTAGACAGTGTTCAGGTCTTTTGTTCATAGGGTGAAACCAACAACAACAAGTTTCATCTTATAGGTAAAAGGGTTGATGCACTCTGGGACTTAACCTTTTAAGGTCAAATTCATTGACATTATCCTGTCCTGGTTGTACATTTCTGGCAGTATTTGCCTGTCTTTTAATATCACAGGTTAGGCCTTCTAAGTTAGCTTCCATTTTGACTCTTATGATCTTTAGGGTTTGTGTCTTTACTCTTAAGTTTCTGACCCACCCTGAGTTGATTTTTGTGTATGGTGTGAAATGTGGACCCCTACCTCAGCTTTCTGCAGGTAGCAGTCCAATTTTGCCAGCATTATTTGTTGAGAGGTCATCATTTCCCCTTTGATAGGTTTTGTTTCCTTGTCTAATATCAGTTGATCATAGGTAGATGGGTTCATTTCTGTGTTCTCTACTCTGTTCCATTGGTCTATGTGTCTGTATTGTACCAGTTCCATGTTACTTTGGTTATTATGGTTGTGTAGAAGGTTTTGAGATCAGGGAGTGCTATGCTATTTTTCAAAAGCTTATTTTTAAAAGTCTATTTCATCTTTTATCTGTCAGAAGCTTTTTTTCAAAAGCTTATTTCAGAATATACTTTTCTTACCCAGGGTCTCTTCTCTTTCCAAATAAACTTGCCAATTGACTTTTCTGTCTTTTTGAAAAATGATTTTAGTATCTATGTGCTAGTTAGTTTAGCATTTTAGGATTGTGTTAAGCATGTAGATTGCTTATGGTAGGATTGTAATTTTCATTATGTTAAGCCTTCCTGTCCATGAACAGGGAGCTTTGTTCCATTTAGTTAGGTTTCTTACACTAGTATTTTGTCATTTTCCTTTTAAAGTCTTTTGTGTATCTAGTTAGTTTTATTCCCAAGTGTCTTAATTTGCAGATGGCTATTTTAAAGGATTTTGGTTTCTTAGTATCTTTTTCCACTTTGTCTACTGTGGAAGAATATCACTGATTTTTGCATGCTGATCTTATATCCTGCTACTCTACTAAATTGGTCCACTAGGTCTAACAGTATGAGTGTTTTGTTTTGTTGGCTTGTTTGTTTGGGGTTTTTTGTAGTTGTTGTTGTTTAATATTTGAAATTTTCATCTGTATACAGCTACAGTTTTACCACCTCTTTGCCAATCTGCATGTCTCTTTATTTACTTCTCTTGTCATATTGCCATAACATGTATTGCCAGTATAATATTGAACAAGAGTGGTGAGAGTGGGCATCCTTAACTGGTCGCTGTTCAAAAGGGGAATGCCTAAACTAATAAAATTTAATAATAAAAAAAAAGGGAATGCCTTTAGTTTTTTTTTCATTGAGAATAATGGCTCTTAGTTTTGGATCTATTTTTCGCTATGCTGAGGAGAGTCCCTTCTATTTCTATTTTATTGACTATTTTAATCAGGAAGGGGTACTGGATTTTGTTAAAGGCCTTTCTGTATCAACTGATAGGATCATATGGTTGTTGTTCTTTGCTCTCTTAATGTGATGAATTATATTGTTTGCTTTTCTTATGTTGAACCATCCTTGCATACCTGTTATGAATCCAGCTTGGATATGATGAATACACTGGTAGATATTATTTGCCATGATTTTGTTAAGTATTTTTTATTTTTATTCATGAGATGGACATGAATAAGGATGAAAGAAGAATTATTAATGCCTTTGAGCTCTGGTGTTGGAGACAGACACTGTATTTCCCATTGTTGTTGTTGTTATGTGCCATCGAGTCATTTGCGACTCATAGCGACCCTATGTACAACAGCCCTAAACTCTGCTCTATCCTGTGCCAATCTCATTGCCTCTGACACACCCATCCCGATTACCCCAGTCACTGAATCAATCCACCTCATAGAGGGTCTTCCCCTCCTGCACTGTCCCTCTACTCTACCCAGCATGATGTTCCTCTCTAAAGACCTATCTCTCCTTATAACATGTCCAAAGTAAGTCAGATGAAGCCCCAGAATCCTTGCCTCCAAGAAGCAGCCTGGTTTAACCCTCTCTAGGATGAATCTGTTTGTTTTCTTGGCAGTCCATGGTACATTCATAGATGGAAAAAAGAAAAAAAAAAGAAACAAATACATTTTGGAGAGGACGCAGCTGAAGTGCTCTTTGGAGGCAAGAATGATGAGGTTTCATCTAATATACTTTGGGCCTGTTGCTAGGAGAGGCTATTCCTTGGAGGACATGATGCTTGAAGGTTGGAGGGTTGGCGAAAGAGAGAAAGACCTTCAACCAGGTGGATTAACACAGTGACTGCTGCAATGTGCTCTAATGTGTCAGAAAGTGTGACGATGTCACAGGATAGGACAGGGTTCAGATCTTTTGCTTATAGGGTCTCTATAGTCTTACTCAACTCTATGGCACTAAACAACAACATTCATAGGTGGTATTGATCTGAAGTTTTCTTTTTTGAGAATATCTTGTTCTGGTTTTGGTATTAGGATTACATGGTGTTAAAAAAAAACACAACACACACACACACAAAAATACAAACCCAAGGGCCATGTGGGGAATGCTATATCTGACCTTTAACAACTTCACAGGAAGAAACTAACCCCTCCCACAGAATCAGTAACAAAACAAATTCCCATGAGGTCAGACATGTCCCCCATGCTCTCTTTATATTCATCTCAACACCAATCTTACTGCTTGTTTGTGTCCAAAATATGATGTGATAGTTCACAGACCACACAGATCCGTATTGGGGGAGTTAAAAGGTTATGATTAATAAAAACATAGATTAATAAAAACAGTTACAATGTGCACAGAGTCACCTCAGCATCAAGCCTCATGATTCCCATTCTCCAACAAAGTTCTCAGTACTGCCAACATTGGTTTCACCCACCTCTAAGTCCCATCTCACAGCAAATTCTCCAATTCAGCCATCACTGCTGCTGCTATCCCAAACGGGTTAGAGGACATCTCTCTTCTCTGGCTTGGAAATTCTCTTATAAATTGTTAACACTGGCCAATCCCTTTGTTGAATGGTAGATAGCCAACTCCTTTGTGGATAGGCAAACTTGCCTTCCTTGCACAGTGCTGCCCCTCCACATAGCCAGTCATCTACACTAGAAAAGCCAAATTGAGAGACAAACGTCACAACTTGCTTCATAGAATTACTCTGGGAGAGTTCTTTCTTTTTCTATTTTTTTAAATAATTTAAATGGAATTGGTGACAGTTTGTTTCTGAGCGGTAGAATTCACTATGAAGCCAGAAGCCATCTAAGCCAGGACTTTTTTTTGTGGGGAGGGGAGTCTTTTTAGTATCTGCTTTGTTTTGTTTTGTTTTGTGATAGGTCTGTTCAAGTGTTCTACATCTGTCCATGTCAATCTAGATATGGTGTGAGTTTCTAGAAATATGTCCATTTTCTCTGGGCTTTCAAATTTATCAGAATATCGCTTTGCATAATTTCTACAATTATCAATTTAAGTTCAGCTGGTTCTGTTGTGATGTCACCTCTTTTGCTTCTTATTAAAATTATTTGTGCATTCTCTTTCTTTTCTTTTGTTAAGATTATTAATGGTTTGTCTATTTTGTTTACCCTTTTGAAGAACCAGCTCCTGGTCTTGTTTAGGTTTCAATTGTTTTTCTGTTTTCTATCTGATTTTATTTCAGCTCTTGTCCTTATAATTTCCTTTCTTCTAAAGGTTGTGGGGTTAGATTGTTGTTATTTTTTTCTATTTTATGGAAGTGCTAAGTTAGATCATTAATTTTGTGTCTTTCTTCTTTTTCATGTGTTTGCCTATTGCTATGAACTGCCTCCTGAGGAGTGCCTTAGCTGTATCCCAGAGGTTTAGATATATTTTCATTTGTTTTGAGGAATTGTTTGTATTTTACCTTTTAGTTCTTCTATAACCCAGTAGTGTTCTAGCATGGTGTTATTTAGTTTCCATGTGAGTGGGTTTTTGTCCTTTGTCATCTTTTAATTAATTTTTAGTCTTATAGCATTGTGGTCTAAAAAGATGCTTTGTATTATTTAAGTGTACTTTAATTCATTGAAGCTTTCATATATA
>NW_006399754.1:3569656-3621177 GCF_000299155.1 Elephantulus edwardii | reverse complement strand
TCTGGAGAATGTACCTGGTGCACTGGAAAAGAAAGTAAATTGAGTTTTTTAGTTGGGTGCAGTACCCTGAATATATCCCCAAGGTTGAGTTGGCTAAATGTATAGTTTAGATCTTTTGTATCTTTGTTAATTTTTTTTTTTTAGTTGACCTATCCTCTGGAGACAGTTCTGTGTTAAAGTCTCCTATCACTATTGGTGTGTGGATGTGGATCAAAGTTTTATCTTCTTGATTTACTGTGCTTTCAATGACTATATAGCACCCTTCCTTATCTTTTATGATGGTTTTCACCCTGAAATCTATTTTATCAGATACCATTATTGCCACTCCTGCTTTTTTTGTGGATGCAATTTGCTTTGTATATTTTTTTTTCTCTTTGGATTTTAGTCTTTTTCCTCATTTCTTAGATGTGTCTCCTGTAGGTAACATATTGATGGGCTTTGAGGGGTTTTTTTATGCATTCTGCAATCTTTGTCTCTTAATTGGTGCATTTAAGCCATTCACATTAAGTATGATCATCAATGAACCAGGTATTAACCCTGCCATTTTTGTTTCTTTTTCTGTTGTTTTTGATTACGATCATCCATCCACTTTCCTTTAGTGTCTCTGTGTGAAAGAATTCTCTTAGACTTTCCTGCAGAGTTGGTCTTATTTTCACAAATTCCTTAAGTTACTACTTTTCTGCAAAACACCTAATTTTCTCTTAATATTTGATGGATAGCTTTTCAGGGTATAGGAATCTCAGTTGCCAATTCTTTTCTGTCAGGCTTCTATATATGCCACCCCATTGTCTTTTTGGCTGTCCTTTGTAGGTGACTTGTTGTTTTTCTTGTGCTATTTTTAGAATTCTTATTTTTATTTTGGAGAATTTGACTATAATATTTCTTAATGTGTTCCTTTTGTGGTCTAGTCTGTTTGAAGTTCACTGAGCTTCTTGAATTTGAATTTCCACATTCTTCATTATATCAGGGAAGAGACACTAATGTGCAAAACATGATAATGGTTACCCATGGTGGACAGTGTTTGCTGGAGTTTCCCAATTAAAACAAGCCTAGAAGCAGGAATGGCATCCACTTCCAAAATGACTTGCCTCCAGAAACTCTATCAACAGTGCTCAGGTTTTTCGTTCATAGGGTCGCTATGAGTCATCTGTGACTCGACAGCACCTAACAACAACATCACCACCTCTTCCACAATTTTCTGGATGCTTTCCCTGCCCTTCTTTTGCTGTAGAATTCTGATCATACATCTGTTGTTCCTTTTGATGTTATTGCGCATGATTCCAGTATTTTCTTCATTTTACTTCCACCTCCTCTCTGATTTTTTTCTTCCAGTAGGGAGCACTGGTACCCTAGTGGCAAGAAGCTGCACTGCAATCTCGAAGGCACATGGTTCACCACCAGCTGCTCCACGGGAGAAGGATGGACAATCTCCTCCCATGCGATTAACTGCCTCTGAAAACCCACTGGAGGGTCAGCTATGGGTTGGTTCCAGCTCTGTGCTACATACACAACAACATGTTGCCATTGAGATTCTTGTCCTCCCGCTCACTGACTCTGTTCCATCTCTTCTGCTCTGCCTTTTTTGTCCCTCCAAACATTGGAAACTTCTGCGATTTTAGTCTTGATATTCTGGATTGCATTTTCACGCATTTAGGTTGTTTCTAGCACTGTGTCAGCTGTACTCTCTTGGTCTTGAGATGATTTTTTTTTAATTCTTGTACCTTCTTATTTGAGGCTTATTCTATCTTTTGCAATTTCTTCCACAGCTGTTCATGTTTCTACATACATTTCAGTGTATTTCTTCTGGGTACCTATCTCTGGGGTATTCACTTTATGGTTTCCATTCTTTCTTCCATCCTTTGTACCTTCTACTTTGTAGTTGTTCATATAACTCCACATTAATATACTTCTTATTCTTTCTTGTCTCTCCAATGGGGGTCTCCATTGGATCTGCAATATACTCTGCATTTCTTAGAAGACAGCTTGTTTTGGGTTTTTTTCCCACAATGTTTGATTCTGTCTACTGCTTTCTTGGCATTATAGGAAGTTTTTCTTGGTATGTGTTAGGCCGTTTCTGTTGTGTCTGCATAGGTTGTTGATAGTTTTTATATTTATGAAGCTATTCATTAGATGAAGATATAAAGTGCTCTTAAACGGGGAGGGCAACTCAGTCTACCAGAAGTTCTTTCTGGTCCTGTGCAGTGTGAAAGTTCATCTTTCCTGAAATCTTTCAATCCCTCTATTGTTTGCTGCACCGCCCTGCAGAAATCTTGCTGAGTGCTGCTACCCTGCCCTCAAGTCTATTATTGTCCTCGGTGGTTAATGGTGCATGCAGAGTCCCCACGTGATGCAGTTTCTCTCCAGAGGAGATGACCCCTCTCAGCACTCTCTCCTCTGAGTGTGGCCTACCTCTCCTAAAGTCTATTGTTGTCCTTGGGAGTCAGTGGCATGGCCTGTGACAAGCTCCTCAAGTGATATAGTTTCTCTTCAGAGAGACATGTGCAAGCTCCTGTCCTCTAGACTGTGATATTTATGGGACAAAGTCTCCTGGTTCCCCCTCCATGAAGTTGCCAGATGAATACGAATCATCAATATTTTGGTTAGCAAATCAATCATTGCCACCACCAGGGTTCCTTCTTTCTAAAGAAGACCCTCTAATATTGAAAGTATTTTTTTTCTAGCCCCACAAACTTCAGACTTCATTATGTCTACCATTGTACCTATGTTTGTTTCTTCATCTTGGCTGAGAAAGAAATTATAGAAAGCAGAGGCTGTTTATTTGAGTGTGTACCAGGCATCTGCTTTTAGTCTGACACATGAAGTAGGCTGCCAAGAAATATCAAAATACAGTAAATATTCTTTATTAGTACATAGTTCTCTGTCTACAAACTAGTTTTTCCAAAATATTGAGCAGTCAAGAATATTTGTAACACACAGAATGATGTCAAGAATTAAAGTAATTTTCCAGGTAATTTAAAGTCAAAAGTTTCCTTCCCCTTGTTTTGCTGTGGCAGTTTGGCCCAAATTAGCCAGGTGGTTGCTGCTGTCTGCATGTGACCCTGAGACCTGATGAGTGATGTTGTGTAGTACTCAGCCCTCAGAAGCTCATTCTTGGCTTAATCAGCACAGACATGGTACCTGGCTTAAATACTTCAAGTGCCCCTCTCTAAACAGAGCCATCTGCCTATTCCTGTAGCCTTCTAACTCAATAGTCAGAGAAATCCAAAATGAAAAGGACCTGGGAGGTTTTCTGATCCAGAACCTTACAAATGTAAAAGCACCTCCAGTCCCACTGTACGCTCTCACACAGAGTGTGGCACATCTCTAACTTAAAAGAAATTTTTCTCACCCTTGAAAACTCTGACCCACATTTAATCTACTCTACTCTAAAGTTTTTCCAAGAGCCACTGACATTTTCCTTTCTTTCTCATCACTTTCTTGCCTTTCTCTCTTGATTTTTTTCTCTTCATTGCTTTCATTGTTGAGTATCATTGAGTCATAACTGGCCCATGGCTGACCCTCCAGTGGTTTTCAGAGACAGTAAATCACATAGGAGGAGATTTCTCATCTTTCTTCCATGAAGAGGTGGGTGGATCCAAACCATGTGCCTCCAGGTTGGCAGAACAGCTCCTTACCATTAAGCTATCAATTATGCTGCCAACCCAAAGGTACACGGTTTGAATACACCAGCAGCTCCATGCGTAGAAGATGGGCAATCTCCTCCCACGCGATTTACTGCCTCTGAAAACCCACTAGAGGGTTAGCAATGAGTTGGTTCTAAGTCTACAGTACTCAACAACAACATTGTCTTTTGATAGATATAGATAGTTAACAGTGAATGTAGGTGTTCTGATAACCTACTCCATAGATAGTTGTGCTGCTAACTCAAAGGCCACAGCTCTGGTGGTGTTACTGTTAATAGCAGTCATCATAAATAACATCACCTTCAACTTATAATATTTCAGGCACTATTGCAAGTGCTTTATTGGGATTGTGTCTCTTAAACTACTCTATGATCCTATGAAAAAGATCTTCTTAGTTCTTTTATGCAGATGAAAACAGCAGCATACAAGGTTAAATAACCTGCCAACATCACACATCGTGTAAGAGGCAGACAGACTATTTTCTAAGCACTAACATTAAAGGATCCGCAAGCATCCTCCTCCCTCTTAATTTTGAGATGGTGAGAGTACTACTGCACAGATGTTTCATGTGTTCCTATGTATTTCCCAGATGCCTAGCAATTAGAGCTGTGTGACAAATTTTCAAGCATTCTAATGCTTGAGAGTAGAAGTGGCATGTGACAATAAGAGCTGTTGTGTCTACAAACCCATGTGCTGAACTGGTGACATCATAAGATGGAGAGGCCTGGGCCCCAGAGTCCAGCAGAGAAGAGAGCTGCCTTGGAGAGTTGCCCAGCCTTCATGGGACTTCATGTGAGCAATAAAGAAGGCTTTATTATATTAAGCCATGGGGGCTGGATGTTAATTTAATTGATGCTGTTGTCAAGGAGTGTCATGTCAACTCTAACCCATAGCAACACCAAGCAAAATAGACTGAAACCCTGCCCAATCTGGCATCATCCTCACAATCTCTGTGTTGATTTATCTCCTTAGGTATCTTCTGCTTTTTTACTGTCCTTCTATTTTTCCAAGAATGATGTTCTTTTCTAGGGATTGCTTCTTCTGTTTTGGACTTTCCTAAAGTATGTGAGACAAAGTCTCATCATTCTTGTTTCTAAGGAGCATTCTGACTTCACTTTTTTCCAGACACATTTGTTTGTTCTTTTGGCCAACTATGGTATATTCAATATTCCTCACCCACATTGTAATGCAAAGCCATCAATTCTCCTTTGGTTTTTCTTAATCACTGTCCAATGTTCATATGCATATGAAACAATCTAAAATATCATGACATGGGCCAAAGGCTCTTCAGTCTTCAAAATGGCATTACTGCTGTATAGATCATTGAGTTTGAACCAACCCAGAACTGACTCTCTAGCATGTTTTCAGAGGTAGTAAATGCACAGGTAGAGACTGTCCAACTGTCTTCCACAGAGCAGCTAGTCAAACCTAACCACATGCTTTTGAGTTGACAGTACAGCTACTTACAACTGGGCTACCAGAGCTCCAGTGTTGTTGTTAGACACCATCAGGTTGAGTACAACTTATAGCCCCCTCCATGAACAACAGATCTGAAACCTGTCCTTATTTTTGCCATCCTCACAATTTCCGACACACTTGAAACCATTGCTGCAGTCACTGTGTCAATCCACCTGGTTAAGGATCTTCCTCTCTTGCACCATTGCTCCACATTTCTAAGCATGATGTACCCCCCTCACCAAAGAATAGCCTCTCCTCGCAGCATGACCAAAGTATGTGAGATGAAATATTATCATCTTTACCTCCAAGAAACACTGTATAGCTGGAATAATAATAGACTCTCAAAATGGTGCTGCTAACATACTCAGCTTCTAACCAAAAGATCAGAGGTTGAAGGCCACCCAAGGGGGCGGCAGAAGAAAGCTCCTGCAGATCTGCTTCTGAGTAATTATCCATCAATGACTCCAAGCAGCCCAGTTTCTATCACACCTGGGATCAGCATGATGCGGAATTGACTCGACAGTAACTGACAATCATAATATTACTCTAATAAGTACACTGTTTTTTCCTTTTTATTTCTCCTTTGACTTTAATTTTCTATCTGGGCTTTTGTTTAACAGACTTTAATTTTATTAGGAATTACACTATTTAAATAAATTCTAATTCTACCAGTAATCAATGTTTTTGTTATGACCATTGAGACTGAAGTGACTCACAGCTGACGTGCTAGCAGGGTTTTTCCAGACACTAATCACGTGGGAGGAGAATGCCCATTTTCTCCCACTGAGCAGCTGGTGGATTTGAACTGTTTCCCCTTGGGAGAGCAATGCAACTCCTTACCTCTAAGCCACCAGAGTATTAATAGGAACATTAACTTAGTGAAAATAGAGAAAGTCTTTTAAAATGTTTACCTTACATATGAATAGGAATACCTCTGTCCAATTCCTGCCAATGTTAATAAAATAAATTTAAACACCTCAAATAAATTGAAATTTCACTATCAAACAATATGATTATACCATTATCTACTATAAACAGTATGACATCTTATTATCTGCCATAAATAATATCATTATTTTTGCATGCAAACAAGATATTGCTGAAGATCATCTAAAATCAGCTAAAAAGCACATTAACAGAGAACTGCCAGAAGTTCAAGCTGGGTTTAGGAGAGGTCACGGTACCAGAGATAACACTGCTGATGTCAGACTGATCCTGTTTGAAAGCAGAGAATACCAGAAAAATGTATATTTGTGTTTTATTGACCATACAAAGGCATTTGACTGAGTAGAATATGACAATTTGTGACTAACATTGAGAAGAATGTGAATCCCAGAACACTTAATTGTTCTCATGAGAAATCTATAACTAGATCAAGAAGTTGTTGTCTGAATGGAGCAGGGAAACACTACCTGGTTTAAAATCTGGAAGGGTATGCTTAAAGGTTGTATCTCTTGTCTATACTTATTCAATCTGTGTGCTGAGCAAATCATTCTTAAAGCTCTATGAAGAGGAATGTGGCATCAGGATCAGAGGAAGACTTATCAACAACCTGCATTGTATAGATGTCCCAACCTTACTTACTGAACGTGAGGAGGATAGGAAATGCTTGCTGCAGATCAAGTACTACAGCCTTAAGAATGGATTGCATCTCAACATCTGGAAAGCAAAGATGCTCACCACAGGACCAAGAGTCAATCTTATGACAGGTAAAGAATTGCAGCTGTCAATGACTTAGTCTTCCTTGGAGCAACAATCAACACCCTTAATAACTGGAGTCAGGAAATCAGAAGATGTATCGCATCTGGCAAGTCCACTGTCAGGAAACTATCCAGAATCCTGACGAGCAATGATATAAGTTTGAAGACTAAGTTGTGCCTGATTCAGGCCATGGTCTTCTCAATCAGCTGCTACATATCATGGAGCTGAACATTGAATAAGGATGATAGAAGAACTGATGCCTTTGAGCTGTGGTGTTGGAGAAGAGTATTGAATACCCACAGACTACCAAAAGAACAAACAGATATATCTTAGAAAAAGTGCAGCCAGAGTGCTCCTAGGAGGAAAAGATGGTGATTTTTTTTCTCATACTCTGAGCATATAGCTTAGGTGAGGCTATTCCTTGGAAAGTGACATCACGTTTAGAAAAATGTAAGGTCAGTGAAGGAGGGAAAGACTCCTTTTCCATGAAATAGACTGACACAGTGACTTCAGCAACAGACTGTACTGTGGAATCTACTGTGTCAGAGGTGAAGAGGATGGTAAAAGATAGGGCAGAGTTCAGGTAAGCTGTTCATAAGGTTGTTACGAGTTCTACTCAATGGTACCTAACAACAACAATATACTTATCCAGCAACAATGTTTTTAGCCTGACAATGAACAGCCAAGCAGACGAATCAGTTGAGAGGGAGAAAAGTATGGGGTGGGATTTTCCTTAGCAGGTTTGCACAGTACAGAGTACAGAGTCAAAACTGAGAGGTCCTTTCATGCTTTTAACAAGGAAGGTAGGTATTTTTCTACAAACCTTGAGAACCACTGAGGTTTCTGAGCAGAAGAGGGATGCATCGGTGCTTCAAGAAAATCTAATCTTGTGCAACAATGAATTATTTTTTTTTAAGTGCATGGGGGCAGGGGAAGGAAGGGTGAGAGGGTAAAATACACAATGAATGAATGAAAATCTAACTTCTCTGTAAAGGTTTGTTAAAATCACAATTAAAATAAACTTTATTAAAACAAAAGAAGGAAATCTAATTTGACAGCTGAGAGTCCAATGTGTCAAGCAGAAAGAGAGGCAACAGCACTTTGTGGGGAAGTTATTGCCAGCCTAGAGAACGGAGAAGGGAGCAGATAAGAGTAGAGGTAAAGGCAAGAATTGCTGGACATGACGCTGCCAGAGTGAAACAGCAGCCAGATCTGCTTCTGCATTCCAATATGGGGGCTGAGAAACAGAATGGGGCAAAGACCCCTGTGAGGTCAGAACCTGGAAGACTGAAGCCTGGTGCTTTAATAAACACATGCTACTGGGTCAAGTATAACCCTTAGCCATCCTATGAACAACGTATCTGAACCCCATCCTATCTTGTGCTATCCTCACTATCTCTGACACACTTAAGTTCATTGCTGTAGTCACTGTGTCAGGCTCCCTGGTTAAGGGTCTTCCTCTCTTTTGCTGACCCTCCACCTTTCCAAGCTCGATGTCTCTTTCCAAGGAATAGCCCCTGCTAGCAACATGCCCAATGTATGTAAGTCAAAGTCTTATCACCTTTGTCTCCAAGGAGCACTTGGCTGTGTCTTCTGCAACACATATCTGGGTTGGTGGTGTTGTTTTTTTTTCTTTTGGATCAGCTATGAGTTGATTTTAACTGACAATATATAATAGAAGAAGACAGTATTAGAACTGTGTGATAAATAAAGAGAAATAGAGGCGAGCCTGTTGTCATGGTGGAAGGTGTTGGATGTTATCCAGATAGATGTCTGTACTATGGTATCCACATATGCCTGTTAAAAAGGCATACTCTATATTAGACAAGTGTTAAAATTTAAAGACTTATAATAAAGACTATTGCCGGCATGGCTCAGTATGTCAGAATGCTAATGAAAAGGTCATCAATTAAAATCTATCAGCTTCCCTATGAGAGAAACCTTCTTAGAAACCAAGTGGAGTATTGCTATGCACTGGAATCAGCGTGATGGCAATGAGGAAGAGGTGAGTACACCCTCAGAGCAGGGATGTGGAGGGTGTTTACTTGGCTAATATGTTAGGCTGATTGGTTTAAGGTTTGAATCCACCTAGAGGTATTGAAGACAGACCTGGAGACCTACTTCTGAAGTCAGCCATTGCAAGTTCAATTCTACCATCTTGCACATTGGATCGCCATGAGTTGTTATTGACTCAACTGCAGCTGGTGTTTAATGTAGTTCTACCAGATGTGATTTTCTCCAATTTTGGGAAAACACCATATAAAGTAGCATAAAGCTTGATGCTAAATAGCTGATCACTCCCTTGTTAACAAAGATGTATCCATGTATTTGGAAGATGTTGAATGGCCGTTAACAAATACATGTTTGGGCCCATGCTTTGTGTTGACGGCAAGATGGAAACACGAGAGAAAGGCTTTCCTCAAAACGTCAGTAGCACCTGGAGGAAAATATCTACTCCCATCCTTAGACCTTTGCTCTTTTCCTTCTAAATGGTCCAAAATGCCAGTATTACCTAAAAGAGCATCTAAGGTATATCTTTTTTTTTTTTAATTTGCGTGTGTGTGTGTGTGTGTACCGTCAAATCGGATCTGACTGGTACAGGAGGAGATGGCCCCTCCTCCGGCAGAGCATCTGGTGGATTTGAACCACATATCTCTGGGATTGCAGTGCAGCTTCTTGCCACTAGGCCACCAGGTATATTTTATATATAGGAAATACTTAAGGGGAGATATATATATATATCCCCTTAAGGTATATCTTATATAATAGGAAATACTGAGTAGATACATTGATCTCTTAAGCTATAAAACCAAAATGCAAATGTGAAATACACAATCTGACAAACTATTAAAAGTCAAGCTGAAATTACTACTTAACATGGGAGGGACTGGAGAGCATTATTCTAGTGAACTAACTCAGTTTCATAAAGACAAATGCTGTATAAATCCATTATTGCAGAATGAGTACAAAGATGGGGGGAGGGCAGGCACTTAATCATGGGGTCACATAATTTGATGGGTAAAGGGAGGAGTAGGGAAAGCAAGGAGAAAGATCTGGTGTGAAAAACCATACATAAGAACTTTGTAAGCAAACCAGTATTTTTAAAAAATGATATAAATCCAAGTTGTTTTTGGAATCTAGTGCCAATATTTCTCTGAGGCAGAGTTCAGATTAACCATTTCCTTCCCTAATAACCTAAAATCAAGCTTAGAGCCCAAATGATAGTTAAATTCCAAATTCATTCAGAAGAGCCAAAGAGTTAAGGGAAGACACACAAAGTATCATGCAGCATTTCAGATTACTTGATTTCCAATGAGATGCATCGTTGCATCGTTTCTTATTCTGGGGGTTCAGCTGATGTAGTCGATAGAGAGGTGAGTAACTGGTCCAAAGGCAGGTCCTCTCTGGTAGCTTGAATCTATCAGTGACTCTGAGGGAGACAGAGAAGCAATCTTCTCCCATGCAATTTACAACCTCAGAACCTTAATGGAGGGTCAGCGATGAGTCAGTTCTACTTGACAGTAATGAGAATGAGAAAGAGATTTCCTATTTAGATTTTCTTTTTTCCTTATTTAGATTTTCTTTCCCTCTTCTTCTGTTTCTTCCCCCTAGTCCCAAAGACATTCTGTTGATTCCTTTTATTAAAAATAAATCAATCTCTATATTTGTTTAATCATAACACTAGTGTGGAAATGAATTCAGTGACTGTAACTGTCAAAAGGGGAGAGTGATAAGATTCTCCCTAAAACAACCTTTCTGTCAACAACTGGACTTTTCTGCCTTTCAGGATTTCCTGCCCTTAGTAAGAGAAGGTCCCTCTGACAATCAAACAGAGCTTCTTGGGTATAGAGTGCTGGGTGATCACCTCCGGGGACCTCACTCCACATCTCCAAGCTCTGGTCTATTCTTTGTTCACCAGACAAAGCCACTGAGGTGGAATACACAGCTCAAGACCAGCACTTGGAGAAGGATGAGTGTGACAACTGTGAGTACCTCGTTCCTGCCATGCGAACATGATGAATTACAGTGTATTAAGAAAGTGTTGACACATGTGGGAATAAGCTCTTGACAAGCCTGCCAGTAATAAAGGCACATTGTCTGTAAAGTCACTACAAAACATTGCAGAGTCTGATTCTTTGTTTGGGGTCTTTTGCCAAGTGCTGTGATTCATAAGCTTGATGGAAAATACTTGTATCTACAAAATCTTTGTGGTTCACTCCATGATGCGGGCATGGAGAGACTGGATTTTGGGAAAGCTTGAACTGTTCCTGATTCTAGATTGGTGCAGCTAGATTGGGCCTCTTCTGCTCCAAGGGGCTGCAGCTTCTCATGGGTGAATTACCTGCAGTGGGCTTAACAGGTCTGGAAGGGCTTCAGGTCTTGGAAAAAGGAAAGAGTTTCTGATCCCCATTCTTTCTCCGATATCGTATTCTCACTGCCTCCACACTGAAAATTGGATGGACACACCGCTAGCTGTACAATACAGCTGAGTTTCATGTCATGTTCCTTACGCCCACCTGGCTCTGCATCCTTTGTGGCTGCCAAGAAACCAGGTTTCCCATTTGTGATAATAGCCAAGCAGATCTCAAACTGACAAGCCCAAGCCCCCAGCCAGGCTGCAGACAGAGCCAACTGCCTTCATTCCAGCCCTTCCTGCGTGGCTTCCAACAATCTCCCAGCCTTGCTCCAGAGCCCAGGACAGACCTCAGGACCCAGCACCTGGCCAAAACAGCAAAGAAAGGCACCTCGAAGTTACCACTCTCGCTGTCCAGCAAGATTTAAGGCATGTATGATTTCAAGGGTCATAGTGCATGCAGTCTGGCACTTTAAAACCTGATTTCCCAAATAAATTGTTTTACAGAATGATAAGAATTAGAATTGCCATCCAGGCCAGGTATCATGGAAACTCTTGGACCCTTACATCACCACAACTCAAATGAATTCCCCTATTCCTGTGGAAGGGTCGAACTGAGAGTTCATGTAAACCTTGGATGGAGTGATTGTCACTGGAGAGCTATTATTCCAAATAACATCTCAGTGGTCAGACATTCAGAATGGACAGCTGGCAAACACAATAACAAAGGATAATTCTGTACTCACAACACAAGTGGCCAAATGGAAGGTGGAGATGTGCCTGCTTGCCTGGTGCATCCTCCCAGAGGGTCCGCTTGCATAATGTCAGAGCTAAAGAACACATAGGTGGTGAGCCACTGACGACGATTCTGAGCTCATCTGTACGCTAGGATCACCTGGGGAACTTAAGGAACCTTACCTGTGTCAAGGGCAAAAATTTTAAAGCATCTCGTGCTGCCAGTGTAGAGGACTACTGTTGTTGTGGAGCTTCAAGTTGTAACCAACTCATAGCTGATCCTTGAGTGGGTTTGCAGAGACAATAAATCACACAGGAGGAGACCGCTCATTCTGCTCCCATGGAACAGCTGATGGATTAACCACTTGCAGATGGAATGCCTTGGGACCACAGTGCAGCTTCTTAGTACTAGGCCACCAGAGTTTTCTTAGAGGGCTGCTGGTCCAGGGTAATTGTTCCAGTCCTATTGTAAATAGAGACAAGGTTACAGTTCTTTAGCAATGAGATGGACATCCTTCAGGGACTTTTCACACAGTGTGCAGGTGGCCTGATACACCCTGAATTCACACTCATTGGCTTTCCTTGGAAAAAAAATCAGCAAGCCTTGACTTTATATTATAATCCATGCTCATCATAGAAAATTTGGAAAACAGTAAATGTGAAGGAGAAAATAATGACCTTAATTCTACCAATGCGATATATAATACCCAAAACCTATTATTATCAAGTCTGAATCAACTTGCAGCTCTCCCTCCATCGAGTTTCTAGGGATGCACGAGAGGTGATTAACATCTTCTTCCTCACATGATATGTATTGCTGCTGTTGTTAAATAGTGTCGAGTTGACTTCTCCTTATAGTAACCCAATGAACAAAGACCAAAATCTTGTCCTATCCCACACTGTCCACCAGCAAGCCTATTATTGCAGCCACGGTGTCAATACATCTCAAGGACCTTCCTCTGACCTTCCACTTTCCCAAGCACGCTGCCTTCTTTTTCCAAAGACTTTTGAAAATATGCTCAAAATTCAGGAGGTATAGTTTCATCATTCTTGGTTCTAAGGTACACCCTAGTTGCCCTCACTCAACTATTTTTTTTTAGTATTTTGAGGTATTTCTTGCTAATTTTTTCCCACACATGATAACACACACATGCATTTTATTTAAAATTTAGTATCACATATTGTTATGCGTCAGAGAGTTGGACAAAGACTAGGGAGGATAGGGGAATTGATGTCTTTGAGCTGTGGTGCTGGAAAAGAGTATTGAGGGTACCATGGACTGCTAGGAAAACAAACAGATTCATCCTGGAGAGGGTTAAACTGGGCTGTTCCTTGGTGGTAAGGATTCTGAGGCTTCATCTGACATACTTTGCATTGTTGTAAGGAGGGACCGGTCCTTAGAGAGGGACAGCACAGAAGGGGAAGGCCCTCTATAAGGTCGATTGATTCAGTGACTGGAGTAATCAGGATGAGTGTATCAGAGACTGTGCGATTGGCACAGGACAGAGCAGAGTTTAGGGATGTTGTACATAGGGTTGCTATGAATCGCAAGCAACCCGACAGCACATAACAACAACAATCACATATTGTTACATAAGAAAAATTTATTTGTACCATTGGAATTTAGAGGGAGCTCTGTTGGCCTAATGGATAGAAAGTTATGCTACCAAGCCAAAGGTGGGTGATTTTATTCGCAGCCCTGGGGCCTGGTTTTAATTGTTTTTGGTTAAATATTCTTCTAAGTGGTCTAGCACTGGTCTGTTCATTTGTTGTACAGAGGTAACTCATGGTTGCTGTGATTCTAAAGACTGTAACTCTGATGTGTGAAATGTGATAATGGTTACCCATGGTAGACACTGTTTGGTGGAGCTTCCAGACTAAAACAAGCTTAGAAGCAGAAGTAGCATCCACTTCCGAAGTGGCTTACCTCTGGAAACTATAAACGTGGAGAAAGAAAGAAAGTTATACAAGTGTTCAGGTCTTTGATTCATAGGGTCACTATGAGTCATCTATGACTTGACGGCACTTAACAACCACCATCACCATTGGAATTATCCATAACTTGAAAGTCTAAAAGAACTTAATCAAATGGATCAGAAGTCTTTTTAGATGTACATCTTTGATGTTCTTTTATTATTTTCCATAATTAAGGTATACAATAGTTTTGTCTTTTGGCATTATTTGAGATCATTCATAATATGCCAAGCAAAGATCTTTCTATAAAAACTTGCATTTTCTTGACAAAAAATTTAATGAGCTAGTGGTACATGTGAACATGTGTGTTCATTCTTTGTTGTGTCTTTGTACTCATCATTCTGCAGAGTAGCACAGGTGGTCCTTGGAAAGTGATAAATCATCATCTCCAGGGAGGAGTTTTCGAGCACATGCCCCAGTGATTTGCCAAAATCTCCAGCAAGCCCATCGTGCCCTTTGCCTTGCATGGCTGAGAACTACTGAGATGAAATTTTAAAGATGGCTGAATGTACACATTACGGATGTTAATGACACAAAGTCACCAAAAATTCTCAGACCCTCTTTGTAAGCATTCTTAGTACAGATTCCCCTTCCGTAGAAGAGCCTGAAACACCATGGGACAGTAATACTACCATCTACTTTAGTCCTCCAACATGGTTTGCCCAATAAGGAGTATTGTTTGAAGTAACACAGTATATTTATATGGGCATTTGGGGCCAACACTGCTTCTAGTCAGTATAGAGTAGACCATCCAAACTAATAAATTCTACACATGTTCTTACTATAAACAATTGGGCTTCACAATTAGATCCAATTACTTTTCACTTCCAAGAACTCAATCACCTCTGTCATAAGATGTTCATTAAATCTGAGTTTTTATTTTTACTTTCTTGGCAGTGGACAATCCTTCTTAGAACTGGCTCTGAGGAAGACATGGAGGGCTTCCAAGCCTATAAAAAAGAGCTAGGCGTCTTTCTGGACAGCTCGATGAAGATGTATGCTCCGTTTGCAGTGGCAGTTTAAAAAAAATAGCAAAAAAGACAGCAGAAATAGAAGGATCTAGAAAAATATAGACTATATTATCATTCTACTTTGTTTCATAAATCATTCATATCTGATCTTTACCATTTAGGATTCTCTTCTCAAAAAGGGGGTAAATTTCACAAAAGAGTAATAAAACAAAATCAGGAGAGGGTGAGAGTTTTCAGATACAAGTATTAGAAAACCTAAAACTTTGCTTTTGGACAGTACCTCAGAATAATTAGCAAAATGTAAAACAATGTTCATAGGTTTAACAGAATGAATTATGAAAAATGTTTGGCAGGCTGTGCTAATAAATCAATTCACTTCGACCAAAGCCTACATAGCCACAATTGTAAAAGTAATTCAGAGTTTTTAATCCCATTTTATTAACTGATCTGGATTATTACCACATGTATTTAAATTTAATGAAAAACAATGGCTTTAGGTATAGAATTATATAAAAACTGTAGGCCTTAAAGACTAGCAAATTGTTTTACGACTCTTTTCTTTTACTAGAAAAACTGTCAACCTCTAATTGAAATGTTATGAGCTATGCTTTAAGAAATTATGCAAATAGATCAAATTAAGTAGTTTCAAGTGAAACATGGCCCTGCATAAACAGAGGACCACCATGAAAATGTCATTTTCCTGGAAGACTCAACTGCCTGCATAAAATAAAATCTGAAAATCATATAACAAAAAAAGGTGGTCTGTTAAAACAACACACTCTGGAAAACACTTAATAAAGATGATTAACTCTCTCCTTGGAACCCCTAGGGGACAAAAGCTTTGGCACATTTATGAGTGCAGTGACGGGCAGTCTCATATAAATGGGGTATATATACAAGCAGAGTGTACAATGAACCTTCCCCATTTCTACATTCTACTTGGCCTGCAAAGAAGCTGGGAACATAACTGTGTGTGTTATCAGTGCAATGATTTAAAAACCAAGACTACATCCTTTCATAGACATGCATCAGCAGCAGACAACCGCCCTCACCTCTATGATCTAACCTCAAACTGAAACTTTTGGGGAAGAAGAGTCACAAAGCCAGCTCACCATGAAGTTTTGTAAGAGCCAGAGGATAAAGAAAAGCCTGGCTTGTGTTGGTAACATTTCCAGAATGTCATCTTTGTCTCCAAATTCTAAGATTCATAATGACCCAATATTACTGAGAAAGAAATTATTTTTTCTATCACTCATCCACATAACACTTTCTTAATCCCTAGAGTGTATGTCGAGCAGTTAGCAAGTAGTCTAATAAATAAGAGCATAGCATAGCACACTGGCTTTGCATTAAAGGAACTGATGGTATTTTCAATTGCTTCATATGCATGTGGACAATGAAGAAGTTGTTGTTGTTAAGTGCCGTCGAGTCGCAGGTGACTCATAGCGACCCTATGAAGGAGAGTCCTAAACACTTGGGTGCCTTTCTTCCTCTCACCAGGTTCATAGGGTTTCTGGAGGCAAGCTATTGTGGAAGTGGATGTCACTCCTCCTTCCAAGCTTGTTTTAATCAGGGAGCTCCACCTCACTCTCTGTCCGCACTGGGTAGCCACCATTAACGCATTTGACACATCAGTGTCACAGTGTTCAGCCTCACAGCAATCAAAAATGACTGCGGTACAGCACCTTGTACACCAGGGCTATACGACCTAGAGGAATGTCTGAACAAAAACAATGAAAGACAGGCCAGAGATGACTAAATAAGATTGTATAATTGATGCCTTTCAATCGTGGTATTGGCAATGAGTATTGAATATATGATGAACTGCTAAAAGAATCAATGAGTCTGTCTTAGAGGAAATACAATCAGAATGTTCTTTGGATTGAAAGATGGTGAAACTTCATTTCACATACTTTGAGCATCCTGTCAGGGGAGAGGAGTCATTGGAAAAAGACCTCATTCTTGGAAAACAGAGGATCAGAAAAAGGGAGCAAGCCCCTCAATGAGACGGAGTGACACTGTGACTGCAACTATGGGCCTGAGCATGGGAGAGATCGCAAAGATGTGGCACGATGCGGCACGGTTTCAACATGTTCACGGGGTTGCTATGGATCACAGTTGACTCAATGGCACCTAACAACTAAAACAAGTTTGAATCTCAACTATGCGACTTATTAGCATGCAACCTTGGGGTGAGTTCCTCAATCTCTCTTGAGTTGACTTGTACTTACAAAATGAAGGCACCAATGGGCCTACACCTTGGGCCTCTGGAGAATTCAATGAGAGGTGAAGTACCTGGTACAGTGTTCTACAAAAGGCAATGACCCATAACGCTGACTACAATTATCTTTTAAACAAGTGCAGCTGCTACCTCCATTATCCAAAAATAGAGGTTCACACAAATTGAAACAGATCTTCCTGAAAAGCAGTTGGACAATGTGCTTTGACAGAAGTTATAAAAATGTTAATACAAATGAGTTTTTTAGGAATTCAGTCTAGGGAAACAAGCTTATATCTGCATGGGTTTATATGTAGAAATGTTATTGTGCTATTTTTTAATTGAAATTTTAAATGCTAAGATGACTGTAGAATCATATATAATTATTAGAAATAATAAAGAAAAATACTGTGTCAATGTTATCCATTACGCCTGCTGGTAACATCTTGCAAAATGACAGCAGACGCTCACATCAACACAGTCAAGACCCAGACCAACTCTATCACCACACGAGTCCCCATGGTGATTCCCCTTTGACAGCCTCATTTCTTCCTTCTGTACTTCCTTCTCTTTTAATCTCTTACAACTACTTATCTCTTCTCCATTTCTACAACTTTACTATTTCAAAAATGTTATAACCTTCATTCTTGAAGCTGTTGTTTCTGAATTTTATTGATGAAGAGTATTGACTATCCCATGGGCTGAATGGAGTGAGATATTGTGGTACCTCCATAAGATGAAATACTACACCTACACAGCACTCAGAAAGCAGTGATTCAAAAAATTACTACATAACTTCAGAGGAGCTGGAGAGCTTTATGCTAAGTGAACTAACTCAGTCTCAGATACTATATAAGACCATTGTTGTAGAAATAGAAAGATAACCAGTAAGACATGTATGAGGATCCAGGGGGAGGGGGGAGCAGAGGGGTGAGGATGGGTGGTGAGGGGTAATCATAATTTAGTGGGGGGGGAGGGAGGGGTGGGTAAAGGAAATGGGAAAGATTTGGTATGAAAAACAATGTATATGAACTTTGTAAGTAAATGAATATAAAACAATTTTATTTGAAAACAAAAAATTACTATAGCCTAAGAATGATAGAAGAAGAATTGATATGTTTGGGTTGTGGTGCTGGAGAACAGTACAGAATATACCATGGACTGTTAAGAGAACAAACTTGTTTGTCTGGAGAGGGTGGAAACAGGCTGCTTCTTGGAAGAAAGGATTTTTACATTCCCGCTGGCATACTTTGGGCATGTTGCCAGTAGGGACCAATCCTTGGAGAGGAACATCACACTTAGAAGGGTGGAGGGATAGCACAAGAGAGGAAGACCCTGGATGAGATGGATTGAGTCAGTGACTGGAGTAATGACGGTAGGCGTGTCATGAGACAATGAGGCCGGCTCAGGATAAGGCAGGGTTCAGCGCTGTTGTGCATGGGGTCACTATGAGTTGGAGTTGACTCAACGGCACACAACAACTACAGTGATACATGATGGTTCAACTTTTTCACATTCGCACTGATACTTACTTTTTGTTTATTTTGCAAAAGAAACATACTAGTAGATACAAAGTGATAGCTCATCCTGGCTTTAATTTGCATTTTCCTCATGAGTAATGATGCTGAAGCCTCTTCCTGTACATCTTTTTAGTAAATAAATCATTCAAGTCTTTTGTCCATGTTTAATTGTGGTTTTTGTTGTTAGGTCATAGGAGTTCTTTATACAATACTTGATTCAGGATATTAAACTTGTATATGTTTCCAAATATTTTCTCCCATTATGTAGGTTGCTTTATTTTCCTGATAAAGTACTTTGATATATAAAACATTTTCATTTTTATTAAGTAAAACTTATCAATTATGTCTACTTTAGTGTCCTACCTAATAAACCATTGTTAAAAGGAAGGTCTTCAAACTTTATCACTATGTTTTTCTTCCAGAGGTTTTATTCAAACCATATAAATTTACGGGCAATAATTTTTTCAATGTTGGTATTTCTTACATATGATGTTTTGTGGATCCAAGCTTCAGCCAACCCATGGCATTAGTTCACAAAAACATATTGAGAGCCTAATGCTTTATCAGGCACCACTTTTTTTTAAAAGCATAGGATTCACACACAAAAAAAAAGAAAGAAAATTGACTTAATGGTCATAAATGGTTAGTCCTAAGACTTCTGGACAGATTTAACTTTTGGAAACCTGTATTTTTATGTGTATTTTATATGTAAAATTTGTCACTATTTTTCTAAGGTTAAATTGGGCAGAACTGTCCCACGATAACTCCAGAAATGAACAGACAAGCAGCATTTTATGATTGCGTTGAAGCCATGCCATCTGTTAATTTACAAATGTTAACACTGACAGTTTGACAGGTAGCTAGGGAGTGTTTACAAGGACTGTAAGCATTTCTGAAGGTGTGTTTGCTCATTCTTCTAAAAAGTAAACTTAGAATTTTGGCAATGTATAAAGTCAAACACATTACCTATTTTGAACTTAATATGGTTCATAAACCAGTTTATAAGAATTGCATTCATATTAGAGTTGTTCTTGTTGATGTGTGCCATTGAGTCAGAACCAACCTATAGCTGACCCTTCTGCGAGTTTCCAGAGGCAGTTAATTGCATGGGAGGAAGTTTCCCATCCTTCTCCCACAAGCAGCTGGTGGATTTGACCCATATGCCTTTGGGATTGCAGAGCAGCTTCTTACCACTAGGCCAGGAGAGGTTTCTTTTTAAAAGACAGTCAAATAATTTTTTTGTGTTTTGGATAATTTACACATCTATTAAAAGTTTTAAGAAATATAAAAGTGGCTGAATCACATGAAGAAATCCTTAAAAACTGTGGAAGAAATGCTAATGAAACATTAGTGAAAAGGCCTAATACATTCTGGCACTAAAAAAAATAAATAAATAAAAAATTCTAGGATAAAACAAACAGATTCGTCCTGGAAAGGGTTAAACCGGGTGGCTCCTTGGAGGCAAGGATTCTGAGGCTCCGTCTAACATACTTTGGACATGTTGTAAGGAGAGACCAGTCCTTGGAGAAGGACATCATGCTTGGGAGGGTGGAGGGACGGCGCAGGAGGGGAAGGCCCTCTATGAGGTGGATTGATTCAGTGACTGGGATAATCGGGATGGGAGTGTCAGAGACAGTGCAATTGGCCCAGGACAGAGCAGAGTTTAGGGCTGTTGTACATAAAGTCGCTATGAGTTGCAAGCGACTCAATGGCACATAACAACAACAACAACAGGATAATAAAGGTAGAGAAAAAAATTGTAAAGGACAAATTTATGGAAAAGAGGAGAGTAAAAATCAGAGAAATAACCTAAGATAAACCACATTCAAATAATTAAAGAAAATATACATGTTGGCACAAAACAAAGAACTACTGTATTATCCAGGCATCGCAATTCTGCATACTTACCCCTAACATTGAAAACAGGAACAGAAACAAATCTATAATTCGATGTTCATTAGAATACTTTTCACAATACCCAAAGAGGGATACACATTGCACTGGGAAAAATCTGCAGTTATGGAACTCTCCAAATTATTGAGAGGTAATGACGTCAGTTTGAGGACTAAGATGTGTCTGATTCAGGCCATGGTCTTTCCAGTTACTTGTTATGCATCTGAGAACCGAACTATGAATAAGGAAGACAGAAAAAGAATTGACGCCATTGAGCTATGGTGTTGGAGAAGAGCGCAGAACGTCCCATGGATTGCCAAGAGTACGAACAGAGACGTCTTGGAGAGAATTCAGCCAAAGTGTTCCTTGGAGGCAGGAGCAATGAAACTTCACCTCACATATTTGGAGCATGTTGCTAGGAGGGGCTATTCCTTGAAGAAGGATGCTTGGAAGGGTGGAGGGTCAGAAAAGGAGAGAAAGACCCTCAACCAGGTGGATTAACACAGTGACTGCTGCAATGGGCTCTTGTATGTCAGGATGTATGGAGCAGGATAGAACAGGGTTCAGATCTTTTATTTATATGGTTGTTATGAGTTGTACCTGACTCAACAGCACCTAACAACAACAACAAAAAGTGAGGATAACCTAAATGCCCATCAATCAATGAATATGATATGAATATTGAATATTATGTATGAATATTGTTCGACCATAGAAACAAAATCCCTATTCAAACTACAACACAAGTATATCTGAAATAATATGCTGAGTGAATAAATCTTTCACAAAAAGACAAACATCGTATTGATACAATTTTATGAAATAGTCAAACGTATAGATCAAGGTTATTAGTGGTTTTTAGGGGTGGGGAGCAGAGGAAAAGGGGGGGTCATGGCTTTGTGGGCATTGAGTTTCTGTACATGGTAGTAAAATAACTGGGGAAAAGACAGTATAACTGATGACTTGATGGGACATAACAACAATCACAAAAACAAAACAAAACAATAAAAATATTGGCAGCAAGGGTTCAACACATAAATACACTCATACTTTTTAAACAATTAAGAACTACTAAAAAAAAAGAACTACTAAAATTGAGTGCATTATGTACAATAACAAGAGGTGATCCTTTGCTTTCTAATCTAAGGGTTATAAATCACCTCATATATGTTAACAAATCCCTGTTAGTCTAGGTGATGTTGTGGTATCATCCACAGAGCTAGGAAACCAGGACTAAGCCATGGCCTCAGCTCTTCGGCACATTAATAGCAAATGTGGAAGATAACAAAAATCCTAACCCATCAACTTCATCCTCATTTTTGGATCCATTTCACCAAAACGATTCCCTGGAGAAGTTAGATTGATTGCCTTAGAATTAAGCTGCCAACCGTAAATGGTTGCTTTTATTCGTACAACCCTTTTACGCTGTAGAGAATCGAGTCTGAAATTATCTACAGCTTTGCCTCTGAGCTCAGCCACTGGAGAAACGAAAAGCTGGAAACCAACACCCCCATACATTTCCTCATTTGATTTATGTAGGCTTGGTGGAAAACTCATGTGACTGACTCTATGCCCAGAAAGCAAGCGCAGTGACCAAGGCTGCTTGGGACTGACTGGAGCTCGATGCAGGAGTTCTTGGCCCTTCTTCCTCCCTCCAGTTCCAGCCCACCTCATCATGCTCCAGCAGGCTTCAGAGTTGACTTTTGCTAGAGCATGCTCTGACAGGAAATGAATGCCTCAAAGTATTCCCTGTAAGACTTGGATGCCTTTGTATTTGATCCTCCTCCTCCTTCTTTGTCTTCCTTTTAAAAAGTAAAACTCATAAGCTATTCTAGAGATAGCAGGATAACCACAAAGTGAACCTATCAGCTAAGTCCATTTTCAGGAGTATAAGGCAATTGCAAACATCACTCTACAATAAGGTAGTTTGGAAAAGATAAGGGCACTGATAGATACTTGATTCTAAATGGAACGTGTTCCACTTCCTTTTGATCTGTTTCACACATGTGGAGACAGAGGCAGTGAGAGATTTGAGGAGATGGGAAAAGTGATCAACTGGTATTTCAACAAAGTTATAAAATGACAGAAACAGTGAAAAAAGATGGTCATTAGAACCATAATAAAAGTTAGCGTTAAATAATTAGAGTTAGCAGGGACTTCATAAAATACAGAAGGGAGACATCTGAGAGTAATGAGATAGAAAAGGCAGAATACATAAATCATAAATGCTTATGAAGGAGAAGGAGACTTAAGAAACCCAGAGACAGAGACAGCCATAAAAGATCAAAGCTTATTTGGAAGTACAACTTTTCTTTCTGAAGGTTTACTTGATTATAGCAATAAAATCACTTTTCAGTCTTAACTCCTGAAGCCTAGGAGTGGGAGGTGGGAATAAGGCTGGATATCACAAGTAGCTAAGAGACCACAGCATTAAGATGAACTTTTGCCACCAATGCAGCAAATTTAGAGTGAAATGAGAAGTTGTGGAAGACTTTGCACATATGTGGTGCCGAGGAACATCCCTCAGATGAAGGCAGAGCAGATCTTCTGCCAATGGTCATTGTATCAGAAACCCAAATAATCTAGGCATAGACACTTTTGAGCTCATTTGAAAATTCTGTGACACTTTAATGTCCTAGTGCTGACTGAAGAAGTCAGTGGAGAAGATCATTGCCCTGCCCAGCTGGTGCAGATGGCCCACAGGGACCTACCAACTCCTGGACTCAACTTATCCACACTCCTTTCTGGGGCTCTCAAGGTGTTACTCAATTATACAAAATTTGTCAAATTATTTCTGGAATGGAGTGGACCCTAATGGTGTCTGGGGCCACATACAACCTCACTGTGCTTAAGTATGGTTTGGAGCATGCATTCAAGCTGCAGGCATGCATTCAAGCTGCAGGCATGCATTCAAGCTGCAGCCCAGACCAGTCATGACAAGGAAGAGCTCCAGGGCAACCTAAAACCAAAATATTATACAAGAAAGAGGAATTAGAAGAAAAAGGGGCTGAGCCTTTCTCAAGGAGATTACTCTGAACTACTAATTCGATTTCGTTCTTTCCTGATCAGGTGGTTCTTGCTGTGTATCCCTGAGTCAGAACCAACTCGCCGCTAATCATCCAGCAGGATTTCAGAGGCAGTAAATCACATAGGAGGAAAGTATCCATCTTTGAAATTATCCAGCTTTGCAGAGCAGCAAGTAGATTTGAACTGCATGCATTTGGCATTAGCATCACAGCTTCTTATCACTAGGCTAACACAGGTTACTCTCGTGTGTGCACAGGCGCTCGCACGCTCTCTCTCTCTCTCTCTCACACACACACACACACACACACACACACACACACCCTCACTCTCACACACTGGACACACATGTATATATATATCTGGTACATGTTGTTGTTAGCTGCCATCAAGTTGACTGAAACCCACAGTGACCCTATAAACAACAGATATGATCTGTACCACCCTCACAATCCCAGATCTGCTCGAGCCCATTGTTACAGTCCTAGGACAAGAATCCTCTCTGTTCTTTACCAATCAACTTAGCAACCTCCCGTCATTCTTTCTTTTTTCTAGTGTTTCTTAATCTTGTTATTCTCATTTCTGAAAAAAAGGACAGCAGCAATCCTGGCTGCTTGTTCTGTTATTAGGGGCTTTCTTTTCTTTTTTTAACAGAATATTTGAAATGCAAAAATAGACATATGGTGTGAGAATCTCATGCTCATAACAAAAAGCAAGAGGAAAGAAAAGGTTTGAGGAGAAGGGAGTCCTGAAGAAAACCTTAGATGGCATTGGCTGGAGAAACATCTAGAATCAGAAGCAGAAAGTTCCAGTGACTGTTGTTGAGGGTCTCTTGATGCCAGGCACTGGAATTTGTGACTTAAAAAAAATTCTTTTTCTCTTTTACTAGTTTTTCTTCTATTTTTATAATAATTGTCTTACATAGTATTTGTCCTTATGAAAATGAGTTAGTTCACTCAGCATAACATTCTTCTAGATGTCCCCATGCTATAAAGTATCCTTAATGCTGCATAATTTTCCATTGTGTGAATGTACCATAATTTCTCAATCCATTTGTTTGTTTATGGACATTTGGGCTGTTTTAGTTTTCTTGCTGTTGTTAATAAAGCTGCTATGAACATAGGTGTACAAATATCTGTATCTCAGTTCTACTTTCCTTGGGATATATTTCCAGCAGTGCAATAGTTGGGCCACATGAGATTTTCATGTTAAACTTTTTGAGGAAACACCAAACTGCTTTCCAGAGTGGTTGAATCATTTTGCTATCCCACCAGCAGTGCATGAGAGTTCTGATCTCTCCATATCCTCTCCAACAATTATTGCTTTTTGTCCTGTTAAACTTTGCTACCGCTACGGGAATGAGTGCTCTTTAGAGGAAAGAATGATGAGGTTTCACCTCACATATTTTAGGCAAGTTGCTAGGAAGAGCTACTTCTTGAAGAGAATTATGATGTTAGGAAGGGTGGAGGGTTGGCAAAGGAGAGGAGGACTCTCAACCAGGTGGATTGACACGATGGCTGCAGCAGTGGGCTCTTGTGTGTCAGGAAGTGTGAGGATGGCACAGGATAGAACAGCTCTTTTGTTCATAGGGTCACTGTGAGTTGTACTTGACTTGATGGCACCTAACAACAACAACAAACTGGACTGAGATGGTATCTCACCGTGGTTTCTATTTGCATCACTCTTATTGCCTGTGATTTTAACATTTCTTCATACTTCTGTTAGCCATTTGAATGACTTTGTGAAAAGTCTTTCTAGGTCTTCTGGTCACTTCGTGGTTGGGTTATCAAAGAGAAAAAGAAGGGAGCAGGTGGGAAAGAGGGTGTGAGGGGGAGGAAATTACTAGGATAACAGAGCATGGTGAGTGGAGGAGAGGGTGAAGGGATTAAGAAAGAGCCAATGGGCACCTGAAAAGATGGGGAAATAATAGGCATAGATCAATGGTGTTTCATTTTATAAAACACAATGTACATGAGTGATCATTTGAAATACAAAGTGAATGTAGGAATATGTGAAATGCAATGTATGAATGATACACAATATATACAAATTATGTATGCAAGCCAATATAAAATAAAAATAGAGTGGAGGGGGAAAACAACCCATTTTTTTCCTTTATTACTTTTAACAGGTTCTCTTTTTTTTTTTTTAGGTTCTCTTTATTTTACAAATGAAGAAACTGAAGCTGAGTGAGGTTAAATAATTTGACTCTCATCTGTTGGCTAGTAAACTGATTCAAATCTAGAAACGTCTACTGGCAGAGCCCACCAAGTGTTCCAGAAGGCACATGTGTTCTGTCAGTTTGTGGCGCTATCCAGCTTTTGTGTGGCAGTGATGCTGGCAGCTGTGCCCCTGGCATGTTAAATCCTCACTGGTTAATCCATGACTACGAAGAAAGGCCGAGTGATCTACTTTCAAAAATCAAACAACGGAAACATCATGAATCACAACAGAAATTGTCCAATCTAGGGTCTAGTCGCTGGAGAAGGACTTCTTGTTTGGTGAAGGAGAGGGTCAGTGAGGGTAAAGGAGGTCCTCAGTGAGAGAGACTGGCACAGCAGCTACATGGATAGGCTTGGATCATGAAGACTATGGAGGACTAGGTAAAATTTTGTCATTGTTGTTGTTGTTGTTGTTATGTGCCATCGAGTCGCTTGCGACTCATAGCGACCCTATGTACAAGAGCTCTAAATGCTGTTCTATCCTGTGCCAACCTAGCCAGCTCAAACGAACTTATTCCCACCGCTCCAGTCACAGAATCGATCCATCTCACCAAAGGTCTTCCTCTCCTTCACTTCCCCTCCACTCTGCTAAACATGATGTCCCTCTCCAAGGACCAGTCCCTCCTTGCAACGTGCCCAAAATAGGTCAGACGAAGCTTCAGAATCCTTGACTCCAGGGAACACTCTGGCTTCACCCTCTCTAGGACAAACCTGTTTGTTCTCCTTGCAGTCCATGGTATATTCAACACTCTTCTCCAGCACCACAGCTCAAAGGCATCAATCCTCTCTCTATCAGCCCTATTCACTGTCCAACTCTCTGATGCATAGCACATAACTGCGAAGACTATAGCCCGGATCAGGCGCACCTTAGTCTCCAGCCTGACATCGTTGCTCTTTAGTACTCTTGAGAGGTCCCTCACAGCCGACTTTCCCAATGCAATTCGTCTCCTGATTTCCTGGCTGCTGTTACCAAGAGTGTTGACTGTGGAGCCAAGTAAATTAAAACTGTTAACTATCTCAATCTCCTCACCATCCATGCTGATGTTGCCAATTGGTCCAGTGGTTAGAATCTTTGTTTTCTTGACATTTAGCTTCAGTCCATATAGGAGGCTGTAGTCCTTGATCTTCTGCAGCAAGCGCCTCAGGTCCTCAACCGGAATCAGAGCTAATTCGCAGTCAACAAAAACAGCAAGGCTTTGAGCAGTGTCTCTTTTCAGCCCTCCTGTCTAGATATTTAACAGAAAATGGTTTCTTTTTTATTTATTGGTTTTTTTGATTCACTGTTGCACATTTTCTTCCCCCACTCCCCTCCGCCTCTTCCAGCCCACCCCACAATGCACCCCTGGCTCCAGATGGCTCTCATACATACAATGCATAATCATATATTCCTTTGGGGCAGTTCCTCCTCTCATCTGTTCTAATGTATTGTTCATTATCTACCTACTCTTTCCCCATTCTCTCCCCAATTCCTCCATGTCTGTTATGCAGGATTCAGACAATGGTTTCTGAAGCAAGATTCTCCCACATACCTCAACAACTTACCTCCTAACACAATAGTTCACAACATGCCCTCAGGCTGTAATTATCATTATCAGTTGCTCTGTGTTCCCAATGAAAGCAAAAAAGGACAGAAGACACTGGAAAAGTGTGTGCTCCTGGTGGATGGGCCACTGAAGACAGATCAGTAGCTCAGTAAAAGTTCCCATCTTTGGACTTGCTCTGTGGTGATCTCTCTGGCCCTGGGGACCAGCTGCATCATTCACACTTCTAGATGCTGTTCTAAAGAGTAGGAAGCAGCTTTTCCTTTAAATAAATTTCACTTTCTGAAAAGGCTTTAATAGCACATTACAGATAGGGCCACGAAATGTCTGGCTCCATGTAAAACCTTCCACAGTCAAAGGAAACCTCCTTATGTCCCAGCAAAGCTGCAACGGAGTCCAGGAAAGTCTTAGCCAGAGAGCCTGAGGAGATACCTGGCGGAAAGGAACAGTTCTTTCCCCCTTTGCTATGAGCCCACAGCATTCCTTTGAAGGTCTCTTTAATAATAGAAATTAAAAGCAAGAGCCACCACCACCAAAAATAAGCGTTAACAGAGGTACTAAGCCGTGCAGGTGGTCTGTTCTCCCTTCTCACAGTTCCCTGTGGACGCACTCTTCCTCTGCTGCCTTGGGTTAACCTAATGCCTTTTCCATAAGGCTGCTTTCTCACATCCGTGTTTTATGGAACAAGGCAGTAGCCCAAGCTTGCCTCAGCATAAACAGATGTTGCAAGGACTCCAGCTTGAAGCTGGGCTCTCTCAGGTTTCCCTGCAGCTCCTGTTCCATCAGTGGCCTCAGCCTGTGCAAAGCGGCTGGTGACTGAAGGCATGAGCTGGATTTTCTAAAAGCTAGCCTCTCTCCACCAGCTACCTCAGGGTGCTCTTGGTTGGCTTTGGAGAGAACAAACAACAAAACCCAGCTGTCAGGTGGATGCTGGTTCTTGGTGGCCATGTATGCAGAGCTCCGCTTTATAAAACTCTCAGCCATCCAGTGGGAATCCGTTCGCAGCTGACCCTCCACTGGATTTCTGAGGCTGTAAATCACATGGGAGGAGACCACTAAAGAGCGCCCCCTACAGAGTTGCTGGTGGATTTGAACCACCAGAGAGGCATGGCCTTTGGATTAGCTATGTAACTTCCTATGAACTACGAGTGTTTTGTGTTTGGTTTTGATTTATTTTTGCTGGTAATATATACAACTAAACACACATCCAGTGACAATTTCTATACTGCAGTTCAACGACATTGGTCACATACTTCATACGTGATACTATGTGTCATCATACTGGTCTATCTCATGTTTTATAACCATTAATGTAGGTCTGGTCTGCTACTCCCTTTAATGGGAGCTCTCGTGGCCTAGTGGCAAGGAATTGTATAGTCAACTCCAAAAAATGCGGTTCAAATTTGAACCACATTTTTTGGGGGGTTGACTATACAATTCCTCCTTAGAAGGAAGACAGGCGATCAATTCCCCAGCGTTTTACTCTGGAAACCCACTGGAGGGTCAACCATGAGTTGGTCTGACTCGATGGCACACAAAAGCAACCCCTTAAGGAGAGAGCTCTGGTGGCTTAGTGGTAAGGAGTTGCACTGCCAATCCAAAGGCATGTAGTTCAAATCCACCAGCTGCTCTGCAGAAGAAAGATGGCCAGGCTCCTCCTGTATGATTTACTGTTTCTGAAAACCTGTTGGAGGGTCAGCTATGATGAGTCTGTTCAGACTGACAATACAAAACAACAAGAAGCCTTGAATGTTCTTATCTGTTCTTTATATTTCCTGTTTTCCAGTTAATCTTGCATAGATAATTATAAAAGTGCAATGCTCGAGTCAAACATTTTTTATTATTTAGGCTAGTTAATCAATGGCTTAACAGGATGGTTTTAGTTCAAGGTTTAAAGAAGTATTTCTGGGCCAACTTTCCAGAAGAATTACTTCTTATAGATTTAGGCTCCTTGTTCAGCCCTAGTGAATTTCACAAACCCGGTTTCCATATAGATCTGAAGTTCTGCTCCATGGTTTTCCTACTTTGTATCAGGATCCACTTGCTGCCTCCTTGATGAAAACTTTCTGTAATGGGAGCAGGGCACCACCGGTTTCTTCTGGTTTTAGTAGTCCATGGAGGCAATTAGTCTCAAATTCATATCCTCCTCTCATTCCAAGGTCTTGTTCTTCCTCTGTTCATTTAAAACACTCATTGTTGTTAAGCCAGAATCGACTCATAGGCGATCCTCCATTGGGTTGCCGAGGCTGTAAATCACATGGAAGGAGACTGTCCATCTTACCCTATAGAGCTACTGGTGGATTTGAACCACCAGAGAAGCATGGTCTTTATGTTAGCAGTACAGTTTTCTACAGACTACGCCATTAGAGCTCTTTCTTCCTCTGCTGCTCCACAAGGATAAAGACCAGTTGTTGCATCAAAACTTTTAAGACCCTGGTGTTACTCAATAAACAAAAGCTTTAACTTTAGGACAATTGACTGAATGAAGCCATGACCTGGTATCTTTGAGCCAAGAAAAGCAATCCCATGTAGTGTTCATTATGCCTAAGTAGCACCAACAAGCATAATTTTTTCTTTTATTCTTTCTTTTATTTTTGGCTGTTCTTAATAGTTGTAAAATTATATAAGCCACTATCTACTATCTACCATCTCCCTTTGCTGTATCCTGGTGTGGAGCTTAGTCATAACTACTACTTTAGTGAAACTGTAGAGCCCTTACCCTTGGTTGACACCAATTTCTCTAAAAAATCAGTTTCCCAGACAGTGCTTTCCCTCCCCACTAAAGTGTTTGAGTGATTTTTTTTTTAAATTGCCTGCTAACCTTTTCTTCGAAAGCATTTCTACATAGGCTTGAACCAACAATGTTTGAGTGAGCAGTTTAGTACATAAACCATGTGTACATCCCAGGCAAAGCTCTAGTTGCTGGGGAAAACCTAAGATCGGCTTTCCATCACTATGTGGTATAATCCCAATTCTGCTATGTAATAACTAAGCCTGTGACCGTCAACAAATTCTGCTTCTCCTGTAACCTCAGGGGTTTGGGGTCTTTTCTCTCTTCATGCCTTCCCTACCTGTAACAAAAAGGATCATTTTATGAAAACCATAAAAAAGGTCCTATGTATAACGTTTTATTGTAATGGTTATTGGTGTTGACTTTATATTATACGTCATCCAGTGTTTTCTGAGACGCCCAGGAGCAAAGCTCATTTGTAACAGACGAGGCAATGCTGAATCCAGGCGCTGGGAGGATAATTAGGCTGACACTTTTCTAAACATATCAGAATTTAATATGTAACAGATTCAGTATGCCATTAAGCATAATAAAACCCATAATCCTGGATTTCTAATTGCTTACCACTTATTAGAGTTCAGTGGACAAACACACAATTGTTTGGCATTCAGGAACTAAAAGTAACACATCAGCGGATTTACAAATAATTGTCTGAAACCAAGGCAAAGGGAACCAGGGAGAGCTGAGCTCACAAAGTGTGGTTCAACCCCTTCGTCACAAGCTGGGGTATTCCAGGTTCTCAGAAGAGAGAATTCAATCTGGCCCGTTTCAGCAGAAAAGGATTTGTTTACAGTGCACTAAATGGCTTACAGTGCATTGGGAGGACTGAAGAAACAAACTCTCATTTCTTCTAGGAACAGCTCCTGAGCCGCTAAGCAGAACCAGCCCACCAAGGCTGCTGCAGGGTGATTTGGAAGCTGTGCTAGAAAGCACACCACCAGGCTGGGCTGAAGAAAGTTTCCAGACCAGAGAACTACCAACGTCAGCAAAGAGCCACTGCCACTGCTGGCTCTGGAGCCCCACCAGGCCTGAGACCACCTGCCCAGGAGGACCAGTGTGCCCTGCTTCCTGCCGCAGCCCCGGCGGCCCTTAGAGCCACACACAGCTTCAGAAAACCTATACTGTCATGCACAGTGGAAGCGTGCTGGGCCTCGCTTCTCTTTGGATATGAGAACTCATCTTGTTGGTGTTCAGCTGGAAGCCATTCATGGCTAACCTTCCAGTGCGTTTTCAAAGGCCAGGAAGAAATCGTCCACCTTTTTCCCAAATAGCTGGAAGATTCAAACCACCTGAGAGGTACCATCTTCTGTGCCCCTCCCTACAAACTACACCATCAGAGGGCTAGGATCAAGCTGGACTTGTCAGAAATGAACTGACTGGTTGACTGGTTGATTGATTTTTAGTGAACAGTGGAATGAGTTCTAAGTACAGTAGTCAAAGCACCTGGCACCTAATGGAAAGGTCAGTGATTCACATCCACTAGCTGTTTCACAGGAGACAGGTATGGCTGGCTGCTTGCGTAGACTGCAGCCTTGGGAATTCTCCCTGGCAGTCCCACTCCACCACACAGGATCACTATGCATCACAATCACTCAACAGCATTAGGTTTAATGTCGCTTACTGACAACTCATAGCTGACCCTCTAGTGGATGTTCAGAGGCTGTAAATCTCATGAGAGAAGACTACCCATCTTTCTCCCACAGAGCAATTGGAGCATCTGAACCATCTGCTTTGGGGCTGGTACAGCTCCTTACGCACGAACCCACAACAACAGAATGGGTAGTTCTGTTCTAAAAGAGGAAGCCTAGAGCTAAGAAGGTCCACAAGGCAGTGACAGGGCTTTTCATCAACATTAAGAGTGGCTCTGTCAGAGGAGAAGACTTACAGAAAATACATCCATAGGAAAAGTAACTAGCTACAGGTTGTATTTCTGTTATCCTACTGGAAAGGGGAACAGGGAGGGTGGAAAGCAAGCAAAATATATTTTTCCATAATTCTCTTTACTGTCTGAATAGTATCTGTTTCCACTGAGCTGGGGCAGGGGGGAAATCCAAACATTTTAATCAAATGCCTCTCAAAAATTATAGGAGCTTGAGGGAAAGTGTTAAGCAAAGAAAAGAGAAAGTTTTGCCAAAAAGATTTGAAAATAATTCTCTAAAGATGTCATGAAATCCCTCAGACTGTTAAACTCCCTAATCCCCAGGCCAAATCTATTTTGGCTTAGACTGAGGCTGAAGTTTACACGTCATTCTACATAAACTACATAGACTAGTTATTTTGAGCTTTTGTGGTTCCACACTGGAAAAGAAAAGACTCAGTGATGGCACCCAACAACAACAGCACTGTGGATGAAACCTCTTTCCCTCATTGTTCCAACAATCTTTACCACTGGTCAGTCACAGTGATGGGCAGTAAGAATATTGAGATGAGTATGCTGTAATGCCCTTCCGGAGCCATAGTGTATAACTCACACATGCTTATAAAACCCAAACAAACAAACAAACAACAACCCTCCCAAATACTCTGAGGATAGCACAATATAGGGCCAAGTTTTGATTTGCTGCCCATAGGGTCACTAAGAATTGTAGTTTTCATGATAGCACAAAGGTTCTATGTGACAACAATCACATGTGAGCAAGTCCATGTGTAGGAGACCTAGTAAGTCTAGCATCCACTCTGTCCTAGGACTCCATTCAGTGTTAGCTCCCCATGGAGCGTCAGCTCCCCAGTCTTTCCTGCCTGGCCCCCTCCCCTTTCCAGTCTTTCAGCAAGCTCAACCTCTGAACTTTGTGACCATCAAAAGAATATCTCTGGCTGACTTCATCCAGGGATGTCACTTCCTACTTCATGGTCCTATCTCTACTCTGCAAAATGAGAATAAACTCCTGCTATAAAACCAAAAGTATCATATGTAAAATAGCCTGGGTCCATAGCAAGGGCCTTGTTTGTCTTTTATTATATATTCTGTGATATTACAATGAACATAAATCTCTATTTGTAAGTTTTACACTATCAGCCTAAAGGTCACATGTCACTGGCAGTTGAAATCGATCAGTGGCTCCTCAAAAGAAAGATGCGCAATCTCTTCCCACGCAGTTTAAAGCCTTAGAAACTCAACGGAGGATCAGCTACGAGTCAGTTCCAATTTGACAGCAATGAGCTTAAGTTTTGCAGTAAAATAAAACTAGAAACATTACTGAATAAAAAGGTAAGTAAAAGCAATAACTAGAGAGTTTTATTTTAAAAAATACCTGTTTGTAGCTATCTGGGCACCTGCAGATGAGTGTGTAATTATGTACAGGGGTAAAAAGAGAAGAGCAATAAAAATTTCAGGAATTTATCTTTGTTACAATATTTAAGATGGATTTTGCCCTTTTGGTTCTTCTTTGATGTCCTAATATTTCTGCAATGGATATATATTTTTTTTATGAATTAGTGTATAGCAATACACTATTGTTATTTTTATGTGTTGTCAAGCTGCCTGCTACTCATAGCGACCCTGTGGACTACAGCTCTGAAACCTGCCCTATCCTGAGCCACTCTCACTGACTCTGACTCAACTACTCCCATTACTCTAGTTACCGTGTCAATCCACTGCATCTGGAATCTTCCTCTCATGTGCTGTCCCTCCAGCCTTCCTAGCATGATGTCCTTATCCAAGGACTGGTCCTTCCTAGAAACAGAGTTTCAAAATTCTAGTTTCACAAAGGAGAAACTTGATTTCACTCTCTCCAAGACAGATCTATTTGTTCTCTTGGTAGACCATTGTATATATGTTCAATACTCTTTTCTAGCACCACAACTCAAAGGCATTGATTTTTCTTCAGTCATCCTTAGTCATTGTCCAGCTCTCTGAGACATACCAAGAAAATCCATGGCCTGAATCAGGTGCACCGTATTCTCTAGACTATCATCATTGCTTCTTAGTACTCTGGAAAGGTCCCCGACCACAGATTTTCTCAGCACAATTCATCTTTTGATTTCCTGGCAGTTGGTGCCAAGAGTGTTGACTCTGGAGCCAAGCAAGCTGAAATTGTTAACAACTTCAATTCCTTCTCCATCTATCATGGTGCTGCCAATTGGCTCAGTGGTGAGAATCTTTGTCTTCTTGACATCGAGCTTCAATCCATATTGAAGACCACAGTCCTTGACTTGCAGAGAACTGTCAGAAGTTCTGGCTGGGTTTTGAAGAGGCTTTGGTACCAAGAATGTGATTGCTGATATCAGATGGATCATGGCTGAAAGTAAAGTATACTAGAAGAATGCTATTTGTACTTTATTGACTCTACAAAGGCAGTTGACTATGTGGATCATAAAAAATTATGGCTCACATTGAAGAAAGAGAATCCCAGAATAGAACACTTAATGATGCTCATATAAAACCTAGACCAAGAAGCAGTTGTTTGAATGGAGCAAAGTGTATAAAATCAAGAAAAGTGTATTTTAAGGTTGTAACTTTCTCCATACCTCTTCAATCGGTGTAGGAAGCAAATCATTACAGAATCTGGCCTCTCTATGAAGAAGTATGTGGGATCAGGATTGGAGGCAGACTCATCAAAACATGCATTGTGCAGATGACACAATTGCTTGCTGAAAGTGAGGAGGATTTGAAGAACTTGCTGCACAAGATGATAAACTATAGACTTCAATATGGATTGAATCTTAACACTAAGAAAACAAAAATACTCACCACTGGACTGAAAAGCAACTTCATGACAGTCAAAGATAAGACTGAAGTTGTCTCTCATTTCATTGTACTTGGATCCACAATCAATATCCTTGATAAGAGCAGTTAGAATATCAGGAGAAGTATTGAATTGGACAAGTCTGCTATCAAGGACCTCTCCAAATCACTGAAGAGCAGTGATGTCAGTTTGAAGACTAAGGTGTGCATGATTCAGGCCATGGTCATTTCAATCATTTGCTAGGCAGCTAAAAGCTGGACAGTGAATAAGAGTAATAGAAGACAAACGGATGTCTTTGAACTGTGGTGTTGGAGAATAATGTTGAACATTCCATGGGTGTCAAAATAGCAAAGAGATGTGTCTTGGAGAGGGCATAAACAGAATGCTCCTTGGAGGAAAAGATAGCAAAGACTCATCTGACATTTTGCTAGGAGATGTTATTCCTGGTAGAGAGTCTCACGCTTAGAAAGGTCCATGAAAGAGAGGAAGCCCCTTGACAAGATGGATTGACACAGTGACTGCAGCAGTGGCCCCAACAGTGTCAGAGATGAGGAGGATGGCATAGGATGACAGGGTTCAGATCTCTTGTCCATAAGTTTGCTTACAGTAGTACCTGACTTGAAGGCAACAGCAGCAACATTATGATTATCAATTAAAATTGTCTTTAGAGTTCTACAAACACTCTAGAAAGGGAATTTCTATGTGAGCTAAATGAAATAACAAACAAGAAGAACTAACGGAGCGCAGAGAAACCAAAGCACAGGGAAGAATTCAAGATACTAAAGAGTTGAATAGAAGATTTCAAAAGGCAGCACGGGATGAAAAAGCAAAATATTACAATGAAATGTGCAAGGAGTTGCAGTCAGAAAATCAAAAGGGCCTAACTCGCTTAGCATATCTTAAGCTCAAGGAACTGAAGAACAAATTCAAACCTCGAGTTGCTATAATCAAGGATGCTTTCAGCAGAATGTTAAATGATCCAGGAAGTATTAAAAGAAGATGGAGAGAATATACTGAGTCACTGTATCAAAAGGAATTGGAAGACACAGAAGAATTTCATGAAACAACATATGAGCAAGAGCCTATGGTGATGAAAGAAGAAGTTCAGGCTGCTTTGAAGGAAATGGCAAAAAATAAGGCTCCGGGAATAGATGGTATACCAATTGACATATTTCAGTTAACAGATGCTGCCCTGGATGTGCTCACCAAGTTGTGCCAAGAAATCTGGGGAACGACCACTTGGCCAACTGACTGGAAAAGATTGATATTTGTTCCTATCCCAAAGAAAGGTGACCCAACAGAATGTGGAAACTACAGAACAATCTCACTGATTTCACATGCAAGCAAGATTTTACTGAAAATTATCCAAAAACGACTGGAACAGCACATCAACAGAGAACTACCAGAAGTCCAGGCTGGGTTTAGAAGGGGTCGTGGTACTAGAGATATTGTAGCTGATGTTAGATGGATCTTGGCTGAAAGCAAGGAAGACAAGAGGAATGTCTATCTGTGTTTCATTGACTATGCAAAGGCATTTGACTGTGTAGATCATAACAAACTGTGGCTGACTCTGAGAAGAATGGGAATCCCAGAACACTTGATCGTTCTAATGCGAAATTTATACTTGGACCAGGAGGCAGTCGTCAGAACAGAGCAAGGGAACACTGCATGGTTCAAAATTGGGAAGGGCGTATGCCAGGGACGCATCCTATCTCCATACTTTTTCAACCTATATGCAGAACAGATTATCCGGGAGGCTGGGCTCTATGAGGAGAAATGTGGGGTCAGGATTGGTAGACGATTTATCAACAACCTGCGTTATGTGGATGACACAACCCTGCTTGCTGAAACTGAAGAGAACCTGAAGCGCCTGCTGCAGAGTGTCAAGGACTGCAGCCTGCAATATGGATTGAGGCTCAATGTCAAGAAGACAAAGATTCTCACCACTGGACCAGTTGGCAGCATCAGTATGGATGGTGAAGAGATTGAGATTGTACACAGCTTTAGCTTGCTTGGCTCCACAGTCAACAGTCTTGGCACCAGCAGCCAGGAAATTAAAAGGCACATTGCTATGGGAAAGTCTGCTGTTAGGGACCTCTCCAAAGTACTGAAGAGCAATGGTGTCTCTCTGGAGACTAAGGTGCATCTGATACAGGCTATGGTCTTCGCAATCACTTGTCATGCATCAGAGAGCTGGACAATGACCAAGGAGAATTGATGCCTTTGATCTGTGGTGCTGGAGAAGAGTATTGAGAATACCATGGACTGCTAGGAAAACAAACAGATTTGTCCTGGACAGGGTTAAATCAGGTGGCTCCTTGGAGGCAAGGATTCTGAGACTCCGTCTAACATACTTTGGGCATATTGTGAGGAGAGACCAGTCCTTGGAGAGGGACATCATGCTTGGGAGGGTAGAGGGACAGTGCAGGAAAGGAAGGCCCTCTATGAGGTGGATTGATTCAGTGATTGGGATAATTGGGATGGGAGTGTCAGAGACGGTGCGATTGGCACAGGACAGAGTGGAGTTTAGGGCTGTGGTACATAGGGTCGCTATGAGTCGCAAGCGACTTGATGGCACATAACAACAACAACAACAACTGTGATGTGATTGGAATTTGGAATAAACTAATGACAAAACAAATCGCACTGTCAGTGAGTCAATTCCAACTCATGCTAATCCTCTACCAGGTTTCTACGGCTGTAAATCTTAACAGAAGCCTCATCTTTCTCCTACCTGGTGGTTGGTGGATCTGGACCACTGGTTTAAGAAAACACTTTCCTACTAATCCTCAACTCATTCTTGAGATCATCTTCTTTTTTGTTTAGAACACTGGAAACAAAAGTGTATCAGTCAAACTCAGTGAATCTAGAAAAATGTAAAATAGGAGAATATAATAAAGAAATAAATATCCCAGGAAAAGGATTCAAGCGGAAATTCTAGAAGTAAAAGACTTGAAAAATAAAGAGATCAAACTTTGGATTTCAGAAACCAAAAAAAAATGAATCATCAAATGTGAAGATAACTGAAATTAGCACATCTTAGGAGTAGAAAGAAAAAGAATAAGGTAGAAAAGTAAGAAGAATATACAAGAACAGATGCTGAAGAGCCTATACAACCACATCAACTGGTGCATTATATGTGCTAACAGAGTCCCAGAAGGAAGAGAAAAGAGAGAAAGTTGCAGGGGGGAAATTTAGAAAATAATGGTTGAAAACTTTCCAAATTGGGTAAAATCAACACATCCAAGAAACTCAGTGAACTCAAAGCAGGATAAAATTTAAGAGAGAAGCATCAATACAAAATGTAGTCACATTATAAAAAAAGACAAAAAGCATCAAGAAAGGGGGGAAATAATCATTATCTTTAAGAAAGGATTTTAAAGATTAACAGATTACTTCTCCTCCAGTACTATGGAGGTAAGAAGGCAGTGCAACATAGTTAAAATGATGAAAGAGAAATTGCCAACCAATAATTCTATATTTGGTTAATTATACTATAAAACTGAAGTAGAACATAAGACATTCTCAGAGGGAACAAAATTCAAAGGAATTAGTTATTAGTTAACACTGAATTTTATCTATAAATGTATATTGTTGTTGTTAACTGCAGTCATGTTGCTTGTGATTCCTGTACAATAGCTCTGAGCCCTGCTCTATCCTGAGCCAACCTCATTGTCTCCAACACTTCCACCCTCATGGTCCCAGTCACTGGGTCAACCTATCTCATCCAGGATCTTCCTCTGTTAGAATGTCCCTCCCAAACGTGTCCCTTGGAGAGGTCCCTATCCAAAGTCTGGTCCCTACATGCAATATGCCCAAAGTATGTCAGATGAAGCATCAGAATCCTTGTCTCTAAGGATCAGTCTGGTTTGGCCCTCTCCAGAGAAAACCTGTTTGTTCTGGCAGTCCATGATACATTCAATACTCTTCTCCAGCACCACAACTCAAATGCACCAATTCTCCTATTGTCTCTAGTCATTGTCCAGCTTTCTGATGCATAGCAAGTAATTGCAAAGACAATGGCCTGGATTAGGCAAACCTTAGTTTCCAGTTCTTCAGTACTCAGGAGAGGTTCCTGACAGCAGATTTTCCCCAATATAATTAGTGTTGATTTCCTGGCTGCTGGTGCCAAAGAGTGTTGATGGTGGAGCCAAGCAAACTGAAGCTGTCAACAATTTCAATCTCTTCACCATCTATCATGATGCTGTCAATCAGGCCAGTGCTGGAATCTTTTTTTTCTTGATACTGAGCTTCAATCCATATTAAAGGCTGCAGTCCTCGACCTTCTGCAGCAAATGCTTCAGGTCCTCTTCAGTTTCAGTTAGCAAGATGGTGTCTGTCATCTGCATAACACAGGTTGTTGATGAATCTTCCTCCAATCCTGATGTCACATTCCTCTGCACAGAGCCCAGTACATGAATGATCATATGAAAAATAATGTGAATGAAGGAATGTGTGAAACATAATATACAGAAATACACAGTACACAGTGTATATGAATTTTGTATGCAGAGAAAAAATATTAAAAGGAGTCTTTTATGAAAAGCAATGTATATGAACTGTGTAAGTAAGTTAGTATAAAATAAAAAATTTATTTAAAAAAAAAAGGAGTTCTTTAGGCTGAAATGGAAGGACACTAGAAGTACATTGAAAGCCATATGAAGAAATAAAGAACACTGATAAAGATAACTACATCAACAAATATAAAATCAAGCATGGTTATGAATTTTTTATTCATAAGCAACTATTGTTCCTAGTGACTTAAAAGACAAATGAATAAAACAATAATTATAACTATGTTAATGGACACACAATGCATAAACACTTAACTGAAAACACTAGTAAAAAGAAGATGGGATACAGATAGATAAGAGCAGGTTATTTGTGTGTTACTAAAATTAAAGTGAGATTATTCAAATTAACTTGGTGTAAGATTGGAATGTGACTTGTAATACTTAAGGTAATCACTTAGAACATAAATAACTAAAAAGTATGCAGAAAATGAAAAAAGACAGAACTAAAACATGATTAACAATGACCACACATAAGCAAAATCTTGAGGAAGATCATTCAAAATCAATTGGAATAGTAGCAGATTGACAGAGAGCTACCAGTAATATAAGAAGGGTTTAGAAGAGGTCATGGCACTAGGAAAACGTCAGATGGATCTTAGCTGAAAGCAGAGAGTACCAGAGTTGCAGGTGACTCAACAACACATAACAACAAAAACAAAGGCAAGAAGTGGAGCTGCAATTCCAAAGGGACATGGTTCAAATCCATCAGCTGCCCCACAGAAGAAAGAGGGGCATTCTCCTCCTATGTGATTAAATGCCTCTGAAAACTCACTAGAGGGTCTGCTATGGGTTTGTTCCAATTTGAGGGTACACAACAACAACAAAAACCATAATGGAATAATTGATGAATGACATTTTTAAGATTAAAATCACAGGAGGAATATACTTTTAAAACCACCATGGAATGAAATTAGAAATTAATAACAGAATAAAAACTGGAAAATAAAAAAGTTATGTAGAAATTAGATGTACTACTAAAACCCCAATGTTGTTGTTATGTGCCCCATTGAGCTGCCTGAGACCCATGGAGACCCTATGTACAACAGCCCGAAAACCTGCTCTATCCTGTACCAATCTTACTGTTTCTGACACACCTACCCCGATTATACCAGTCACTGAATCAATCCATCTCATTGAAAGTCTTCCTCACTTGCACTGTCCCTCCACCCTCCCAAGCATCATGTTCCTCTCCGAGGACTGGTCCCACCTTATAATGTGTCCAAAGTATGTCAGACGAAGCGTCAGAATCCTTGCCTCCAAGGAGCAGCCTGGTCTCACCCTCTCCAGGATGAACCTGCTTGTTCTCCTAGCAGTTCATGATATATTCAATACTCTTCTCCAGCACAATACCTCAAAAGCAACAATTCTCCTTCTATCATCCCAAATTTTAGTCCAGCTCTCTGACACATAGCAAGTAATTGCAAAGACAATGGCCTGGAGCAGAAACACCTTGGTCTCCAAATGGACACTGTTGCTCTTCGGTACTTTGGAGAGGTCACTGACAGCAGACTTTCCCAATGCAATTTGTCTTTTTATTTCCTGGATGCTGGTATCAAGAGTTGACTGTGGAGCCAAGTAAACTAAAGCTATTAACAATCTCGATCTCTTCACCATCTATCATGATGCTGCCGGTCGGCCCAGTGATAAGAATCTTCGTGTTCTTGATGTTGAGTTTCAATCCATATTGAAGGCTGCAGTCCTTGACCTTCTGCAGCAAGCGTTTCAAGTCCTCCTCAATTTCAGCAAGCAAGGTTGTGTCATCAGCATACCACAGATTGTTGATGAGTCTACCTCCAACTTGATGCCACAATTCTCAGAGGGCCCGGCCTCCCAGATAATCTGTTCCACATATAGATTTTAAAGGTATGGAGATAGAACACATCCCTGGAGTACATCCTTCCCAATTTTGAACCTTGCAGTGTTTCCTTGCTCTGTTCTGATGATGGCTTCCTGGTCTAAGTATAAGTTTAGCATATATTGCCATTCTTCTCAGAGTCAGTCACAGTTTGTTGTGATTCACACAGTCAAATGCCTTTGCATAGTCAATGAAACACAAATGTACGCTGGTACTCTCTGCTTTCAGTCAAGATCCATCTGACATTAGCTAGAATGTCCCTGGTACCACGACGGCCTCTTTTAAACCTAGCCTGCACATCTGGAAGTTCTCTGTTGACGTGTTACTCCAGTCATTTTTGGATAATCTTCAGCAGAATCTTGCTTGCATGTGATATAAATGATATCGTTCAATAATTTCTGTACTCTGTTGGGTAACCTTTCTTTGGAATGGGAATAAATATAGATTCTCTTTCAGTCAGTTGGCTAGGTGGTTGTCCTCCAGATTTCTTGGCACAACTTGGTGAGCACATCCAGGGCAGTGTCTGTTTGTTGAAATATGTCAATTGGTATACCATCAATTCTTGGGGTCATGTTTTTTGCCAGTTCTTTCAGAGCAGCTTGAACTTCTTCCTTCATCACCACAGGCTCTTGCTCATACATTGTTTCATGAAATTCTTCTGTGTCTGCCAACTCCTTTTGGTATAATGACTCTATATTTTCTTTCCATCTTCTTTTAATGCTTCCTGGATCATTTAAAATTCTGCCCAAAGCATCTTTAAGTATTGCAATTTGAGGCTTAAATGTTAAGTTCCTTCAGCTTAAGAAATGCTGAGTGAGTTCAGACCCTTTGATTTTCTGCCTCCAGCTCTTTGCACACTTCATTTGTAATACTTTGTCTTCATAAGTTGCCTTTTGGAATCTTCTGTTCAACGCCTTAATACGTTGATTTCTTCCCTTTGCTTTGGCTTCTTGGAGTTCTAGCATAATATTCAGAGTTTCTTCTGACATCCATCTTGGTCTTTTTTTTCCTTCTGTCTTTGTAATGCCCTTTTGCATTTTTCATTAATGATATTCTTTATATCCTCCCACAGCTTATCTAATCTTCGCTCATTAGTGTTCAAGGTCTCAAACCTGTTCCTTAGATGGTTTGAAATTCAGGTGGGATAGACTCAAGGTCAAATTTTGGATTCAATTTTATTTTCCTCAGTTTCAGCTTGAACTTGTATATTGGTGGTCTGTTCCACAATCAGCACCTGGCCTAGTTTTCACAGCTGATATTGAGCTTCTCCAGAGGTTCTTTCCACAGATGTAATCCATCTGATTCCTTTGCATACCATCAGGTGAAATCCATGTATAGCCTGTGTTTACGTTTCTTATAAAACATATTTGCAGTGAATAAGTTATTGTGCGAAATTCTATCATTCTATCTCCAGCTTCATTTCTGTCACCAAGTTCCTGTTTTCCAACTACTGATCCTCCTTCTCCGTTCCCAATTTTTACATTCCAGCTACCCATTATTATTAATGCATCTTAATTGCAAGTTTGATCGATATCTGAGTAGAAAAGCAGAAATCTTCTATTTTTTCCTCTTAGGCTCTGGTTGTTGGTACATATATTTGAATGATAGTAGTATTCACTGGACTTCCATGTATGTGTATGGATATTATCCTGTCACTCACAACATTGTATTTCAAGATGGATCTAGAAATGACTTAACTATGAAAGCAACCCCATTTTTCCTCACCTTTTCGTCTCCAGCATAGTAGATCATATGATCATCTGACTCAAAATGCCCCATGCCATGTCATCTCATTTTGCCAGTACCTAGTATGTCAATATTTATGCATTTCATTTCTTCCTTAAAAATGTCCAATGTATCTACATTCATGGTTCTCACATTCCACGTTCCAATCACTAGAGTCTGCTTAAAGCTGTTCCTCCTCCTCTTAACAATAGGTTAAGAAATCAATCAAGTACATTTTCAGAAATAAAATTGTAGTTGAATTAAATGAAAATGATAGTATAGCATAAAGTAGTCCAGTAACACTTAAATCTGTTTGGCCATAGATATTTCTTATCTATCTCTTAAGTCCAAGCACAAATACTATCTATTTTCTCTAGAAGCTGTCCCTAGCCAGAAAGCAAGACTTTGTCAGCACGTAATGTCTTTATTATTCTATAGGATAGTGTTTATATACTGCTTATAATTACAGTGGCTAGAATAAATGCCTCTACATTATTCAATATAGTTTCACATTATTGAGAAATATGCCAAATACTCTACAAGTATTCAAGACAATTTAGTGACAATATACTTTTACATCTTTAATTTTATATAAATCTCTTGTGTTCAATTACTAAGCTGTAAGGGGAACACAAGAGGCTATAGACCATCTTATGATGCACAGGGACTATATTTTAAGTGGACAGCCATCAGCCAGCTGGAAGTGTTTTGTCAGGTAAAGTATATGGAAGCTGTGGATTCTTTTCTTCCTCTGTCAGATAAAGAGGCAATGGAGAAAACAGCATGATCTTTCCCCGCTGAGTGTATACAATCCAGCTAAGAAGAGCCACACTCCAGAAATGTGCAAGATAACTAGACCATCTTCAGTTTAGCAAGAGAAAAAGTGGCTGACAACCCAGACCAAGTTATGTGAACAGAACTGTAACAGCAAATAGGCCCCCAGCATACAGGACCCACTCTGAGAAAGCCCTGAACCTCAAATGAATTCTGAGTAAGTTTTCAAAGACTTAGTCAAAGTCAGAGGTTATGCATGGTTTATACGATTCTGGAAGCTACTGTTGTTAAGTGTTGGCAAATAGAGTATGACCCATAAAGACACCATGAATAACGGATCTGAACCGTGCCCTATCCTATGCCATCCTTGCAATCTCTTGATACACTCAAGCCCATTGCTACAGTCAGTATAATTATTAATTTTTAAATCAATTCTAAGGAATTGAGTTCTTGTTCTTTCCTCCCTTAAAACATTAACTCATATTTGTTAATGTTTCGCCATTTTATTTTTTAATTCTGAAAAACAGTAGATAATCATAAAAGGAATTTGGTGTCAGGTCTATCGTGTAAAACTAAGAATAGTATAATCTGATGGCATGAAAATAAGCAAAGAGGAAAGAAATTCAACTGCAGAATTTGGAAAAACCTGTTAAAAGGTTTTAGGGGAACTAAAATTGTCACAGCATCTCAGCTACTGAGTCTTTACTAGAATCCTGAAATTTAAAACTGTGCAATTATACAGAGTATTTGGCACACAACTTCCCATGAGTCTTTTATTTGCATAAGCTAAATAAAGGAGATAAATGTTTGTATAGTGTTAGGGAAGAGAAGAAGCTCAAATCATTTGTGTACTTGTCTATTTTACTAAAATAAACCTCACTGTAAAATTTGTTTATTTTTTTTGTGTTGTTTTTTTACCCTGCCCCAAATTAAGAGACCAGAAAGAAAGAAAGAAATGAGAGGTGTGTTATAAGAAAATTACATATTTTACAGCCAAATATGAAAGTTGAATAATTAATCATGGTAAACTTTGTTTTGTCAATTGTTTATAAGTGCATGTATCAGAGAGAGAGAGAAAGAGAGAGAGAGAGAGAGAGAGAACTGGTTTTCTTTTAACTGCTAATGCTAAGGTAAATTATTTTAGAGCAATTGAGCAAAGCAGCCTTTAATGAAATGCTATTTTCACATTCAGTGAAAAGCACCTCTAACCTTAGTGTTCCTGAGTCTGTGAACACAGACTTGGCAACCAAATCTAGGATCACTGATGAAGAGAAACAAAGCCAACCATGACCCCACTAGCTGAGCGCTTTATTTAGGATGCAAAGGTTCATCTACAGATCAACTGAGTCCTGCAATACGAGTATTTCTGTTCTGTGCTGAAGCCAGCCAAAGGGACATCTCAGAGGGAAAGGCTACCAGGTAAGCTGAACTCACAAATGTTCCCTCCAGACAGTAACAGTAAGTCAAGTAAGACACTTGGAATAATGCACATTCTTGGACCACAAAACCGAAAAGGCAATATGAAATGTGACATGAAGATTTTTTAAAGCAGTGTACAAAACTCAGGAACATTATTCCAAAAGGAAAGTGTGGGTGGAAATTAATCTTACAACTTTCTCTGATTTATTTCAATCAACACAAAGAACTCAGTTCCTCACAGCACCCAGTGCCAGGTAACAAATTACAAATCTAACCACTTACAAACCACAGCTATCTCAGTTGTCACTTTGTTAACTGCAACGTATCATGGCCCCATGTGTTTTAAAGTAAAACTGTGCTGCTTAGAGCTTTCATGGCTGTGACTTTTCAGAAGTCCTGAACTTTGTTCCGAGGTGTCTCTGGCTGAGTTAAACTGCCCACCTTCACACTGGCATCTCAGTGCTTGACCACTCACACCACCCCAGGGATCCCTATGGTGTAGCCATTGATAATCCATCAGCCATACTGCGCTAATCTTTGCCCCTCCTTTCATTCCTGCAATGTACACAGTCTTTGGCTTGGGTCTCCCGCCCCACATATGCCATGGTGTTTCTTCTATGCCAACTCTTTAGTTTGTAAAACAAACAAGTAAGCAAGAAAGCTTTTCTTTCCCTACCCTTGTTTGCTTTTACCTCTGGTGTCTGAAATCTGTCAAATTCTTACATTCTCCTTCTGCACGCATCCCTATGGACATTTAGCTAATTGCACAGAATAAGGGAGAGAATCTGATCAAGCTGTGGATTGAACACAGTGCTAAAACCAAACCAGGTTCTTTAATAACCACGGTGCCCTGGTGGTGTGGTTCATAGCAGGTAATGCCCCTCACCCAAGGGCTGCATGTCTCCAGTGGTTCAAATCCACTGGTGGTTCCTCAAGAGAAAGTTTCCTCTCATTGCAATTTAAGTCTTAAAAACTGATAAGAGCATCATTATGAATCAGAGGCAACTGTAAAAGTCAAAGTTGGAGGGATTTTGAGGGGCGGGGTTATTGTTAATATTTTTATCATTCATATAGATTGTGTTCCATGCATATACATTGTGCTCCATACAGTCCTTCATTTTCATTATATTTCTTTCATTTATATGTGGGATTAGCCAACAGGTAGGCACTTTAAATCCACCAGCCATTCCATGGAAGGAAGATAAGTCTTCCTGGTTTTGAAAGTTTTACAGCCTTATAAACCCTAAGGGAAAGGATCCCTCTGAGTGAAAATCCTCACTGGCAGTAGGTTTAGGTTTTAACAAATAGGTTTAAATATTAGAAATCACAAATTGATGCATTGAAAACAGAACTGTGAGAAATTGCAACTACAGAGAAAGGTTTTGTATTGGTTAAAATCTACTGTCAAGGATCTTTTCAAAATGCAAAGGAGCAATGATGTCATTTTAAAAACTAAGGTGTAGCTGATGCAAGTCATGGTACTTTCCATTGTCTCCTATGCACCTCAAAGTTAGAAAATGAATAAGGATGATGAAAGACGATCAATGACTTTGAGTTGTGGTGTTGGAAAAGAGTACTGACCATTTATCTCACTGTCAAAAGAATAAGTCTGTCTTGGAGGAAGTTCAACCAGAGTGCTTCTTAGAGGCAAAGATGGTGATACTTGGTCTCACATACTTGAGACATGTGGTCAGGACGGGCCAATCCCTGGAAAAAGGCATCATGCTGGGAAAGGCAGAGGGTCTGAGGAAATGAGAAGGTTCGCAACAAAATGGATTAACATAGTGATTGGAGCAATGGGGATCTTGATGGAATAAGGTAGGACATGGATCAGCTCTGTTGTTTGTAGATTCGCTATAAGTGGTACCCAGCTGGAGAGCATGTAACAGCAATGCTGTTACAATGAAGAAACAAAAAGAAGAATTGAACAACAGAACAAACAAACTTGATTTAATGAAGATATGTCAAATAGAAAATGCTAGTTTAAAAAAAAAACAACACATGAAACAATTTAGAAAAATTACCCTTGAATTAAAGTGTCAGAAAATTCCAAGAAATTATATATAGACATTGTAAAATCTAAGATTATAACTATATATTAAAGTAAAAATTTCAATACCTGCAATAAATTACATAGTGAAAAAATCAACATGACTTCATAATACAAAGGTTAAGCAGACTAGGAAAAGGAAAAAAACCTTTCATCTATAAAAGGAATCTACAAAAGATAAACCAGATTACAAGATCAATCATAGACATGTCTCTATAATCCCATATATATTGTTCTTCTTGTTGTTATTATGTGCCATCGAGTCACTTGCACCCATATATATTATTATTAATATATTCTTTTCCGTACATAAAGTTAACAGCTTACAAAATTTTATTTTTTTTCACTGACGTATTTCATTTCAGCACAATGTCCTCCAGATTCATCCATGCTATAATATGCTGTGAGAACTATCATTACTCTATGGTTGTCTAATGGTATAATGTATAGGGCAGTATGCTGCTAATCTGAAGGGCACATTCCTGGCAGTTTGAATACACAAGGACCTCTGAGGGAGGAAGATGGGCAATGTCCTCTTGTGCTGTTTACAGCCCTGGTAAAACATTGAAGGATCAGCTATGAGTCAATTACAATTTGATTGAGTTTGCGATTTGTTTGTTTGTTTTCTTCCTATTGTTGCTATTGAGTGGTATCAAGTGGGTTCCAACCCATTCTTTAGAGACAAGTGATATTTTACTCTGTATGCACCATAATTTGTTTACCCATTCATTCACTAATAGGCACTGAGGTTGCATCAATACTTTTGCTGTTTTGAAAAATGTTGAAATAAACAAAGATGTAAAAAAAAATAATAAAACTTTTTTTAAAACAAACCAAACAAGCCAAAAAAATGATTCCATATTATTGTTGTCCAATTGTCCTGACCCTCTAGCCAGGAGTTTTCAGAGGCTCTAAATGGCAAGAGAAGAGATTTCCCATCTTTCTCCTTCCAGGTGCTGGTGGAGTTGAAGCAACAGAGAGATGCCGTCTTTGGCGTAAGAATGCACGTCCCTAACTGACCAGCCAAGGGAGCTCCATATAAAGATAGCTATTATTAACAAGAGGGAGTTTTTGTGGCTTAGTGGTAAGGAACTGTGCTGCCAACGTAAAGGCATGTGGTCGGAACCCACCAGCTGCTCCATGGGAGAAAGATGGGCAGTCTCCTCCTCCTCCTCCTTTGGGATTTACAGCCTCTGAAAACCCCACTGAAGGATCAGCTATGGGTCGATTTCAACTCAATAGTACACAACACCATTATTAACACAAGGCGGCCCTAGTAGCCTAGTGGCATGGAGTTGTGCTGCCAATCTAAAAGAAGGCTGTTCTTATCCATCAGATGATTTGGGTAGAAAGATGGGTAGTCTCTTCCCTTGGGATTTACTCTCTAAAAACTCACTGGAGGGTCAGGTATGAATGGATTGCAACTCGATGACAAAAACAACAAAGAACACTGAAGCTGGGAGGTGTGTGAGTGTTCTCCAGAAAAGCAAGAACAAGAGGTTCTCTATGAAATGCAGTGTGTTAGAGTCATTGCTGGCTCATAGAAACCCTGTGTACGACAGGACATGTGGTCAGACTCAAACATTTTCAGTCACAGCTGTGCCTGAGTCTTATTACAACCACTGTGCTAATCCATCTCGTCGAAGTTCTTCCTCTTCTTCACTGACCATCAACCAAGCATTTTGCCTTTCTGCAGGGACAGACTGGTCCCTTCTGATAAAATGACCTAAGTTTCAGCATCCTCCCATCTAAGGAACATTCTCTTTACATCTTTCAAGATATATTTATTTGTTCTTTTGGCAGTCCAGGGAGTATCCAGTATTCTTTGCCAACACCACAATTAAAAAACATCAATTATTCTTCAGTTATCCCTATACATTATTCAACTTTCACATGTGTACGAGCCAGTTGAAAATATCAGTGCTTAGGTCAGGCACATCTTAGTCCTCAGGGTGACTTCCTTGATCGTTAGCACTTTAAAGAATTCTTTTGTAGCAATTCTGTCCAAGGCATTACATCACTTTGTTTCCTGAAAGCTGCTGTCACTGTGTTTATTGTGGACTCAGGTAAAATGAAATCATGGAAAATGTCAAGCTTTACTCTGTTTATTATATTGTATATTGGTATGGTTGTGAAGGGTTTAATTTCTTTATTTTGAGGTATAACCCATATTGAAGCCATAGTCTGTGTTTTTCATCAGTAAGTGTGTCAATTCCTCTTTATTTTCAGCAAGCAAGGTTGTGTAATCTGCAGATTGTTTATGAGTCTTCCTTCAATCCCGATGCCACATTCTTCATCATAAAGCCCAGCTTCTTGAATTATTTGCTTAGAAGACATATTGAATTGGCATGGTGAAAGGCCAGAACCTTAAAGTACATTTTCCTAATTTTAAACCATGTAATATCCCCTTGTTCTATTCAAACAACTATTTCTTGGTCCAGGTACATGTTCCACACATGAGCACAATATGTGTTTTGGAATTTCCATTCTTCTTAGTGCCACCCATAATTTTTTATTATTATCCAAAGAGTTGATGTCTTTGCATAGTCAATTAAATGCATGTAATTTCTTTCTAGTATTCTTCAGCAATGAAGGTCCAGTAATGACATCCCTGCTTCCACATTTTCTGAACGCAGCTTGAATTTTTTTGTTTCCTGTGGGTGTACTGCCCCAAATATCTTTTGAATGATCTCTGACATGATTTTATTTGTATGCGATATTAATGATACTGTTGTGTAATTTATGCATTCTGTTGGAATGGGCACAACTATAGAATTTTTCCAGTTCATTGGCCTTTTTAATTTGTTGACAAAGAACAGTGAGTACATGAAGGGTTGCATCTGCTTATTTAAATACCTGGATTGGTATTTCATCACTTCCTGTAGTTCTCTTTTTGGTCAATGCCTTAAGTGTAGCCTGAACCTCTTTATTAAGCACCATTGGTTCTTGATTATATGGTACTTCCTGAAATGGTTAAGTCCTAACCAATTATTTTAGTACAGAGATGTTGTATATTCTTTCTATGTGCTTTTGATGCTTCTTGTATCATTCAATATGTTACCCATAGAACCGTTTAGTATTGCAGCTGTAGGCTTTGCTTTTCTAATTCCAGCTCTTTTCATTAAAATACTTTGCCTCATCTTTTCAAGCAGCCCTTCTAAGTCTTCTCAGCCCTCTTAATTCATCATTTCTTTCATTTGTTTTAACTTCTCTGTGTTCCAGAGCACATTTCAATCTTTTCTGACATCCATTTTGTTATTCTTTTTGGTCATTTTAAGTACCTGTTGCCTTCTTTGTGGATGATGTCCTTGATGTCAGCCCATAACTCATCTGGTCAAAGATCATTAGTATTCAATGCTTCAAATCTATTTCAGAAGTGGTTTCTAAATCAAGTGGGGTATACTCAAGGTGGTATTTTGGTCCTTGTGGATTGATTTGCAATTTCTTTAGTTTTAATTTTAACTTTCATGTGAACAATTTCTCATCTATTCCAGTCAGCCACTGACCTTGTTCTTACTGATGACAGAGAGCTCTGGTACCCTGCTGGTAAGAAACTGCACTGCAGTCCGAAAGGCACAGGATTCAAATCCACCAGCTGCACAGGAGAAGGGTGGACAATCTCCTTTTAAGCTATTTACTGTCTCTCAAAACCCGCTGAAGGGTAAGCTATGGGTCAGTTCTGATTTGACTGTATATATCAACAATCTTTTTCCTCAGATATAGTCAATTGGATTCTTGTATATTCTTGCAGGTTGGTTTAAACTGTTTAGTTACTTACGTGAGGCTTCATCTGACATACTGTGGTAATGTTGTAAGGACAAACCAGTCCTTGGAGAGGGACATCATGCTTGGGAGGGTGGAGGGCAGGCACAGTAAGGGAAGGCCCTCTATGAGGTGGATTGATTCAGTGACTGGGGCAATCGGAATGGATGTGTCGGAAACAGTGAGATTGGCACAGGACAGAGCAGAGTTTAGGGCTGTTGTACATAGGGTCGCTATGAGTCGCAAGTGACTTGACGGTACATAACAACAACAACAACAACAACAACACTATTTACAAGTAAGCCACCAGTGGTACAAAATTCTATGAGGTGATCTCCAGCCCCCTTTCTATCATCAAGGTTGTATTTTCTGATTATCTGTGTTTCTACTTTTGAATTTCTATCACCAGTTACTAGGATTACATCTTGAAAGCAAATTTCAGGTCTCAGAATTTGGTAGAAGTCATCAATTTTTTCATCTTTAGCTTTAGTCACTGATGTATATATATGAATAACAGTTGTATTAACAGGTTTTCATTGTATGCATATGGAATTATTTCACCAACAGCATTGTACTATAGAACGTTGTTGTTGCTGTTGTTATGTGCCGTCGAGTCACTTGCAACTCATAG
>NW_006399754.1:3552269-3565941 GCF_000299155.1 Elephantulus edwardii | reverse complement strand
AAGGTATATCCCTTCTTGCGGAGTTAACTTTAGTGTCAGTGTTGTCCCTGCCTTTCTCACATGCACCTTTATGCACTTATTTCCTGCTTCACCATCCCACAGGATATCCATCCACTTCTACCCCCTCCCTTCACATCTATCTCCCTTTCACCAGCCCTCCATCTAATAACTTATATTTTAAGTTATATAAGTTAGTATATAATATTTTCTAGAGTTGTAATTTATATGTTTCATGTTTTCCTTATCCATAGATGAATGTGCAGCTTTGCCCTCACTTTGATCTATGTCGTATCAGCAAACGCAGCCCTTCGTCAGGTGCCACTTGTGGATTTCAGTAACACGAAATCTTTGACACCTTCAGTCTTTTCTCCACTTATGAAGTTGATTATTATTCCAATTGTGAGGCAGGGGGAGAGAGAAGGGAAGTGAGAGAGTGAGAGGAAGGAGAGAGACTGAGGAGAGAGAGAGAGACAGAGACAGAGAGACACAGAGAGGTGGAGAGAGAGAAGGAGGGGACTCTGGCTATGGTGCTGGTGCTCTGGGGGTAAGGAGCTGAGCTACCAAATCAAAGGAAGGCAGTTTGATTCCCCAGCTGCTCCCAGGGAGATGAAGGACTCTCTCCCGTGAGATTCACTGCCTGTGAAAACTTGTGGGAGGGTCAGCTATGAGTGAGTTCCAAACTCCAGAGCACATAAAAACAACAGCAATATTGCTGGGAAAGGAAGATAGATGCAGGGGTGGGAGGACTGGCAAATCTAAACCTCATAAAGCAGGCAAGCTGGAAACTCTAGAAGTTTATCCATGTTAAGATCAGAGCGTCACCCTTTTTGTTCAAGTTCTGCCTCCTGCTGAGAAGTTTCATTTCTAGCCTAGAGACATTGAATTAAAAATTTACATTTTAATAAGATTCCAAGAATCTGTAAGAATCACCTGGGCGACTTGCTAAAATACCCCTGATAGAGATAGAGATAGAGATAGAGATAGAGATAGAGATATAGATAGAGATATTGATGATATAGATGTAGATACAGATGATATAGAGAGATAGAGATAGAGATAGAGATAGAGATAGAGACAGAGACAGAGAGAGAGATAGAGATAGATATTTAATCTGGATTGGAAATGCAAATTCTCAGTAGAGAGTCAGGCCGGGATGAACTGATTCAAATCCCTAGTTACAATCCTTGTGTAGAACCCTGTCTTTCTCCTACAGGAAACCTCAGTCTTTACTTTCAAAACTGCATCTGTTTGAAGAAAGATATCCTTTAATTAAAGCAATAGCAACATCTACACTAGTGTTTGATCAAACACCAGGGCTTTTAGTCTGTCAACGTGATGAAAAAAATAACCATCATAAGAAGGCATCAACATTGTCATTAATTCTAGAACATCGTGTTGTCTAAATATCTGGAAGTGGTCCTATTACTATATGTTATCTATTTTCCTTTTGTGCCAGTCACAATGTTATCAAATAGTCATTAAATCATGTGAGTACAATTCCTTACATCTAGTAAGCTCTCAATAAACTTTTATTGAACGGAAGTTTGTGTTTCTACTGTCACCATTTGATTCAGCATCTACAGACTGCTTAAACATTTCTACATGAAGTAAGACCCCAATGAAACCGCTGGTAATTCAGATTCAAAGTTATTATCCTGGAGTAAGACCTAGTTTATTCTGGTGGTTCTCAAACTTTACAACACATCAAGAATACCAGCAGGACTCATTAAAATAGATTATTACACTTCACACTAAAATTGTCTGATTCCCTCGGTCTGGGGTTGGGCTTAAGAATGAAATTTCCAGCTAGCTTCCAAGTATGTTGTCACCACTGAGGTAACTGTCATCATACCAGTTTTACAGATGTAAATACTTTGCAGGTATGCTTACAGGTGTTTTATAGACACCATTCATTTATTCATTGTCATCGGGTTGGATCCTACTCACAGGCAAACTCTCCATTGTGTTTTCGATGCTGTAAATTGCATGGGAAGAGACTGTCTGGTTTTCTCCTTCAGAGCTGCTGGTACATTTCACAGATAGAAATAGGGATAAATTGTTTTCTTTATTTTACAGATGAGTAAATTGAGGCTTGGAGAGGTTAGGTAGTCATATCTGTTAAATTATGATGGCATGACACTGTACCCAAGTCAGACCCCAGGACCCACGCTGTTGATGTTCATGCTACGTTGCCTTCACTTCTGAAATAACATGTGGGCCTCTGCCCCTCAGCATCAAGCCACAGATCTGGCAGCTGCTTACAATTTAAGACACAAACAATTGGAACCATCAAATTCATGTTGAGAGCCTGATTATGGGGACAGGCAATAAAGGATTTACTTCCTTTCACCTGAAATTAACCCTTTACCCTGAAGAGAGGATTGAAGACATTAATAAAAGACCCAGCTACTATTTTTCCCCCTTTGATCTACCCAAGCCACACAAAACAAAGACCCCTACACAATACATTCATTTCCTCCTTTAGTCCCAATACCAACATTTACAAACACAATAAAGAAAAACGACTGAACTGCATTCTGGGAGAAATATTTCAACAACTTTTTCTCTGGTTTTCTCTGCTTGGTAAGCTATTATGGAAAGAATTTGAAGTCTCTGAGCTTACAGGGACAGAAATGAAGACACCAAGTGTTTTTGAAAGACTTTAAAATGTTCTGATGAAAACAGGAGGGAAGTGTCAAGAGGGTGTGTTGCCAGGTTGGCCCCGTCAGAGGCCTAGTAAAATCTCAGGAAAACAGAAAAATGGGAAAATTGAGACAAACTGGTATTTAAGAAGAAAGGAGCAAAGTGGCATCTTTCTTTTTTAAAGTAGATGGCATATTCGTTTTTCAGACATTTACGGTTTGACTTAAGTTTTAAAAAAGGAAAAAGTGAAAACATTATAACACTGAATTGACAGAGCAGAGCTTCCCCATTAAAATAAATACACTTTGCTTTATTGTTTGGAAACCCCTAACTAGATCCAGACTATTAACTGAATTCTGTCACTGCTGAAAGAAGATATTTCCAGCATATTTCCAAAGGTTAGGTTAAATTGATACCTACTTAATTAATCTTGGCATTATAAAATTAAAAGAAAATATGCTAAAATGTTGAGGAAAAACGACACATCTTAACCCTCTTTGGGGGGGAGGGGGTGTTTCATGCCAAAATCAGCTTCCTTCTTGTCCAAAGTATGAGATTATTAGAAACATTAACCTAAATGGAATTAATGCCTCAACTACAAGGTTAAGAAAGTGAACAGCGTTGCCGCTGGTCTCATGTGTATTTGGGCTGAGAAACCTGATTTGCTAATTGGCATTAGCATTCACGGATTTCACAGGATTACACTTCAAGTTGTCCTTAGTATCTTCTCCTCCCATCTCATTTTTCATTAGCAAATGCTATTATCTTCAAATTTCAAAATAAATCTCAAATTCTATGTCTATGTCAAAACTCTATGTCAAACCCTATGTCTACCTCCAACTCTTCCATCCTGCTTCAATCCATCAACTTTCACATAGTCCACTGAACTAACCATTTCCCTGCTTCTATTCCCACGGGAATATTCCACAGAGTGGTCAAGGTAATCCCAAACTAGATGCTATCTCTCTAACTCAAAGACCTTCCATGACAATTGGTAAGAAACCCAAAGCCATCATGACTAATGTGGGCTACACATGAGCTGAGTCCAGGTCTTTCTCAAACCCCAATTTTTATACTTCCCTAAGGCCTCTGGGTCCATAACCATGTAAATACTGGTCTAGGATAACAGTAGCGTTTGCTAGTCCATCCTGTCTCCTTCTCTCACAATTACCTCACTCATTAGCGTTCAAAATTCCTTAATGTTCAAGAAATCCTCTCCCATTCTGACCCCAGGCTGCTGTGCTTGCATCCTGCTGCCCTGAATAGATGGCAGCACCTAGCAGGGTATTCCACATGCTTTCTCTGCTGTAATCACCCACCTGGCTGCACACGGGCTCGTTTGCTGTGACCGCTCCACGGATGCTATGTTTCTATTTACAGCCCACCTCTCCTGTCCTACAGGCAATCCCTTCTCTCGCACTCCCACTAATTTTCTCCCGTTCCCCTATGGCATCAGCACTGTTCTGTTCTGGAATCACTCATTAGAATACATACGTGCTATAATTTACCCCTCCTTTAATAAATAAAATAACCTCTCTTAACTCCATTTCCCATACCTGCCTACGCTACCACTGCAACAAAGCTTCTAGAGGGCTAGACATACCTCACCTGCTTCTCGTCACTCTTGTTCCCAATACAGTCATGAGTGGCCCTCATACACCATCACCACTCAAACAAACCTAAATGTGTGATCACTTCCGAGACTGTCTTACACGACCCATCAGTATCATCACTCTTTCCTCCTTTGCTCTCTCTTCACTTGGGCCTCCAGGTTTCCACACAACTCAGGTTCTAATCTGGCCAGGTCCCATTCACTTCAGTTCCACCTCACCCCTGCTCTCTCCTCTGAAACAAATTTCACTGGTGCAGTATCCCCTTACTCACTCTGACACAAGTTGGCCTCTTTGCTGTTCTTCAAACATATCATCTGAAGAGACCTTATCCTTGCTGGTCTCTCTAGATGGTATGTTCTTCTCTCAGCTCCTTGGAGATTTTGTACAAATTGCACAAAAGCAGGGAGACCTTCAGTAGTGCTTGCAAGGATACGGCGGCAGCCTTCCTTACTGCTGGTTCACCTCCACTTGTCATGACACTGTTACTCAGCCTTGACGATCTGGGGCCCTGGCATTACATACCCATTGTTCACCAGAGCTATGCAACCCCCTGCCTCTCTCTAGAGCTTATGGAGACTCAAATCTGTTTGGCTGCCACCACGGCTTGATCTAAGTAAGAAACTAATTAAAAAAAACAGAACAAAAGAAAAACCCCACCACCCTCTATTACTATCAAGGAGCATGGGTAGCCTAGTTGGTAGGAAGCTACACTGCCAACCCAAAGGCAGATGGTTTGAATCCACTAGATGTTCTGAGGAATTAAGATGGACAATGTCCTTGCATGTGATTTATGGCCTCTAAAACAGACCATGATGGCAATGAGTGATATTACCACCATGGAGATGTCAGTATTTCAGCACCTTAAGGCAAATTTCAAATGACCAGTCTGTGTGCAGCCATATGCCCTGAGCACCCTGTAAAATCGCTCTACCCACCACCATCAGACTCCCCATTCCCAGTTAGCTTCTGCTTGGTACATAGTGCCTTCTAAAATGCTACATTCTCCAGTTTAAGTTACCTTTAGGTCAAAATATGGTTACATTGTCACTCTAACGTCATGTGGGGGACCTTCTGAGTCTCAGCGAAAGGTAAATTTCTGTATATCTTTGATTCTAGATGCCTGGCATGGGGTAAACATCAAGCAATATTATCACTGAGTACAATCTATTTAAAAACAAACACAAACCAACAAAACCTAAGATAGACTGAAGATCTCAAATTAAAGAGCAAAATAATCAGTAACAACGTAGATCTATGAAGGTCTGATGACTCGAAGCTGGTTTGGTCTATGTATGGACCACTTCTACGAAGCAGATGAGTAGCCTGGGTAACTATACGGGTAGGAGAGTTAGCACATAGGCTCATGGAGTTTCTGACCTTCACGTGCTGCCGTCCTCATCAGCAGTTTGCTCTTAGATGCTTTAAGTGAATGTGGTCATATTCCAAAGGCCCAATTTATAAATAATTATAGGACAGCCCAAGCAAAAGGACCATTTCATGCCAACTAATGACTACAGGACATGCAAGGCATGACTCCTTCATCGACTCCCCTTCAGAGCAGGGGCCAAGACCATTAAACTATGCTCAGCTGCACAAGCGTCCGTGACTCCAGAGGCTGAGATTTTGTAAGAAAAATAACCAAAGAGACAAGCGTAAACACTCCCCATGCTTCTTTATACAAACGCTTCTTGTCTGAAATAAAAACTCCAGAAAATGGAACTTCACCTTCCTAATTTTAAATGAAAAATATCTTTCAAAAGGCATTCAAGAGTTAGTTGTCAAAAAAAGGGAAAAACCTCTCAGGATTTTATACAATATGAAGAAATCACAGCTCAACTAGAATAAGTATTCTATTATCTAGTCTTCTTCCTTTTGAAATCTTGATCTCTTTAAGAAACTTTTTTTAATAAAAAAATTATTTTATTAATTTTTGTGTGTGTACTATCAAATTGGATCTGACAGGTACAGGAGGAGATTGACCCTCCTTCTCCAGCAGTGCATCTGGTAGATTCAAACAGTGCACCTCTGGGATTACAGTGCAGCTTCTTACCACTAGGCCACCAGAACTCCCTAAGAAACTTTCTTAAAAATCCAAATTTGGCAGATTCTGAGACCTTTGGTATTACTGTGATGAGCTATTTCTTTTTTTCCCTTATAAAAAAAAATGTATTGGCAGAGGTTGGGCTAGGGGTTAGTGAGTGACCTGGCTCTTTGATGACAATACAATGAATACAATTGCATCAGAAAGGGGGATGAGAGGCCATGCTCACTGGGCTTTAGTGTTACACTTAAATATATGAAATCCTTGAAATAAAGGAAATGTTTCCTATGCAGAAACTAGCCAGCAACACCAAATCAATCCTCTTTTTCTTTGGCACACAATTATACCATGTTTCCCAGGCTCCCTTACAGTTAACTCTGATTCCTAGCCAATGGAATATGAAAGGAAATTATATCTATGCTACTCCTTGGGCCAAGCCTGTTAACAATGTCTCTGAGAAACGCCAACTTAAGACAGGTGGTTGAGCAACCTGTGACAGAGCCATAGGTGGAAGGAGCCCAGGACTCCGAGTCACTTCTTAGAAACCAGTTGTCTGTTGAAAGAAAACTGATATGTGACAATACATAAATGATACAATAAATCCTGATTAAGTTCATTTATTACAGCAATTCCTATTGCCTTGATAAACATCATACATAATGATAAGACCTAACAAAATAATTCAATTACTAGCAACTAATCCACTTAAAGTGCTCAGGCCTTTAGTTCATAGGGTCGCTATGAGTCTACGACTTGACAGCACCTAACAACAACAACAACAATCCACTTAAAAGGAGTTCTGGTGGCCTCATGGTAAGGAGTTACTCTGTTAACCCAAAGGTAGAGGGTTCAAATCTATCAGTGGAATCCTCAGGACAAAGATGGGCACTCTCCTCTCATGCAAGTTATTACTTCGGAAAGCCCACAGGAGGGTCATCTACAAGTCATTTCTGACTGAACACCACATAATAACCCATTTAAGGTAAGCAACTGTACTAAATATCCATTTAGTCTGCCATTTACAACTAAGTGACTACTACTTCAGCATGATTTACAATACCTAGAGCTCTGTTTCTGCGATGCTAAACACTGTGACACCGTTGTGCCGAATGTGATAATGGTTACCATGATGGACAGTGTTTGGTGGAGCTCCCCAATTCAAACAAGCCTGGAAGCAGGAGTGGCATCCACTTCCGAAATGGCTTGTCTCCAGAAACTCTATGAACAGTGCTCAGGCCTTTCATTCACAGGGTCACTATGAGTCATTTATGACTCCACAGCACTAACAACAACAACAACAAAACTGTGTTTAACTTGAGACCTCCATATTGTTGCCGTTGTTGTGTACTGTAGAGTCAGAATCAACCCATAGCTGACCTGCTGGCAGTTTTCTGAGGTAGCTAATTGCACGGGAGGAGACTGCCCATCCTTCTCCAATGAGGCTTCCATAAATGAGATAAACCAGACTTTGACTGCTATTATGACTACTGACTAAAAGGACTTAGGGCCTTTTTACCACAAATCTAATTGCCCCCCAGTCCCAACACTGGAAAACCTATAAGGAGCATAAAAGAAACAGTAAAGAAAAGCAGGAGCTCTAAGAAACAGAAAGAGGCCCTCCCCTGCCCCCCAGCCATGAGTCCCTGGAAAGAGGAGACAATGTGGATGGAACACTAAACTGAAGCTCTGATTTGCCCTGGGCAGGACTTTTTAATGACTAATCTGCATGATCTAAATGAGAAGAAAAGGGAATGAAAGAGTATGGAACAAAGAGAAAACAATAGCAACATGACAGATTTCAATCTAAACACAGCAATAATTATATTAAATTATATTTGTAATAACAGTGAATAATTTTACTAAAACTATATACACAGCCCAATTAAAAAGCAAAAATAGTCAGATTAGATAAAAAAACACAACTCAGTGACATCCTGCTTATAACAGTCACGCCTTTACAACTTAACATCCAGGAATGAAAAAATTACAACAGATTTGACAGATAGTAAAATAATAGGGAAATGATTATGCCAACAAATTCAACAACAGGGGGGAAATGAATAAAATTCATTGACAGGTATAAACTACCAATGCACCAATGCTCAATTTAAAACAACCATAAACTGAATAGTCTTATTACTATATCAAAAGTTGAGTTTACCAGTTAGCATCTTCTCACCAAGAAAATTCTGGCCCTCTACACACATTCACTGGTGGAGTAAACAAAATCTTTAAGAATAACAGCCATTCTACATAAACTCTTCTAGAAAAGGCATGTCGGTTGAAAAGAACAAGTAACTCTGTTATTATTTACAGATGGTATAATCATTTATGTAGAAATATCAGACTGTGAAATATGCAAGATTAATATATTTAGAAGAGGCAGTGGTACTAGGGATATTATAGCTAATGTTAGATGAATCTTGGCTGAAAGCAGGGAATACCAGTGGAACATCTATCTGTGTCTCATTGACTATGCAAAAGGCATTTGACTGTATAAATCATAATAAACTGTGGTTAACTCTGAGAATAATGGGAATCCCAGAACGCTTGATCGTGCGTGTACAAAACTTGGGGCGGTGGGAGGGATGCAGGGGGGATTGTGTACCAGGGAAGGAGTGTTTCTTTTACATTTGAAAGAGAGGAGCGAACTGGGGGGTGGGGGGAAGGGCTGGGCAGGGAGAGAAGTGCAGCAATGAATGAATGGAAATCCAAAATTTCTGTAAATGCTCATTAAAATTATTTAAAAAAACACACAAAAAATTACTTCTCAAATGATTAATATTTTTCTGTTGTACTGATAAAGTCCTGTCAGTTATGGAAATAAATAATAAAAATATTTTCTAAGAAGAAAAAAAAACCCTATACTTGGACCAGGAGGCAGTCATCAGAATAGAGCAAGGAAACTCCACATGGTTTAAAATTGGGAAGGGTGTGCTTTGAGGATGTGTCCTATTTCCATACCTTTTCAATCTATAGGCAGAACAGATCATCTGATAGGTTGGACTCTATGAGGAGAAATGTGGCATCAGATTTAGAGAAAGACTCATTAACAATTTGCGTTATGCAGATGGCACAACCCTACTTGCTGATACTGAGGAGAACCTGAAGCATTTGCTGCAGAAGATCAAAGATTGCTGCCATAAATATGGATTGATGCACACACAACATCAAGAAAACAAAGATTCTCACCACTGGGCCGATTGGCAGCATCATGATAGATGGTTAAGAGATTGAGATTGTTAACAGCTTCCGTTTGCTTGGCTCTACAATCAACACTCTTGGTGCCAGCAGCCAGAAAATTAAAACATGGAATGCATTGGAAAAGTCTGCTGTCAGAGACCTCTCCAAAGTACTGAAGAGCAACAATATCAGTCTGGAGACAAAGGTGCATCTGATAGAGGCTACAGTCTTTGCAATTACTTACTATGTATCAAAAAGTTGGACAGTGACTAGAGATTGTAGAAGAATAATTGAGCTTTTGAGCTGTAGTGCTGGAGAAGAGTACTGAATATACTATGGACTCTTAAGAGGAAAAACAGGTTCATCCTAGAGAGGATGAGATCAGGCTGTTCCTTGGAGACAAGGATTCTGAAGCTTCATTTGACATAGTTTGGACATGTTGCAAGGTGGGATAAGTCCTTAGAGAGGTACATCATGTTTGGAAAGTTGGAGGGACAGAGCAAAAGAGGAAGACCCTCAAGGAGATGGATTGATTCAGTGACTGGGATCATGGGGGTAGGTGTATCAGAGACAATAAGGTTGGCAAAGGACAGAGCAGGGTTTAGGGCTGTTGTACATAGGGCAGCTCTGTGACACAGGCAACTGGACAACACCTAACAACAACAACAACATATCCCCATATACTAGTGACAATCAAAAATACAATTTTAATACTAGAGTGATTTTAAAAATCATAGCTGGTGATGTTGTATATGTGAAAGAAACATCCTATGGGATTCAGTTCTTTAGTTTGGAAGTTTAGAGTCATAATTTTATGCAGCATCCCAGAGAAATGGCCTAATAATGTGTTTCATGCTCTACCTCCTAGTTTGTTGTACAGTGCCTGACCTTTGAAGGTGCAATTGATCTCTATTCACCTGTAGTAAGAGAGGGGGAAGTAGAATTGGGAAATGGAGGAGGGTGCTGCCATGAACAACTGCCTTCTTTGCTATGAGAAAAGAAGAACCAGAAAATTACTAAATTCTCACAAAGAGACAAGCAACTCAATCAAATAATTGCAAAACACAATCCACAAATGAGCCAATGCAGTAGCAAACAAAAGATGCATAAATTCATAGTCACCACATTGTTGTACGCCACTGAGTTAGAACTGACTCATAACTGACCCTCCAATTTTCAAAGGCGGTAAATTTCATGGGAGAAGATTTCCCATCCTCCCAACGGGCAGCTGGTGGATTCAAACTACGTGTTTTTGAAATTGCAGGGCAGCTTCTTACCACTAGGCCACCAGAGAACTACAAATAGTAAAAGTGAGATTATCACGTTAAACCTTCAGTGCACATGCACTGTATCTGTGATATGATACACTCTCTAGTTTTTTATACAAACAAATTATTATCCTAGTGCCCTCATAGGCTGTTCAGTAACAGCATGTCCATCTGATCTGCGTCTAGGCACAGAGAACCTCCCAAAGTGTCTGCAGGTGGAAAGTAGGGCGCAAACACCACCACTTTAGCAACCACTCTTAGACTAGGTTCCCACAGCAAGGAACCTTGCTCACTCTTACAGCGCTGGACTGGCCCGTCTCTTGGCTCTGCTTCTGTGACTGCTCACCCAGCTCCTTAACCAAGAGCCTTGGAAAGGACTGGACCAGCAGCGCTCAAAAGCAGAATAGCTCTAGGGCAGACCCAAAGCATGGTATGCCAGGCTCAGGACCTACTGTTTCACACCAGCCACTGTAGCTCCTCAAGCCCTGGCCCTGCCTGGACCAAGCACTGGCTGTCATCACAGCTTCAAGCTGTGACAGTCCTCAACCATGCCTGTCAGACATCCCAGCTGCCCCTTCTCCCGCTGTTTCCCCTAGCTCGCCGTCTCCTTGGCGAGGGGCTGTTTTTCATGCTAATCCTTGGAAGGGAATTTCTGGTCTCTTATCCCCTGAACTGCCATCTCCACCAATGCACAAGGTTCTGTGTCTATAGTACATGCACTCGCCACTCTCAGCACTGAACGTCCACACAGAATGTCCACCCAGAAAGCTCTTGTGTGATATACTGGCTTCCCTGGCTCTTATGGGTCTCACCTGAGACTCCTGAGGCAGTCAACACCCAGGTGACCCCTCTTGATAGGTGCAGGCTCACTCACTCACCTCAGCTGTGGACCACTCTCGGTCACAGGACCAAAAAAAAGAGTTTGATGTCAGCAGCATTCATCCCCTCAGACTGACGAAATAAACCAAAAACAAACAACAAAACCCCAAACACCCCAACACACTCATTGATAACTGGTGGAAAAGTGAAATGAGATTACAGCCCTTGGGGAAAGAAAGTTTACTTGATATATTGGAATTTAACACATTGCCACAAATGACGGCAAAATGTGTTCTAAGCAAGGTCGTCACTTTAAAAGTGTGTGGCAACATGTTACACACACACACACACACACACACACACACACACACACACATCCAGCAGCAGTATTCCTGAGTTTTCCTTAAGGGGGGGAGGATTTCTTGTTGAGAATATATGTAAAAGATATTAATTACAAGAAGAAGAAAACGAAGTAACGCTGGTCAGTAGAAAATGACTTTTAGAAAAAAAAAACCAAAAAACAACTCAGTCATTAAAAATAAGGAACTGGAGCCCTACCAGACAACTTGGAGAATTTTCAAATGAGGTATTATTGAGTGAGAAAAGCAAGATGCAGAAACACACATAATATATGACCCCATTCTCATAACAAAAGAAACAAGTATTATATATGTCTACCATATGTATATGAATATATTTTACACAATTTACACGACTATATGAAGCCAGATGAACGTACAGAAAGGTGTGCTGCATATTTTTAAAAGACTACTTGGTGATCAGAGACATTCACCTAATGAAAAATTTCAAAGAAAAGTCAGTCAACCACACACAAAGATAGTAGCAAAAAGTTTGCATTTGATAATGTTGTGTTTGTATCATTAAAATGTGTTTGCATCCATGAGTTGCTTCATAGAAGAAGGCTGGGCAACCTCCTCTAGTGTGATTAACTGCCTCAGAAAACCTGCTGGAAGGTCTGCTATGGCCTGGTTCTGACTCAGTACACAACAACAACAACAACGACTTAATAGTTAAAGAAAAGATGAATATGCCAATGGAAAGAGATTTTGTTTCTCTGTAATTAAAGAAATCTAAGATAAAATGAGCTACTTTTTTCTCCTAGATTATAAAATATTTTCAGAATTTGCTAACACTCACTGATCATATGGATATGGATAATGAAACACTTCTGAGTATTTTCTAAGTGTAAACACTTAAACCTTCACCAGAGGACACTGGCAATAGTTATGAAAAGCATTTAAATACCCATAGTGAGATGTCTATAAAGAGTAAGTATTGTCAGTAACATAAAAAAATTGTACACAAATTACATAAATGAGATAACCTATGTTAAAGTATTTAGCACAAGCTCAAAAGATCATTGACACTCAATAAATGTTCTAAATTGCAGGAGTTATTTAATAAGATTATAGTCCAGTGCAGGTAGAAAAAGAATGATGAACTATCTTATAAATGGTACTAGTATACCATAATGTAATATGTATACTTTTTTAAAATGTTAGTACAATTCTCTGTACATGGCATTCAATGTACAGAAAATACTGTTGAAGGGGAAAGCAGGTTGTGTATCAGTATCACTTTTTCTGGAAAGGAGTATTGAACACACCATGGACCACCAAGAGAACAAACAGGTTTGTCTTGGAGAGGTGAAACCGAGTTACTCCTTAAAGGCTAGGATTTTGAAGCTCTGTCTCACTTACTTTGGACACATGACCAGGAGGGACTGGTCCTTGAAGAAGGACATCATGCTAGGAAGGATGGAGGGACAGTGCAGGAAAGGAATGCCTCCGATGAAATGGATTGACGTAGTAACTGGAGTTAGGGGGAGAAGGTGTGCTGGAGTGAGTGAGATTGGCTCAGGATAGGGCAGCCTTCTGAACGGTTGTACACGACTCAATGGCACATAACAACAATTTGTGTTCATTCAATAACTTGCTTACATTATGTTTCATTCATATGTTATTTGTTGTTGTTATGTGCCTACAAGTCGTTTGCGACTCATAGCGACCCTATGTACAACAGCCCTAAACCGTGCTCTATTCTGTGCCAATCTCATTGCCTCTGACAAACCCATCCCGAGTACC
>NW_006399754.1:3535729-3548609 GCF_000299155.1 Elephantulus edwardii | reverse complement strand
GCAGAGCAGAGTTTAGGGCTGTTGTACATAGGCTCACTATGAGTCGCAAGCGACTCAACAGCACATAACAACAACAACAACATCACCATCTGTTAATTTAATGTAACCAAAATAACCCATCCACTGGTCATTTCAAAATCCATGGTCATTTACTCTATAAACAAGAATGGTGCATGCTAATATTGGTTCCCACTAGCAAAAATGTTCTGTTTCTCTAGCAGGTATTCAAAAGACTGAATCAGAAAAAAGGAACCTGTGTAATCAATCTCAAACAACTCAAGACTTGAAAGAACAGGTGTCAGAGGAAACATGGTCTACATATTTGCTGGGGAAGCAGTCTCAGGTTTCCTTTCTAATCGTGGAAAAGATGATCTATTAATGTGACTATTATCCCTACTTCCTAAAAAAAGCCAAGGAACCAGATGCAGGAAACCCACATTCAAGAGAAATGAAGTCATGGGTAAGAGTCCCAGGCATTTCAGTGATGAAACTAAAAGAGTTACACAACCTACAAGTTCCAACAAGTTCTTCCAGCTCCACCATGTCCCTAATAAAACTTATCTCAGGACTACTGAAAGAAAATCCAAACTCAAGCATCATGATTTCTGATCTAACTCCAAAGAAAACATCCAATGTCCCAGCTGGGAGTGTTTGTAGATGCAATTGGTGCATGCTCAAAATTAATTTGGAAAATGAACAGGAATTTTTGGTTCAAAGATGGAACATAACCAATGAAGAGGACATTCATCAAGTGGAAAATGAGAGAGAAGTTGGGGGAGCTCACAGGAACCAAGGACCCCACCCATTTTCTGCCCTTGGAAGTGAGCTCATAGGAACCAAGAACCTCACCCAGTTTTCTTCTACATCAAGAAGGCTGAGAGCTCAGGGTGGAGGCAAATAAAAATGACATCAGCCAAACTTATTTAAAAGGGCCATAACTAGGGTGCTCTGGTGGCCTTGTGGTAAGATGTGCTGCAATCCCAAAGGCATGCAGTTCAAAGCCACCAGGAGAAGGATGGGCAGTCTCCTCCTATGCAATTTACTGCTTCTTAAAAGGTCAGCTCGACAGTACACAACAACAACATCCCCCATTCGATAAAAGGGCCACCCTCAAACTCTCAGTGTGTCGTACTGTGGTGGCTGGTGTGTTGCCATGATGCTGGAAGCTGTGTCATTAGTCTTTCAAATCCCAGCAAGGACTTGAACAGGTCTGTTGGACACTCTTTCTTCTAGACTAAGAAAGACTAGGAATCAAGGTCCAGTAATCTACTTGAGAAAATGAGTAAATGACGTTTGGCTAATGAGGCAGAACACTGGCTTCACCGCATCATCAAAAGGGAGTGTGTCCTTGTAAAGCAAAAGAAAAACTGCCTCATTGGTACACAATCCCCCCCGCACCTCCCCAGCCCCCCCAAATATAATCCACTCTGCAACCCTCATTGCAAAAGGGGGGCAGGGGGGAGGGGTTTGTGCGGGGAGAAGGGTGCAACAATGAATGAATGGAATTCCAAAATCTCTGTAGATGTTCATTGAAATGAAAAATAAACAACCTAAATTTAAAAAAAAATTAATAAAAAATATATTTTCTTAGTAAAAAAAAAAAAAGGGAGTGTGTGCCGGGGGAGGAAATCATGTTTGGTGAAGGGGAGGGCCTGCAAGGGAGGGCCTACAAGGGAGGGCCTTGAGCAGACAGTCTGGCCCTGCAGCCCTAACAGGCAGTGCGGACACGTCACACACATTTCTCCTTCAGGCGGTGGCACTTGTGTTCTTCACCCACACAGCATCCCCCTCCTCATATACCCTCCTCCTCTCTCTCTCCTTCCTTCACTTGATCCAGCCTGGATCAAGGATCAAATATTCAGCAAGCCTAACAAAACCAAACCTTCTATCATCAGGCCAATTTTGACTCCTGGCGACCCGCCATTGGGTTCCTGAAGCTACCTACCAGTCTTGATGAGAGGAGGCTCTCCATCTGCTTCCAAAGGAGTAGCAGGTGGATTTGAACTGCTGAACCTTTTGTTACCACACAACAAACAATGTACTTTGCTACTGAAACTCCTTATCCATTATTCAACAAGAAATTCTAACAATGACTATCTTCTGTAACGAGAAGTCCAGAGTGAAGGCTGCATAGTGGAGTGGACTTGGGGGGAGGGATTGTGTACCAGTGAAGAAGTTTTTCTTTTTAAGGAGAAGAGTGAATTGTGGGGGTGGGGGTGGGCGGGGAGAAAAGTGCAACAGTGAATGGCTGGAAACTCTAAGTCTCTGTAAACTTTGATTAAAATTAATTTAAAAAATTAAAAAAATTTACTATCTTCCTTTCCTACTTCATTTGTTTTTTTCATGTACCTTATCACTCTTTACCCCAAAGCATCCTCATGTTACCTCATGTTTTTTGTTCCTTGATGTGCATGTGTGTCTCCCTGCCTGGAGCTCAGGTCTGTGAAAACAGCAGCACTTTGTTGGCTGTCTCACTAATGGACGCGGGCATCTCAGCACCACCGAGCACATGGTACTGCGCACACCACAGTGGTGATGTATAATGGCCTGGTGAACGAATGGATGAATGAAGGGAGAGTTCTTCTGGCTGTGAATAGCAAGTAGTCCTTCATTCCAAACTTGTACTGACCAGAGTGTTACAAACCAATTTGCATGCTACGTCTGATTGTTTTGCCAAGTTTCAAGGTGTTATGAGCACTGTGTGTGGACAATGTCCCTAATGTCACCCTCAGTTCAATCTTTAAGACAAACCCTGCAGATGGATAGCTGACAGCTTAGATTCTCTAGTGCAGCAGCCATGGCCCAGGCTCGCACACACTTACCACACACCCCACTCATGAACTTCCTCTGTGCACAAGCAAGGCCGAACAAGGAAGGGACTTAAATCGGACTCTACTACTCACAAAAATGTCCTTTATAGCACAGGCTAAGGGAGTTCTGGTGACCTAGTGACAAGAAACTGCACTGCAATCCCAGAGGTACACAGTTCGAATCCACCAGAGGCTGTGCTGGAGAAGGAGGGGCATCTCCTCCTGTATCAGTCAGATCCGACGGTACACACTCAAACAATAATAAATTTTTTTTAAAAAAAGCAGACTAAATAGCAAAATATGTAAGGGGATGCAGGCAGGAAGAGGCGGGAGCAATGGGGTGAGGATGGGTAGAGGAGAAACCACAGCATTGCACAGTTGGGTGGGTGGAGGGAGGGAGTGAAGGAAATGGGAGGGACCTGAAAAGATGGCCTAAAGATGGGCAAGGTCCAATGGTGATTGATTTTATAAAACACAATGCATGGAAATGATTGTGAACCATTGTATGGTTGTGAATGAATGTGAATTAAGAATAGTGTGAAACACAATGTGAATGAGGAATAGTGTGAAACAATCTAGGAGAACTCTGTAAGTAAACCAATATAAAAGAAAATTAAATGAAAAATATTTTTAAAAATCATACACAATACCAAGCTATTCATGGTCACTGAGTCAATTCTGATTTCACAGTGATCCTGTCAGACAGAACAGAACTGTCCAGCCCCAGCTTGGCCCCATAGGGTTTCCAAGGCTGTAAATCTTTGTGGAGTAGACTCCCTTTTCTCCTCCGTGGAGTAGCTGGTGGGTTTGCACCGCTGACCTTCTAGTTGGCAGCCCAACTCTTACCCCACTGCGCCACCAGAGCTCCAGCACACACTCACTCACGCACTCTCATTGTCCTCAAGCTGGAATCCGCTCACAGTTGATCTTCCACTGGATTCGGACTGAGATTGGCTACCTTTCTTCCTCACAGCTCCTCTGGATTTGAACCAGAGAGGCACGGCCTTTGGGCCAGCAGTGCAACTCCATACAGTCTACGCCTCCAGAGATCCCTGCACACATGTTGTTGTTGTTGTTTTGTACTATCAAGTCAGAACTGACCCACAGCTCACCCTCCAGTGGGTTTTGAGAAACAGTTAATCACACGGAAGGAGATCGCCCAGCACACACTGTAGGAGTCACTAAAATCCCAGCATCTCCAGTTTCAGAAAAGGCCAAACATTCTCTTCTTACAGGTGAGGATACTGAGTCTGCAGGAATTTAAGCACAGGCCTGCGTTCACATAGTTAGCAAGCTGCAGCCTCAAACTTACTGGTCCACATCTGTGTGTCATCAAAATCTCTGCACAGTTTGGTGGGTGGAGGGAGTGGCGGAAGCAAATGGGAAGGATATGGGCGATAAGACAAGGTAATGATGGGCAAGATCCAATGGTGACTGATTTTATAAAGCACAATGCATGAGAATGGTTGTATAAAACATAATGTGAATAACGAATCGTGTGAAACACAATGTATATAAACTTTGTAAGCAAACCAATTAAGGAAAAGAAAGTAAAATAGAGCATATGTGAACGATTGTATGAAACACAATATAAATGAAAGATTGTGTAATACACAATGTATATGGATGGGGGGAAAAATCTAGGAAATAAAACAACCAAAAAGACTCCTCAATGGAAGGCTTGAAGGGGAAGACGACTTTCCTACAAATTGTTAAAGTAGCTTATGCTCTAGAGGGGAAAGACAGAGCTGAGCAAATGACCTGAAAGCATATCCTTGGCTGGACAGTAAATACTTGTCAACAGCAGCTCCCTGATGACCCCAGGCTCCAGCTGAGACTATCAGCCCGCTGAGCATTCCCAAGCTTTGAACTTGGACCAGAGACCAAGGTGCTGCATCAGCACTGAGCACAGGGCACTGAGGCCAGGGCCCTTCCAAGGAGGATGGCAGGGCTGCCCTTTATGCTGCTCAGCAGACAAATGGTTGCTCTTGAATAATGACACTGGCAGAGGAAGCCGGCCTTCTGCATAGCTCTCGGTAAGCTTGCAGTTACACTTCGGTGACTCAGAAACTAGCATTTCTGTTCACAAACCTAAGAATCTGACAGTGAGGTTTCCATAAGAGAAACCTCATCCCCCACGGGAGGATCTGAGCTCCTGTCTCTTTGTTTGGCCTCAGCCAGCACCTGGGACAGAAGCCAGCCCTGCAGCACCCACGTTGCATGCCTCGGCTGAATCCAGCATTGCTAGACTTTCAGCACTTGGGGGCAGGGGGCTGACTGTATTTTGTCTTTCCCCTGGAACATATTAGCAGGAGATTATTAACTCTGGTACATGGATATCTGAATAAACATTGGCTTATAGCTTTCCCCCATCAACTTGAAACTTCAAGGGTGAAGTTCATTTGTCTTTTGGCTCCATTCTGCCTCCAAGTTTACCCAGGGTCTAGGGGATACAAGAAGGTCTGTTGGTGTAGTGTTAACTGTAAGGTCAGTGATTTGAACTTATCTGCTGTTTTGCTGATGATTTGCCCTCCCTGAAGATTTACAGCCTTGAAAACATATGGGCAGTTCTACTCTGTCCTATGAATCACTATTGCTCCATCCAGACTCCATGGGAATGTGTTTTGGATATAAGCAATGATAGAATTTCTGTCTTGCATATGAAGATTCAATCAAGATTCTGACCCCCACACCTCAGGTGGAACCTTCACTGTGTCTGTCTCAGTAGAAATTTCTATGTTGCTATAAACAGATTTCAATAGTCAAGTAATCAAAAAGATGTGTGTTGTTATTGTTGTTGTTGTTGTGTATTACTGAGTCAAAACCAACCCAGAGCTGACCCTCCAGCAGGTTTTCAGAGGCAGTTAATCACACAGGAGGAGATTGCCCATATAGCTTTGGGAAAATCTGCTATGAGGGGCCTCTCCAAAATGCTAAGGAGCAACAATGTCAGTTTAAAGACTAAGGTGCACATAATTCAATCCATGGCTTTTTCAAATACTTGCTATGCATGTGAAAGTTGGAATCAGGATGACAGAAGAATAATTGATGTCTTTAAGCTGTGGTGTTGGAGACGAATACTGAGCATCTGATAGACTGTCCAAAAAGAAACACAAACAGTTATGTCTTAGAGAAAGTGTACCCAGTGTTTTTAGGGGGAGCCAGTCCTCAGAAAAGGACAGCATTCTAAGAAGGATAGAGGGTCAGTGAAAGAGAGAAAGATGATCAACAGATGGAGTGACACAGTGCCTACAGCAATGGGCTCAAGTGTATCAGAGATTACACAGGACAGGGCAGGATACAGGTTTGTGTTCATAGTGTTATGGGTCATAGCACTTACCAACATCATTTAAACACGTGGGAGGGTTGTTGTTGTTGTCGTGTACTGTAGAGTTGGAACCCATTGATGACCCTCCAGTGGGTTTTCAGATTAGGAAAGTGTACTGTCAGGGACCTCTCCAGAGTGCTGAAGTGTAAAGATGTCAGACTAAAGACTAAGGTGCACCTGATCCAGGCCATGGTCTTCACAATTAGTTGCTATGCGTCAGAGACCTGGGCAATGAATAAAGATGACAGAAGAAAATTAATATATTTGAGTTGTGGTGCTGGAGAAGAGTATTGCATATACCATGGACCGCCAAAAGGACAAGTCTGTTCTGGAGAGGGTTAAACCAATTTGCTCTCTGGAGGCAAAGATTTTGAAGTTCCATCTCATATACTTTGGGCATGTTCTTGGAGAAGGACATCAAACTCAGAAGGATGGAGGGACAGCACAGGAGAGGAAGACCCTGGATGAGATGGATTGACTTAGTGAGTGGGGTAAAAGAGGCAGTTGTGCCAGAGACAGTAAGATTGGCTCAAGATAGCACAAGTGTACATAGGGCCACTGTGAGATTGCAGATAACGGCACATAACAACAGCAAGCCGCCAGAGCTCCCTGAAAGAACTGACTTCCATTCGATGCCTCCTGAATTCACATCCACTTACCTGGGATCACAGCTGTCAGCCCCAAATAGCACCTACAAATTTAAATTATGTCAGGGTTCCTTCACTTGCAGGCACTTTACATTCTGGACACGCAAGGTACGGCCTATAACATCACCTGAGAGCTTAATACAAATTTTTAGACCGCAACACAGGTTACAAAGTAAAACTACACATGTTAGCACAGACCTGAGGATTTCTGAACCTTTCAAACTTTGACCAAATCTGCCAAAATCACTCAAAATCTTTATGGACTTGCTCGTCTCAAAGATCTTAATGTTCCCTATCTCCAGTCAAGCAGGATGGATGGTCTCTGTTCTTTCATGCAAACTCAGCCAGGTCAAAGTAGAAGTGGCCTTTAATGTTCAGTTATCATGTTGGTTTTCATCACTACAAACTACAAACTAGGCTCTTTTTTTTTTAATTAATTTCCATTTTATTGTAGGTTTTTCAATCACACTAGTTCAAATGCGATTCTCCACAGCTACTCTAGTACAGTTCTTTTGGAATTCTTTCATTCATTCCTAGCATGTTACTTAAAGAATGAATCTAAACAAACAATATTCCAAATGACCAACTTTCAAATGAATAGACAGGATAAAGAATATGGTTATTAGCAAATAATTATGGCTGTTATGCATCAACAAGGCACATCACTTCCTCTATTATAGGAATTAATATTTTAGATTAGGGGTTTCAAACAATATGGGGCAAACAAGAGTACAATAACTAAGGCTTCTGTAGTTCAAGCCTCCCATAGTCCTTACACCTCTGACATAGCAAGGCAAGAAATCTTTCCTCCAAACTAAATGAGATTACAATATTTCAATCTAATTGAACTTTCATGGAAAGAAGTCCAAGACATATTAATATATATATATATATATATATATATATATATATACACAATCTTATGGTTGTATTAATTAATTATGTCTGAAAAGCTTAATACTCATCCAAGTTCAAAGGTGGAAGACATAAACTGGTATGGTGATTGGCAGGAGACTGTAAAAGCATAGGCTGGTTGTGCTGGTGCAACCCTGAGGGAAATTATCTTCCACAGAGGCTGAGTAGAACAGTACTGTTAGAGAAACCAGGGGAATCAGCACAGTCAAGGTAGGAAGAGACAGAAACATTTGTTCTCTGCCACCTAACTCCCCACCACACTGACTTTTTAAACGGTATCAGTATTGTTGTTTTTAACTATGGTTTAGTGCTGCTCCTCTTCTTCTTTCTTCTTATTTTGATGTATCATTCTGGCTGCCTGTGGAATCATATTAGGAATGCCATCAATGACAGGATACACTATTTCTAACTCTTCATTAATCAATTCATTGGTTGCTGAGCAGCTTCTTGAAGAGTGGGCACACCAGGAACTCCAGCAACGCCGGGTCCAAGGATCCAAGCGGCTCTTCCGTCCTCCCACTGTCCCCCGACTGTGTGGCCACGATGCATGCAGATACCTGCGGGTGACAGGGGACAGGGGCGCGCACGTGGCCCGCAGCAGTGAGGTAAACAGGCCACAGGCTCCATCCAAGCTGCATGGTCCGACAACCAGTGAGCGGCCTCCCCTCTCTGCGTCCTCCAGGAACTTGGAACGACTTCCCCCAGGTTCTTTTCAAAGGCTAGTTCCTAAAGCAGAGCCTTATCTGGGGCTTTTTCCCTCCTCTTTTTCTCTCTGGGTGCCACTGATACTTGGACAATCACTGTTAGGGGCAAAGTTGGCAGGAAGACCAGCGTAGCTCCTTTCTGGCTATCACTCAACTCAAAACCATTGCCATCCAGATGGAGCCACGTCAAAGCTGGCCTCCACTGTGCTTCCAAGGCTGCAAACTGTATGGAAGAAGACAGTGCATCTTTCTCCTCTGGAGCCAGTAGTGGATTCTAACTACCACCAGAGAAACCTCAGCCTTTGGGTTAACAATGCGACTCCCTGTAGACTATACCGCCCCCCCCCAAAAAAAAAAAGAAAAAGAAGAAGCTTCTTTGTGTGGGGTTCAAATCCTGGGACTACCACTTACCAGCTCTGTGTAAATGTAGGAAAGTTGCTTAGTCTCTCAGTGTCACTCTTCTCTTTTAACATAATATCTATCTTGGAAAGCTTTGTGCAAATCCAAGACACTTTAACGCAATAGCTATAGCACAGTCCCTGATACCTGACAAGTAATTATGACTGAGGGCATGAATAAATAAATGAGCAAACAAACACTCTATAAGGAGAAGGACTCCAGTGGAGAGGAAGGGAACCATTGCTAGAGTGTACTGCCAACTGAAAGGCATGAGGTTCAGAACCACAGCTTCTCCAAGGGAAAAACATGGGCAACCTCCTCCTCTATCATTGACAGCCTCTGAAAACCCACTGGAGGCTCTGTTGTGAGTTAATTCTGACTCAACAGTACATAACAAGACAATTAAAGAAGAAAGATGATGAAGTTTGTGGTTTTAAATTTAATAATGCAACAGGTATCTGATAAATAAATGGCAGGCTGAGGCAAGGGATGACTATTCAGATAAATAATAAATATTCAGATTATGTAGAATCCCGTGTACGTCAGAAAGTGCAGATGAAATGTGTCTTCACACCACTCAGTGGTGAAGAGCAGCACCACCATCTAAGTCATAGTCTTTTACTGTAAAGCTAGATAGAACAACATGAGGTTTGTAGTTACGCTACGAACCCCCAACACTGAGTTTCCATGACAGTTTGAATCCCCCAGCAGCTCCAGGGAAGAAAGAGGGTCAATTTTCTTCCATGCAAGGATAGTGAGGTGAGGGTGACTACTTGTAAGATTTTTATTGTATCAATATTGTGTTTTCAATGTTTATATTATACTAAGATTTTATTTTTATTTATCTGAAAATTTGTATGGTTTGCTGTTTTCTACCAAGTCTGAAATATTCTCCTTTTACTAATGCAAGGGAGCTTTGGTGGCTCAGTCCATAGGGCGGTGAAGTCCTAAACTAGAGGTGAATGTCTCTCTGGCATTTAATTCTGAAGCCACCAGTGGCGCTGAGGGAAAAAGATGGGCAATCTCTTTCCATGCAATTTCCAACTTCTCAAAAACCTGCGGGAGAGACAGCTATGAATTGGTTACAACTTGACAGCAATCAGCTGTTGTTGTTGTTGTTTGTCTCATTATGCTGGGCCTCCTTTCTCTCGCCTCTTCACCAGGAACCGGACTTACACGACCATGAAAACTTTTAATTTTGCTCCATGTGTCTCTTATTCCTTTCCACATTTGTTCTCCTTCAATCCCTATTCTCCAGTACGTCCATTTCTACTGACACTCCTCCCAATGTCCTCATCCTATCTTCCACTATCCTTATCCTACCGATAGAATTATTAATGTTAGCTGGTTCACTTATAAAATTATTTATTTAATACTTTGGTATGTAATACTTTGTTGGGTTTTTTTAATTTTTTAATATTATTCTGATTTATTTACAAAGTTTGAATACATTTTCACAAAAGATCCTTTCCATTTCCTTCACCCCACCCACTCATTGAATTGTGCAACCCTATGATTAACATCCATAATGCTTTATTTTAAAATTCTAATTTTTCAAGTCCCTGTTTGATAATCCTGCTTTCTGGATTTTTTTTTCATCTGTCTCTTTTCAGTTTTTAGTCAGTCAGACTTTCTCTTTTGATATGTTTGGTAGTTGATGTTAAACGTTGGACATTATTTGCAGAAACTTGTAAAGAACATTTGAGTCTCTGGATGATAATGCCTTTCTCTGATCAGAATTTATTGTACATCTGGGGGGAAAAATGGGATAGGTTCAGATTGCTTAATCCTGCTGAAGATTACACTGATTTGAATGTTTGTTGTCACATGTATAGGAGCTCTGGACGAATGGAGGTTAAATGTTGAACTGATAACCAAAAGGTCAGAAGCTCAACTCCACCAGTCACACTATTGGAGAAAGACCAGACAGTATCTGTCAAGATTTACAGCCTAGAAAGCCAAATGGAAGGTTGCCATGAGTCAGAATCAACTTTATTTGATGGTAATAGGTTTTCATCTTCAGTGTATATGAAGACTGATCTATTTCTAGTCCACATTTAGTCCTGGAGAATAGGCCTTCAGGGGTAAGCTGGGACATTCAGTGGTTCCAGTTGAAAGTTTACCAATCTCTGTCGCTTGGCTGTATTTTCTAGAGTAGTGAAACCAGTGTAATGCATATCTAAATTTACATTTATTTAAGGGAAAATGTGTCACATGGTTGTGAAGGCTGGGAAGTCCCAGATCTGCAGGTCAGCTGTCAGGCTGGAGGCTTCCTCTGGCTCGCATGGTTTCAGGGACTGACAAATCCAAAGCTGCATGTCAAGCAGCAGGCCACTTGCTCATAGAATTGCAAGATATGGGAAATTTAAAAACTTTACAGGTCAGGTGGGAGGCTGCTGGTCACATACCAAAAATCAGAGATCAGAGCAGTGGATGCAAGATCCACAATGAGCTTCACAGAACACCCATAGGTACTGAAGGCAAGTCACAACCCAACAAAACTCCATTTCAGCTGATTGGCTACTCACTTTAGATCACAATGAGGAATGATTAAATAGGATTGGCCAAACCACTGAGAATCATGGCCAGCCAAGCTGACACACAATTTAACCATCACACCTCCTGGGAAGATTTTTCATTCTCATCATTGACTTCCCAACACCATGAAATTGCCAAAAAGCTTTGCTCAGCGCCTCCGCCTTTTGGCTTTCACTTTTTACTCACTTTCCCAGTCTCTTGGCACTGATAACAAACTGTCTGATACTTGGAAAGAAAAATTAATGGAGCTTGTTCAGCTAACCGCTCATCACTTCCCTCCTTTCTGGAATCTTGGCTCCGTAAGACCTCACTGCCTTAATCTCTTTCTGTTGCCTTCAAAAAAAGGAATTTTTCCACTTGATAATTTTTTTCCCTGGTTTTTCTTGGTAAGCAGGTTGGTCTGGTGCAAATCAACAACAAAAGGTAGTTAAATGTTGTTGTTGTTAGGTGCTATCAAGTCGAGTACGACTCATAGTGACCCTATAAACAAAAGATCTGAACCCTGTTCTAGTCTGTGCCATCCTCACACTTCTTGACACACAAGAACACATTGCCGCGGTCACCATGTTCTTTCACTGACCCTCTACCTTCTCAACATCATGTCCTTCGCCAAGGACTAGGCCCTCCTAGCAATATGTCCAAAGTATGCAAGATGAAGCCTCATCATTCTTGCCTCCAAAGAGCACCCCAACTGCACCCTCTCCAAGACATGTCTGTCCATTCTCTTGGATGTCCATGGGATGTTCAGTGCTCTACTCTAACACCAAGCTCAAAGGCATCAATCCTTTTTCTGTCATTCTTATTCATTGAACAGTTCTAAGATGCATAACAAGGGATAGAAAAGACTATGGCCTGAATCAGATGCAGCTTAGTCCTCAAATTGACATCATTGTTGTTGTTGTTGTTATGTGCCGTTGAGTCGCTTGTGACTCATAGAGACCCCATGTACAACAGCCCGGAACTCTGCTCTGTCCTGTGCGAATAGCACCGTCTCTGATATACCCATCCCAATTACCCCAGTCACCGAATCAGTCCACCTCATAGAGGGTTTTCCCCTCCTGCACCATCCCTCCAGCCTCCCAATCATGATGTCCCTCTCCAAGGACCGGTCTCTCCTTACAACATGTCCAAAGTATGTCAGACAGAGCCTCAGAATCTTTGCCTCCAAGGAGCTGCCCAGTTTGACCCTTTCCAGGATGAATCTGTTTGCTTTCCTAGCAGTCCATGGTACCCTCAGTACTCTTCTCCAGCACCACAGCTCAAAGGCATCAATTCTCCTTCTATCCTCCTTAGTCATTGAGATCATTACTCCTCAATAATTTGGAGAGGTAATTTTTAAACAGTAGAAATACATTTTCTTTAAAAAATTCACCCCAGTTAAAATAGCAAAATTTAACAGAACAGCAAGCAACAAATGCTGGCGAGGTTGTGGAGAAACTGCAACCCTGATTCACTGTTGGTGGGAGTGTAAAATGGTGCAACCCCTGTGGAAAGCAGTATGGCGCTTTCTCAAAAAGTTGCAAATAGAGATACCATTTG
>NW_006399754.1:3523158-3534838 GCF_000299155.1 Elephantulus edwardii | reverse complement strand
AGAGAGAATAGTGCAACAATGAATGAATGAATGAATGGAAACCCAAAATCTCTGTAAATGTTTATGAAAATTAATAAAATATAATTAAAAAAAATTCAAAGAAATCAATGTTCAGAGCTTCACAATTGCTCTTGAGACCTTTCACTATTTTTCTTCAGATCAAGGTACTTTGATTCATATGTGGCCCCAAATTCCTAGAAAAGTTTCAAATAAATCCTACCAGGAGGTGAGCAGGAGAAGTTGGACACTGACTGGCTCCAGAGCAGCAAAATCAGCTCCAACTACTGTGTCCCCACCGATGGACAAGAGGACTGAACAGATGTGAGCATTAATCCCCTTTAAACATATTATTTTTAAATATTTCAAGCAAAGAAGAAATGTATGCATTTTTCCTTTAAAAAAAACCCATTTTGAATTACTGCAACAAGATAAGGATAGAAAGGAGATGATTTTTTTTACACATATAATATTTGCTCCAAGTAATTTTCATATCATGTTTTGTGTCTTTTTGTAAATTTGAGAAACAAGTCTGATTTACAGCTATTTCCTTTGCATTAAATTGTAAATTGAAACCTATTTATACGTTTGTAATAACACATCTGTTGTTTGCCTGGCTTGGTTTTTGGTTGAATATTTTGTTTTATTTTAGTTTTTCTAATTCATTTCCTCCCAAACAACACTGACAAACTGGAGAGGCTGTGGGTTCTGAATCACAAGGAGTCAGCACCCTGATATCTAGGGAATGAACTAACCCTGGAGGACTTACCCAGGCTGTGCAACCCCCGAAAAGCCAATCTTACCTGGGGCCTTCCTGCTCAAACTCCATAGGTTCTGCCTCACAAACTCCTATCACAGGACTGTCCATAACCACCTTTCCCAAAACACCATTCCCTAAAAATGGTGCATCCAAGGAAACACCAAACCCATAAGATGCTTTGTGAACAAAATGTAATTTGGGGTTAAATCAATGCAGCACTGTGTTTTCTGATGATCAGGATAAAAATAGTAATTATAACAGCTAGAACAACTCATGGCCCTAGCAATGTTATTGTTCGCAGCTAAAATAAGAACAGCCATAATTATTACTTTGTTCAGTCCAACTGCAAACCCAAGAGGAAAGGTTTGAGCTGGTTTCATGACTTAACAAAGAGGAATTGCTCAGTGGAGTTCACCACAGAGGAAGCAAACAGAGCTCTCTCCGTCCCTGTCAGCCACAATGGGCACCGTCTTCCCCCGGGGGCCCCCTTAGGTCTAAGCTTTCCCATAGATTGTCCCCAGTAAGTTTCTTGTCCTTAATATTTTGTGATTGTATTATTTCATTCCTTGTAATTCTTTTCCTTCATTGTTTACTCATCTACTGTCTACCTTTTCTACCTAGAGAGGGAATCTTGGTGGTATTGTCAGTAGAGGGATTTGCTGCTAACGCAAAGACCAAATTTCACTGGTGGTTCAAACCATCAGCGACTCAATGGGAAAAAGATGAGCAATCTGCTCCTGTGTGATTTGACCTCAGAAACTCAGCCGAGGGTCAGGTACAAGTAGGTTCTGACTGGACGGCAATGATATCTTTGGTTCCACCTAGAACGAGAAGTCCAAGAGGGTGGCCCTTGCCGTGGGCCTTGTCGGCTGTGCTCAAGGCTCAAGGAGCAAGAATGACATCACAAAAAACCAACCGAATCAATAGTTTCTGCCTTTTGGACACTGACTCATGGTGACTCCACATTAGTTATTTGTCATGTTGTTGAGTCTCGCTGAGGCAGAACTGACTCATAGCTGACCTTCCAGCAGATTTTCAAAGACCGTAATTGCACAGGAGAAGACTACCCATCTTTCTCCCTCAGAGTACCTGGTGGATTCGAACCACATGCCTTCAGAATTGCAGAGCAGCTTTTCACTACTAGGCCACCAGAGCTGCCTAGTTATCCATCATAAGCATAAATTATCCAAAAGCAACTGAAACACACATCAACAGAGAACTGCCAGAATGGCAGGCTGGGTTTAGAAGAGGCCCTGGAATTAGGAATATTATAGCTAATGTTAGATGGGTTTTGGCTGAAGGAATGTCTGTGTCAATGACTATACAAAAGGCATTTGACTGTGTAGATCACAAAAAATTGTGGCTGACTCTGAGAAGAATGAAAATCCCAGAACACTTGATTGTGCTTATGTGAAACCCATACTTGAACCAGGAGGCAGTCGTCAGAAAAGAGCAAGGAAATACTGCAAGTTTCAAAATTGGAAAGGGTGTACTACAGGGATATGTCCTATCTCCATACCTTTTCAATCTTTTTGCAGAACAGATCATCCAGGAGACTAGGATCTATAAGGAGAAATATGGCATCAGGATTGGAGGAAGACTCGTCAACAATCTGTATTATGCAAATGACACAACCCTGATTACTAAAACTGGAGAAGACCTGAAATGCTTGCTGCAGAAGGTCAAGGACTGCAGCCTTTAATATGGACAGAAGCTCAACATCAAGAAAAGATTCTCACCACTGGGCTGATTGGCAGCATCATGATAGACGATGAAGAGACTGAGATTGTTAACAGCTTCAGTTTGCTTGGCTCCACAATCAATACTCTTGGTACCAGCAGCCAGGAAATTAAATTATGAATTGCATTGTGAAAGTCTACTGTCAGAGACCTCTCCAAAGTACTGAAGAGCAATGACGGCAGTCTGGAGACAAGGTGTGCTTGATTCAGGCATGGTCTTTGCAATTACTTGCTATGCATCAGAGAGCTGCCTTTGAACTGTGGTGTTGGAGTAGAGTATTGAATGTACCATAGACTGCTAGGAGAACAAACAGGCTCCTTTAGAGAGGGTAAAACCAGGCTGCTCCTTGAAGGCAAGGATTCTGAAGCTTCATCTGACATACTTTGGACATGTTGCAAGAAGGGACCAGTCCTTGGAGGGGGATGTCATGCTTGTGAGGTTGGAGGGACAGTGCAAGAAGAGAAAAAACCCTCAATGAGATAGAGTGATTCCATGACTAGAGTAACGGGGGTTGGTGTGTCAGAGACAATAAAGTTGGCACAGGACAGAGCAGGCTTTAGGGCTGTTGTACTTAGGGTCGTTATGAGTTGCAAGTGACTCAACAACACATAACAACAACAACAAGTGAATGAGGGAAGCTCTCTTTTTAAAACCTGGCTGATAGGCTCTGTGGTTGTTAGGTGCCATAGAGTTGAGTACTATGTACAGGGACCCTATGAACAAGAGTTATGAACCCTGTCCTGTCCTGCACCGTCCTCATCCTCACCGACGCATTTCCACCCATTGCTGTAGTCACTGTGTCGATTCATCTCGCTGAGATCTTCCTCTCTTTCTCTAACCCTTCACCCTTTCAAGCAAGTATGGTCCTTTTCCAAGGAAACACAGTTAAAGTGTGAGAGACGAAACTCTGCCATCTTTGCTTCCAAGAATCACACTGGCTGTACTTTTCTTCCAGGACATATCTGTTTGCTCTTTTGACAGCCCATGGGATATTCAGAACTTTTCTCCAGCACAACAACTCAAAGACATCAATTCTTCTGTCATCCACACTCATTGTCCAGCTCTCAGATGCATAGCAAGTGACTGAAAAGACCAATGCCTGAATCAGGTGCACCCTAGTCTTCAAACTGATAGCATTGGTCCTCAATAATTTGGAGAGGTCTTTGAGAGATAACTTTCCCATTGCAATATGTATCCTAATCTCCTGATTGCCAGTGTCAAGGGTGTAGACTGTGGTTACTAGTAAGCAGATTGTTTTATTATTTTATTATATTCCTCTATCTATCATGATGTTGCTTATTGGTCTAGTGATGATGACTTTTGTTATATTACTGTTGAGATGCAATTCATATTGGATTAATAGCAGATCAAGAAGTGGTAAGTCAATAGTGTCCCAAATGTTTTATCTGTTTTATAACTTCATGATTCCTTCATTCAATTCCCTCAGTCCTTTATCTCTCTTGGGTTCAGTAGTTCATGAGAAGTTTTCACAGAGACTCAGCGCTATCAGAGAATGACTCAGATGACTGTAGGCAATGCAGGCTCATGTTGTAGAGACTGGCGAGCAGTGCATCTAGAAGCTTTGTCCCAGTGTCCCAGGATAGCGGGTATCCCAAAAAAAGAGCAAGCATTGAGCTCCCATGACCTTTATGAGCCTCTTGTGGCGGGGGCTTGCATTCCACCCTGATTCTATCTCCTCGATACAATAAATACCTCAGCAGAAAATAAACAGCTCATCAATGGCTAGGAAAGTTATTTTGAACATTAAAACTTTTGACATCACAGGCTGTGTAGTCTTTTATCTTCTGCCTCAAGTGTTTCAAGTCCTTCTCACTCTCTGGAAGCAGGGTTGCCTCATCTGTGTAACAAAGGTTGTTGATAAGTCTTCCTCTGATCCTGATACCATTTCCCCTGTCTAGAGTCCAGCGTCTTGAATGACTGGCTCAATATACAGATGAAATAGGTAAGGAGAATGATACCGCACACACACACACACACACCCCTTTCTCCAATTTAAACAATGTCATTTGCACAACAGCTTCTTGATCTAGGTATAGGTTTCATATGCACATAATTAAGTGTTTTGCAGTTCTCATTCTCCTCAGTGTCATCCATCATTTGTTATAAGCCACACAGTCAAATGCCTTTGTACAGTCAACAAAACACAAATACATTCTTTTTGTACTCTATGCTTTCTGCTAGGATCCATCTGACATCAGCAATGATATCTCTGATACTATGGCCTCTTTTAAATCCTGTTTAAACTTCCAGGAATGGAATTCTCTGTCAATGTACTTTTCTAGCCATTTTTGGATGATCTTCAGCAGTAGTTTGCTTGTAAGTCATATAAATAATATTGTTCAACAATTTCCACATTCTTCTGGCTCACCTTTCTTGGGAATGAGAATAAATATGGATCTCTTCCAGTCAGTATGCTAGTCAACTTTCCTCCAAATTTCTTGGCTCAGATTGTTGAACATGTCCAGGGCTACAGCTGTTAGTTGAAACATGTCAACCGATATAGAGTCCTATAGCCTTATATTTTTTATCAATGGCTTCAGTGCAGCTTGAACTTCTTCCTTCATTACTGTTGGCTCTTGATCATACTTCCTAACTATTTCTGTGTTAACCAATTGTTTTTGGTGCAGTGACTCTGTGTATTCGCTCCATCTTCATTTGAAGTTTCCTGAATCATTCAAGATTTTGCCCATAGCATTATTCAGTATTGCCACTAAAGACTTGAATTTGTTTTTCAACTCTTTAGGCTTAAGAAATGATGAACAAGTTCTTCTCCTTTTATAATCCAATTCAAGCTCTTTGCACATGGTGTTACAATACTTTGCTGCCCTTAGAAATCTTCTGTTCATCTCTTTTATTTCTGAACCTCTCCCCTTTGTTTTGGTGTCTCAATGCTCTAATGAAAATTTCACAATCTCTTCTGACATCCAATTTCTTTTTCTGGATTTTTTCCCCTTTCTTGTCTGCCTTTGTACTGACATTTTGCTCTCTTCTTGATAGATATCATCCCACAACTCATCTGGTCTTCTATCATCGGTGTTCAATGTCTTAACCCTATTCTTAAGAAGATTTTTAAATTCAGGTGGGATAGGGTTCTATTCTGGTTCTTATGAACTTGTTTTCCTCTTCTTCAGCCTTAATTTGAACTTGCACATGAGTAATTGCTAAGGTTACTAATTACCATCGAAGTATAAATCTCCAAAGCTACCTAGAAAAATATCTTATTAAAATCTCTAAAGTTATACCTAAGGAATGCCAGATTTTTCTCTACAAATTCTCAGCGAGTGTTTCTGGCTTAAGTTTAGAAAGTCTTTGCCCCACTGCATCTTATGGAGCCCTCCACAGGCCACTGAAAGAGTTAACACTGAAAGAGCAAGGCCTTTAAATCCTGCCAGCTAAGTCCACTTCTCTTTATCAGTGAAGTCTAGTCAAGATTCACCAGATGTGGCAGGGAGGCAAAGCCCAGGTGAAGCACCTTCCCCTTGGGCCCCATTGCTGACCTGACCTGAGGATGAGTGCTGCAGGGAGTCCATGGGAGGACGGCGCCTTCCTCTGCACTGGCACAGTCATAGCTTCTCAGACTGGTTTCCCATCTTCTAAAGGACAAATGCCACTCAGAGTTCATAGTCTTGAACATAGTTTTGAACATTCTCTTTGAGGATAAGGGAACGGACTAAACAAAGACCAAAGTGCTGATCTAATAATGAAAGTAAAAAGAGTGTATTGTGTAATAAGCCCACGACCATCAGTTCTGACTCAGGACCACCCTCTGTGAGTTTCTGAGGCTGTAACTCTTTACAAGATTGACTGTCTGTCTTTATCCCAATGTTGTTGTTGTTAGGTGCCGTCAAGTCGTTTGTGGCTCATAGCGACCCTGTGTACAACAACCCTAAACCCTGCTCTGTCCTGTGCCAATCATACTACCTCTGACACACCCATCCCAATTACCCCAGTCCTGAATCAATCCACGTAATAGAGGGTCTTCCCCTCCTACGCCATTCCTCCACTCTCCCAAGCATGATGTCCCTCTCCAAGGATCTGTCCCTCCTTACAATATGTCCAAAGTATGTCAGATGAAGCCCCAGAACCCTTGCCTCCAAGGAGCATCCTGGTTTAACACTCTGCAGGATGAATCTATTTTCTTGGCAGTCCATGGTATATTCAATACTCTTCTCTAGCACCACAGCTCAAAGGCATCAATTCTCCTTCTATCCTCCCTAGTCAATGAGTAGCTGGTATATTATCACTGCCAACCTTCCAGTTAGGAGCCCATATGTTACAAACCAAAAGTGTATGCACTGTGTAAGCACTATCTAGATATTATATTGTTTCCCATCCTCTCAAATAGTCTATTACAGATTCTACTGCTGATCGCTGATCTTTCTTTTCAAGAGAATAAGAAACCACCAAACAGGGACAATGAGAGGCACCAGTCACTTCTGGGGACTATACACACCTCCTTATGCCTTTCTGCAGAACGAAAGCACAATCTGAAGTGACAATGGCCAGAAAAGTAACACCAAGTACTAAACACATCTTCCCACTGGCCCATAAGAAAGACTTTCATTGTGTTGATTCAGCACTTCCCCAGTACACACACATACCACTGATCCAAACAGACTCCTGTAAGTTCATCAACTGTAGCAGATACTTCAGTCCATTACTTCATGCCTTACTTGGGCCCTGGTCCCAGGCAGGGAATGGCAGGAAGTCAGGGTCAGTTCTACATGGATGAAAACAATAATAATCTTAAAAACACCTGCAGCTGTGAAGAAGCAGTCCCAGTCTGGAAACCTCTGCTTGTCTAATGTTTTCTAATTCATCATTTTAAAAACTTGCCACAAATCTTGTTTTTTCAGAGCACGGTATCTTTATGTTAGTGATCAAATTTTAAGTAATCATACTCTAATTAGAGTAACCTCCAATCAAAAATGAGTCATTGCCCTTTTCCTCTGTATTTTATTCCAGTAAGCCAGAATAAACACATGAAATTGTTACTATGGAGACCAAAGGTACTGGAGGGACCCAGCCTCTCATTAGGAAACTGACACACCAGCAAGAAAAAAAAATGATGGATGTTGTAGTTATTTTAAGGAAAATCATGTCCCAAATGTTGAGGTTAAGTCATCCACCCCTTTTCCTCCAGAAATTTAAAAAAAAAAAAGTTTCCGATGCAAACGGTTTGAATTAATGCCATGGTTATTTATAACAACAGTCTGGTTAGGGAATTTATTTGCTATTCATCAAGCTAATGTCCCCTAGGACTGAAGGAGCCCAAAGAAAATATTTTTTAAATAATAAATGAAATGTCTTTTGGGGTGGGAAGCAGCTATATTCTTATTCAGCACCATGGCCCCTGGATTGAGTCCTCAAAGCCTAGGGCCACTGGGACTGGATCATTCCACAGCACTCTGGAAGGTCCAAGAAGACACATGGGCACCCTCTGACTTGCTGGCCAGACAGCTAGTGTTTTCTTAAGTTGACACCTCCAGTAGTAAATAAGGGAAACTAAGAGTGGGCTGATGCACAAACCTAAAAATGGAAAAGCAAGGTTTGTCTCTCTTTTTTAAAAAATAACTCCTTTGGTCAGGTTTTGGGGAGGGGGGAGTGGAAAGGAAAAGGTTTAACTATTTTAGCATATCATTGGAAACTCTGGCCCTCATCTATGAAAAGTCTGGGATGCTAACGAGATAGTTCCTGAGTAGTGCAAACAAGAGTGCTTAACTGCTAGAGCAAAGGCTGGCAGCTCAGAAGAAAGGTTTGTCAATCTTCATAGATGAGGTCATGGCCTTCCAAACTTGTTAGAGAGCAGTTCTAATCTGCAATGTACGTGTCTGTGAGTTCAAACGGACTTGACAGCAATGGTTGGGTTTGGGGTTTGATGCCTCCTCAGGGAGGTCTGGTGATGTAGTCTGTAGGGAGTTGTACCGCCAGTCCCCAGGCAGCACTCTCTGGCAGTCCAAATCCACCAGGAGTTCTGACAGAAAGATAGTCTTTCCCTGTGCAAAGCCCACTGGACAGCTATGAGTCACATTCCCACTCGAGAGCAATGAGAAGAGAGAGAAAATACTGCCACATATCACGATGACTGTGAGAGATACTGACCAGAAAGGCAGACGGGAAGGCTGGCCTGTGGCTCTGGGCTAAGGGGGCCCTGCAGAGGGTGAAGACAAGAAGGGGGCTGTGAGCTGAAGGCCAGCCTGGGTTCATCCCCTTGTCTCAATCTCTACCCTGGGGTCCAGCACACAGTTAACCAGCACCACATTCTCCTGCCATTGTTTAAATCTTGATATTTTGTTCATCCTTCCTTCTCTTTTTAATTTTTTTACATTCCTTTAGCTAAATTACAGGCCACTTTCAGCCTTCGTGCAGATCCAAAGCACAGCTTGGAGTGACACTGACAAAAAAGACTACTTTTAAAAGTCACCGCACTAAAATGGTATTTATCTTGATTACTGAATTCTCAGGTCCACATAAATTTTACAGAAGGCAAATACCTCCCTCACTGCATGCTGGCCTTGTCTACTATGGAGGTCTACCAAGGGCATCCAGAAAAGTCTTAGCTGCTTTTCAAGACAGGCCATACAGGAAACCTGCTCGAGGATTGCCCAGTGCTGAGAACAGGCTTCCCACCCCACCGGCTCAGAGCAAAATAGTCTTTGACATTTCATTCCTGTCAGGCCTTAAATTTTCAGTTTCCTCAAGTCTAAGACTTGAACTCAAACCAATGAAGTCAGAACCAATTTCTAGCTGGCCCTCTAGCAAGTTTTTCAAGGCTGAAAATCACCTGGAGGGGATTGCTTCTATTTCTCCCTCAGCTTGTGGATTTGAACTACCAGAAAGGCAATGTCTACGTGTCAGCAATGTGACTCCCTATGGACTATGCCACCAGACCTCTGTCAAGTGTCAGGGATAGAAAGACCCTGCTTCCTCAGACTGTCACAAAGACTCTGCGATGTGATGTGTGTCAATACTGGGAAGTATTGAAATGGGACAGATGATAAACATTATTGTTGTTTGTATCTCAACTCTGACACTAGTTACATGACTTCTCTGAATAGTAAGCAGTAGTAATTATTTCCTCTGGGGAGGAAATAGGACTCTGTCTGAAGGTTGTTGAAAGGTCAGATAGTAGGGGCAGTGGTAGTTCAGTGTTAGAATGTTCATCTGCCATAGAGGAGACCCATTCCTGACCAATGGACCTCATATGTAGCCACCATTTGTCTTTCAGATAGGAACTTGTATGTTTCTATAATTCTGAACAAGACTTGAGGAAGTTTCCAGACTAAGACTAGGAAGGAAGGTGCCTACTTTCTCAAATCAGTGGATGTAAAAACCGTATGGATCGTGGCAATCAATTCACAACCCATGATGGGGATGGATGGATGGTTAGGACCAGCCAGTATTGCATTCACCACGTACAGAGTTAGCAGGAGTCAAGTTCAACTCCAAGACAGCTAACAGAACCACCAACAAAGATGCAATGAATTACTGTCCATGAAGTGCCTCCACCAGCAACTGCACGTGGTGGTACCTGTTGCTGCCACACGACAACATTCATCCTCTCCCCCGCCCTCCTATCCCTCTATCCTCCTGCTCCAACTGCAGCCACCACCACCCTGGCTGCTTCTCTCTTTGCAGTTGGTGGTGAATACGGTTGCATGAGATCTCAAATCAGCCAACCGCTTCACGGTGTGAGAAATCTTTGGGCTGTGTTCCAATGCTCAAGTCAGTTACTACATACTGCCTTTTAAAAATTGTTCAAAAATATTTAAAAAATATTATTCAAATATTTTTATTTTTTACATGTGATGCCAAAGAACCTGCTGAATTAATTTTTCCATTTCTCAGCGTGGTTGTTTGGGTATGCTTTAGAGAGAACCAGAGACAGCAGACGGGCTAGTGTACCCCAACTGTTTATAAAGGAGCAATACAAAAACAATCTTTAAAGCTAAGGGAATGTTAATATTTAGATACACTGAAGAGAAAATAATAACAGTTTGTGATTTCCTCCCTCCTCACTCCTAGTGCAAATATTTTTAAGACAGGATTTTATTTTATAACATAAATTGTTTTCTATATAACCCTAAAGACATGAGTGATGAATGGTGAGCTATAGAAAGAGATGCCCAATCAGATATAAACATATATTTTGTTTGTGAAACATGTTGCTTGGGAAAAAAATCTCATCTTGCTAGATGTTGCAATAGGATCAGGATGCTAAGGGGAAAGCTGTTAGACGAAGTCTTTAAAATAAAACTCTAATAGGTACAACAGAGATGCAGGTTATGTACCACAATACACAGCACCAGACAAAACCTTAACAGCTTCGTTTCTTCATCATCATTTTTATTGTTATAATTATAGTGCATTATTATTAGTTCTCTCTCCTTGCTGTCGAGTTGAAACCTCCTCATAGCAGGTTGTCGAATCTTAAAAACACATGAGACTGTCCATTTTTCTCCCTCAGAACAGCTGGTGCATTTGAACTACCCACCTTCTGACTAGCAGAGCAAATCCTTATTTCTAGGCCACCAGAGCGTCTTCATTATTAGTGACAATTATTGGCCATTTGGGCATGACATTTAACACTGATTTTCATTTTAATCCAGAGAGCAAGCAAGCCCACAGTAATTACTCAACAAAGAGTAATCATCTTGAATTCAGATAAATATGTGGTTGTCATATAACGGCTCAGAAGTATTTAATAACTGTATAATTCATGTGCTTTATCATCACTAATGTATCCCCAGGAGGAAGAATGAATTCAACACCAACCTATTAAACAAAAGGTTGGAAGTTCAAACCTACCTTGGAAAGAGATGTCTTGATATTCAGGCCAGCAGACCTGCTTCTGAAAGGGTACAACCTTAAAAGCCCTATGGATCATGAAAACGTTCATAGCAGTGCTATTCACCGTCACAAGAACATGGAGACAGCCCACATGTCCAACCACAATCCAATGGATTGAGACACTGTGGTACATTCACATGATGGACTAGCACTCAGGGACAGTGATTTGGAAAATTACTGCATAACGTGGGAGAGACTGAAGAGCATTGTGCTGAGTGAACTAACTCAGTCTCATAGGGACAAACACTACATGAGACCATTGTAAAAATAGGAGGATAACTAGTAAAATATAATAGAGATCCTATGAGATAT
>NW_006399754.1:3491736-3522178 GCF_000299155.1 Elephantulus edwardii | reverse complement strand
GACTGGCACAGGACAGAGCAGGGTTTAGGGCTGTTGTTCATAGGGTTGCTATGAGTTGAAGGTGAGTCAAAAGCACAACAACAACAAATCAATCAATCAATCCCAATTTAGGGGGTGAAGGAAATGGGAAAGACCCTTCAGGCATCTAGAAAGATGGCATAATGGTGGGCATAGTTAGATGATTGGTTTTACAAAACACAATAAATGGGAATGATTGAATGAAACACAATGTGAGAAGGATAGTGTAAAACACAATGCCTATGAACTTTGTATGCAAATCAATATGAATTTTTTTAAAAAAAACAAACAGAAACCTCTATGGAGCGGCTGTACTCTGCACTAATAAGGACCCCATGAATCGGGATCTCCCTACTCAAATTAATACCCTCTTTTGTGTCATTCCGCAGCATCCACACAGAAATCTGATCAGCTCCCTTTTGAATCAGAAGTTGATTGTGGTCCAGTCACTGGCTAGGGTGGTATGTGGGTTCCCAGCTACCTCTACAGAAGCCCAGGTAGGGGTGCACTTTGTCCAACTCCAGGAGCTCTTGCCTGGAAGGATGGTCTTCCATGAACTGGAAGCACTGCATTCTGTGCAGTGTACATCCTTCCCTGAGAGGGCAAACTGTGCTTCTGACCTAGACCTTGGCCGTTTCCTCCATGTGACAAATGTGATGCAATGGTAGGGTGGGCTGCACAGTTCTGCATAGCTGGTGTGGGCAGCTGCACCAGGACTGAGAGGGTCGGGGACACCCGGAGGGATGGAAGAGCCCCTCTGACCCCACAGACACAGGGGATGAGTCTCATTCTGGCTCTTCGACAGACCCAGCTATGCATTTCTGCTCTTGGTTTCTACTATGGATTAATTTCTGCCCACTCTTTCTCCCCAAATACGTATTGAAATCTTGGCCCCGCACTCAGTGACGAGTCTAAGTCTAGCTATTCAAACCTACCCTGAAGCGCCATGACAGAAAGGCAACAATCTGCTGTCAAAGTCTTAGCCTTAAAATCTCTGCGGAGAGCACTTAGACTCCCCACACGGTCACCAAGACTCCAAACTGGTGAGGCAGTAATAGGTTTGGGTTTCATCTGTGTACCAATTAAGAATGAGCCTATTTGAAATATTTTTTTTCTGTTAATGGGATTTCGTGTGTAGAAATGAACTCACTATAGCTGACCCTCCAGCAGAGTTCTGAATTTGTAAATCTCATGGGAGGAGACTGCTCATCTTTCTCACTCAGAACTCTTGTTGTTGTTATGTGTCATTGAATCTCCTGCGACTCATAACAACTTTGTATAAAACAGCCCTAAACCCTGCTCTATCCTGTGCCAATCTTATTGTCTCTGACACAACTACCCCCATTACCCCTGAATCAATCCATCTCATCGAGGGTCTTCATCTCTTACTCTGTCCCTTCACTCTCCCAAGCATGACGTCCGTCTCCAAGGACTGGTCCCTGATTACAACATGTCCAATGTCAGACAAAGCTTCAGAATCCCTGCCTCCAAGGAGCAGCCTGGTTTAACCCTCTCCAGGATGAACTCAGAACCCTTTGCGGAGTCAAACTGTCAGAGAGGTGTGGCCTTGGGCTAGCAGCACAAGTTACTCAGGACTATGGCAATGAACCTCCCTATCCTTCGGTAGGGTGGGCTCTAAAGGCAATCGCTTCTGCGTTCTGAAAGGAGTAGGGCAGACACAAAAGCACGCAGGGGAAGGCAGCAGCCACGTGAGGGAAAATCAAGGACCTAAGGAACATCTGCATTCTGAATTTCTTGGCATAGACAGCAAGCACGGTCAGGGCGGTGTCTGTTTGCTGATACAACTCAATTGCCACCATGACTGTAATAATGGGATTAAGCAGAGCAGACATGGAGAGGTTGGTGCAGGGCCCACCCAGGTTTATTCGGTTGTACATAGATCCACTGTGAGCCACAGGCAAATTGGTGGCATCTAACAACAACAACAACAAAGAACACCTGGTACTCCCAACAAGGACAAAATCAACCCAGCCAAGACCTTGCTTTGGGCATTTAGCCTCCAGAACCATGAGAAAATAAGCTTCTCTCCGTTAAAGCCACCGACTTGTGGTATGTATGATATAGCAACACTAGGAAATGTCGGGCAGTTTGTGACATTTTTTCTTTACATACGGCCAACAAATCCCTTTTGTATCTGCCTGAGTTTAAGGGGATCCTGATCCTTGCAGAAAAAGAGAAAGGTCCATTCCTGACCAAGACCATGTGCTGTCCAGCTGATGCCTACTCATGGTGACCCCTCAGACATCAAAACAAAGCTGGGCTGCAGAGTTTTCAGTAATTGTGATTGTTCTTGGCCAGGCTTCTCTTCTGAGGCACCTCTATGTAAATGTAAACCTCCAATTTTTATTTTTGCTAAAAGCCAAGCACTTAACCAATTGTGACACATTGTGGACTCCCATCTTCCATCAAGTGAAATTTCTCATAAAAAGATCAAGCTTGCACTTTCGTCCCCATATTCATGTGTGCAAGAAACTCAACATTATTTTTCCTATGAAAATCAATGCCACAAAAAAATTTTTTTTAGAAAAGGAAATCGATGCCACTGAGTCAAATCCAACTCTAATTTAATTTAGAGGACAGAGTAGAACTGCCCCCACAGAACTTCCAAGGCTACAATACTTACAAAAGCAAGCTGCTACACCTTTCATATGTGGAGTGGCTGGTAAGTTTGAACCACTGACCTTCTGATTATAGCTGAGCACTTAACCACTGTGCCACCACTGCTCTTGGTTTTGGTTGTTTTTCCTGTAATACAACTAAACTCCATTTTTAAATTTGTGTTTCAATCACATATTCTATTTTGAAAGCTGAATCTGAAGATGTGACAGCATCTCCGCCATTCACCAACTGGGCTTTTTCACCAAAGGGGTGGGGCAGGGATGTGGACAGCCGGCACTGAGCTGCTGATTGCACTGAGTGGCAGTGGCATCGGCCGAGATGGTCCCTGACTCACTTAGTCCTGCTCACCTCCCAGCAGGCTGGCTGCTACCTGGCCCAGGTGCACACTTATTGGTGCCTCTGTCCTTACCTCTCCTGCACTCCTCTCTGCTCCCACAGTTCTGGGGCCATGCGAGGCTGTGGGGAAACATGGGAGTGTCTGAAAACTCATCCATTTGGCTCCAAGACTCATTCTTCCCACACTGTGCCATGGAAACCCATGCTGTCGACAGCCCTTCCTTCCCCTCCAGCTAGTTCCCTTCTGGTTACTATTCAGAAAACCTGGCTCAGGTCCCATGAGCACCAGCTCCCATGAATGCATCTGGAATCACCCCTCACTGGGGCCCTGCCCTCTATCCCAGGGACCTTCCACACACAAATTCCCACGTGTGCCCACAGCTCCCTGTCACTTCTGCCCCCCTGGAATACTTCTCCCTCTGGGCTGGGCTGATCATCTACTGTGCATGCCCCAAGGCTTTCCTGCCTCCTAAGAGAACTAGGCTTTTGGAACTCAAAAGCCAAGAATTTACTCTTTCCTTTGCTGGCTTTGAGACCTACCTTCCCTGAGGCAATGAATCCAGACTGGCCTGGTTTATGGAACAGAAGTAGAAGCAAGGAATACAAGAATAACTAGCCATTGATATTTCAAACTATTACTTCACTACCCTGCCGTGGATGTCTCTGGGCAGTGCAAATGGTTAACATATTGGGCTGCTAATGGAAAGGTTGAAAGTTTGAGCCTACCCAGGTGCATCTTAGAAGAAATGCTGGTGATATAAAACTTGGAAATTTTTACTCATGGGGACAGAAAATCTGACTTAGGATATTGGTGACAATATCCTAGTAATTACATGATTGAAAGAATTTATGTCACTGAAGTTGTTGTTGATTGCCCTCAAGTCGAGCGCGACTCATAGTGACCCTATGAACAAAAGGCTTGAAGCCCCTCTACAACTATAGACATTTATCAAAGTTCATAGAGTTTCCAGCGGCATGCTGTGTAGGAAGTGGATGCCACTCCTGCTTCATTATCTATATTTGCATAAATATACCTATACATATTTTTAAAGAATGTTCTGGTATAGAAACAAAACACTGTGGAGTTCAATCAAACTCTGGCACACAGTGGAGTCCCCAAGAGTCAGGGTCAGCCACAGCTGGTCAGAGACATGTCTACGCACAAGCAGAAGAGTTTACTCTGGCTGCATCATGCTCTCACTGTTCATCCTCCTAACTGATGACAGCCAAGCTGAGGGGACGTCCCTGAACCTCCTAACCCAAAATTAATTGGCTGAAGGCCCTCAACAAGATGAACTGGCATAGTGACTGTAACAGTGGGCTCAAGCTTGACCCTGAAGATGGCAAAAGGCAGGGCAAGGTTCAGACCTGCTGGTCACAGGGTCACTAATGATCATAGTCAGTTCAATGACACCTAACAGCGAATGTTTCCAGCACTATACATGTAGTAACGACAGCAGTGATGTATGTGAAAAAAAAAATATTTACTTCTAGGTTTACTTCTAAGATTCACTTCTAAAGCAAATGTAACTGAAGATCAGTCTTGTTTTCTCGTTTTATTTTTTCTCGGGAAAGTTGTGGTAGGCATAAAAAAGAAAACTCTCTTATAGGCTAAAATAATTGTCAGTCTACACTAAAAGTGTATATAGGTGTATAGTGTATAAAAGTGTTCAGGTCTTTCCTTCCTAGGGTCACTATGAGTGGCCTATAACTCAACAGCACACTTAACAACACCATCACCAACAGCATAGAGAGAGATCATTTGGCCTAGTGGACAGAAAGTGATGCTACCAAGCCAAAGGTGGGTGGCTTTAATCTGCGGCCCTCAGGCCTATTTTTAATTGGTTTTGGTCAAACATTCTTCTAGGTTGTATAGCCCTGGTCCGTCCACTTGCTATACACTGGTAACTCATGGTTGCTGTGAAGCTGAACACTGTGACACTGATATGTCAAATGAGATAATGGTCACCCATGGTGGACAGTGCTTGGTGGAGCTCCCCGATTAAAACAGGCTTGGAAGCAGGAGTGGCATCCACTTCCAAAACAGCTTGCCTCCGGAAACCCTATGAACGTGAAGAAACGAAGAAAGTTATACAAGCATTCAGGTCTTTCATTTACAGGGTTGCTATGAGTCGCCTATGACTCAATGGCATTGAACAACAAAACAGCACTAAAAAGGCTACTATTTTTAATCCTTAGCTCAATCCATATGCAGAGTCACTGTACAAAAAAGAACGGGCTGACACAGAATCATTTTAGGAAGCCACATCTTAGCAAGAACCAATGGTTTTGAAGGAAATTCAAGCTGCACTGAAGGCACTGGCAAAATATAAGACCCCAGGAATGGATGGGACCTGGTCCTAACTGATCTAATGTCTCAAAAGCAGATGCAGCCCTGGATGTGTTCACCAGTCTGTGCCAAGAAATTTGGAAGCATAGTTTCTTGGCCAAGTAAGTAGAGAAAAATTCTTATGTCTTCCTATTCCCAAAAAAGTGATACAACAGAATATGGAAATTATCAAACAATCTCATTAGCAACACACCCAAATAAAATCTTGCTGAAGATTTGACTAGAACTATACATTGACAAAAAAAAAAAAAACCAAAACAAAAAACGAAACCAAACAAAAGAACTCCAGAAACTCAAGCTGGATTTAGAAGAGGCGATAGATAAGAGATGTCATTACTGACGTGTGATGGACCATGCCAAAAAGCAAAAGGAAGTCTGTCTGTGTTTTGTTGACTATTCAAATGCATTTAACTGATTAGATCATAATAAATTATGGCTAACATTGAGAAAAATGGGAATCTCAGAAAACTTAATTGTGCTTACCAAAACCTATGACTATACCAAGAAGTCACTGTCTGAACAGAGCAAGGGAAAACTGCATGGTTTAAAATCAAGAAAGGTGTATGTCAGGGCCTTTTCCACACCTAGTCAATCTGTAGGTGGACTTTATGAACACAAATGTGGCATCAAGATCAGTGGAAAACTCATTAACAGCCTGTGTTATGCAGATGACACAATCTTGCCTATCAAAAGCAAGGAAGACTTGAAATGCTTGCTACAGAAGATCAAACACTATAGCCTTCAATATGGCTACAACCCAACTTGATGAAGACAAAATCTCACCACCAGGTGAAGAGGCAGCATCATAATAGGTGTAGAAAAGATTGAAGCAGTCAACAATTCCGTATTTCTTTGATCCACAATCAAATACCTTTGGTAGCAGCAGTAATAAAATCAAAAGAAGTATTGCATTGGGGGAGATCTGTTGTCAAGAACCTCTCCAAAGTGTCAAGCAGCAACTACGTAGGTTTAAAGACTAACGTGGATCTGATTCAACCTATGGTTTTTCAGTTACTTGCTCTGCATCTGAAAGAAGGACAATGAATAAAAATGATAGAAGAAAAATAGATGTCTTTGAATTGTGATGTTGGAGAAGAGTACTGAATATTCCATGGACTTCCAAAAGAAAAATTGGAGAAGCTGCAGCCAGGGTGCTACTTAGAGGCAACTGCCCTCCTTCGCTCTCATTTGGTTGACTGCTCTAAGAAGTGCTCTCTCCTTAAAGATCTAAAAGGTGAGCCTTAGAGGTGTGTTTAGTTCCAGGCTGTGTTTTAAGGAGATTTCATCTCGGCTGACCCTCTAGCAGGTTTATAGAGGCAGTTAATTGAATGGGAGAAGACTGCACACTTTACTTCCATGGAGCAACTGTGGATTCAAATCAATTGCATTCTGAATTGTAGGGCAACTTCTTACAACTAGGCCACCAGAGCTCCCTAAAAAAACAACTCAGGTATAAAATGCCATGCACATCATTAGTTCATTTATTTAAAATAAAACAGCATCTAAAATGCAAATAGAGAATTCTGGTGGCCTAGGGGTAAGGAGTTGTATGGTCAACCCAGAGGCAATCCACTTGAGTGCCATTTGAGGCTGCTCTGTGAGAGAAAGATGGGCAATCTCCTCCTGGGCAATTTACTGCTTCTGAAAACCTGCTGCAGGGTCAGCTATGAGTCTGTTCCTACTGGATGGTACACAACAACCACCAGACTATAGAGATGGGAGTCAGCTAGTCTGCACACATCCCCCTTTGGGGTCCCACTGCTCCCCACCCCCAAGCCCTCCTTCTCTTCCGAGGACACACAGAGGATTGGTTCATTTTGCCAAAAACTCTCATACACTTTTAATTCAGCAAAGAGGCTGACGTACTTTATTCTCTTGTGGAAAAAGAAAGTATCATTCTTCCCTTTATTAAAACATCACTTTTTCTTGGTACAAGGGGAAAGTTAAATATGGGATGGTCCCTAAATGTGACAGTGTTTAGCTAAAAGAGGCTCTTTCATCATATCTTTAAATCTTCCCTGATGTGCCAGTCCTTCTCTCAGCTCCTCCAATACTGAGGTCTCCAGTCAGGCTGGTATATTTACAGGTTCTCTCCTGGTCTCTGTGCCTGTGAATTCTGCTCTTGTCACTGCAGAGTTTCCCAAACTTTCTACTCAATTCTTCTCAGATGGTATTGCTGGCTACAGGAGGTACAGGAATCCTTATCCAACCCACACAGTATTTAAATATCCATTTTAATATGGTCTAGTAGCAAGTTCAGTTGTCTACGGTCAGTCTTGAGTATGTAAGGATCCAGGCAAAGAAGAGGAGGCATTAGGGCTAAATTCCAGCTCTGAGCAATGTAAGACCTAATTTCATTATTTGTAAAATCAAGCAATTAACAAAACATATGCACACCTTTACACAGATTAAAGTTGCAATGAGCATCAAGTTAGGCCTCTCATGTGAAGCCCTGACCTTTTACAACTCCCTTACTGCTCCTCTGAAGACAGAATCTTGTCCCTACTCCCATGCACAGCTCCATGTCTAGCAGAGTAAGAAGTACACAGTGACTCTACAGCGCTGAGCACAGGACTGTCTAAACAATGCCAAGCTCGATGACTCTACGCAGCACCTAGCACAGTGAGGTGTGCACAGCAGCATCCCTACAGAGCCTAGCACAGTAACGTGTGCACAGTGCTAAGCCTGTATGTTGTTTAGCACAGTCACGCATGCACAATAATAAATGTACAGGGCCTAATGCAGTAAACTATGTGTAGCTCTGCATCTGCACAATGACTAACACAGTAACGTGTGCACAGTAACGGCTGTCCAACACTTAGCACAGTAATATGTCCTGCAATATCGGCCACAACTGCTGAACTGCCCTAATGTAACAAAAGGCGAGGAAGATAACCCCAGCTGGCCGGTAACGGAGACAAACCCTTCCCCATCCCAGAACACTGTGCCGCTCAAACTTAGATCGAAAGCGGAGCAGTAAAAAGAGCAAACCAGCTCTACCACACAGACTACTTGCATTTTTAGAAGAAGGCTTTAGGAACACACACAGAAAAACAAATGTCCTGTTTCCAATGCCTTTAATAAATGCTGCTTTGCGCTTCTAGGGACATACAATAAAAAGGATGTGCCTTTCAGCTGTTTTAATTAACTGTGCTCTGATTAGCTCCTACCACATATTAAATCAAAAGGCAGTGTTTTAAAATACTACAGTCAGATATGAAGTGTGTTTCTTGGACTTCTGTGTGAGCACAGAGGATGAGGCCAGGGTAAGCTACAGGGTTTGCCAATTAAGTTTGGCTCTCGATCTCAGAAGTCAGAATAGAAACTACAGACCCTCAAGCTGAGCCTTATCAGTTACATAATGAGTGCGAGGAGAGTGAAGATGGCCAATTTGCATGATTCCTATAAGTCCTAAGCACCAAAAAAGAAGGGGGTGGGAGGGCTTGGGAAATGCCATCAGGCAACAGGAGAGGTTGCACTGAACAGTGGTGCACTTCTATTTATTTAAGCACTGAGCTGGGACACAGAGAAGCATGGATTCTAAACATGGTGCACATCTGGTCCAAAACCCACAACCAATTTATTGCTGCATCTGAAACATTTTCAGCAACTGTCATATAATATATTTTCACACATTTCTAACAAGACGTTTTCTTGGAACCAAAATAGACAGGTATATCTGTCAGTTCAATTTCTTGCAAACGAAACAGAAAAACGTTTGGCTCGTTCTTCCATACTGTCTTTGGAGTGGGATAGTTATCACATGAGAAGGTATTAGTCAAAGATGCCAGAAGCACAGCCGTCACTTCCAAAGAGTAGACTTACTGGCTATGCAGAAAAAGAAAAAGATAGATGCATTTATACACACCTTCCCTTTCCCTCCATTCCAACAGGCTATTTCTTACATTTACTTGAAGGAAACCTACCAAGGTCTAGTTAAGCCCATTTATCTCCCAGTGCTATAATATGGGACACCCTATTAAATGGAAGCTTTTGATCCTAGTGGCGCTTTTAACAGGACTTTATTAAAAGTTTTATTAAAAATTAAAATGCAATTGAAATCATGTTACAATGCTTAAAAGCTCCACATTTTCACTCCACCCCCTCTTGGGCATTCACAGAGAGTCACAAAGGTATCCAATAGCAAGAAAACCCCAAGCCCAATAAACAGGGCTGCCAAAATGCCCCAATATTGGCCCCAGTGAAACCATTTACTGCCTCACTGTTGGCTGCATAATCTGTCTTTAAGCACTTTCTCCTCTGCAAAAATCCCAGGGCTCCTGTAAGGGCCATGTCTCAGCACACAAAACTTTCAAGTGACGCCCCTTCCTCCATTTTCCAACCTTCAGCCCTCCAGCCCTTCGCAGGAGCCATGCAGACTTCAGCCTTCCCCAGTGACCCAAATCAAAGTATGCTTTGCTTGTAGAGAGGCAAGAAGGGCATGAGGACCAGACAACTCACTCTTTGGCCAGGTCAATAAGCAGAATGGACACGAGCTAACTTCCTTCCTTCTTCTGAGACTCTGCTGGTGCCTATGTCGGTTCTGCCTATGATCTTGCCCTTCCTCACTCTGCTGGGGAACTAACTCCTGATTATATCTCGAAATTCACTCAACTCTGGCTACTTGGCGACACCCTCCTCTTGATGAACCAGGCTGTCTATTCCTTGACATGGAGTAGGGAAATCCAAGCCCACCTCGTTATATCATTATGCTGTGAACCCTAATTTAAAATAACCAGTAAAATATGGTTCTATTAAATCTAACAAATCACATACAACACCATAAAGAACTGTACTCACGAGGCACTCGCACAGGGATCAAGAAGCAGTCCTTTGAACAGAACAAAGGGGTACTACAGAATTCAAAATTGGAGATATAGTGTAGTAAGTTTTCTCTTATCTCCTTAGTGTGCTGAGTACATAATCCAAGAAGGTGAACTTCATGAAGAAGACGAGGCGTCCGTCCGGAATGGTGGAAGGTGCATTAACAACTTGTGATATGCAGGTGACAGCCTTGTTTGCCGAAAATGAACGCCATTTGAAGCACTTTCTGACTCATGATCAAAGACTACTAATGGGAAGAAAAAGAAAAATGCTCACAGCTGGATCAATAAACAGCATCATGAGGAATGAAAAGCCATTCAAGTTGTCAGTGATCCTGTTCTCCTTAGATCAAGAATAAATATGCAAATAATGTATACGAACTTTGTAAGTAAATCAATATAAAAGAAAAATAAATAAATGAGTCAATGTACATGGAAGCAGCAGTCAAGAAATCAGACAGACAATTAATTGGTAAAAATTACTATTTAAAAAACCAACCCTCTTTAAGGGTTTATAAAGCAAAGATGCCCCTTTGATGACTAAAGTGTACTTACCCCGAGCCATTACCTTTTAAAGTCTTCCTAAATGCTTTCAAAAGGCTGGACAATGGCACAGGGAGACAGAAGATTAACTGACTCATTTGAATTGTGCTACTGGTGAAGAATACGGACTGCTAGATAATGAACAAATCAATCCTCAAAGAAATAAGGGAAACTCTGGTGGGTTTTAGTGGCAAGGCAATGCATTGTCAACACAAAGGTAACTGTTCAAATCTGCCAGCTGCTCTGTGGGAGAAGGCTGGGCAATCTCCTCCTGTGTGATTAACTGCCTCTGAAAACCCATAGGACGGTCAGCTATGGGTCGGTTCTGACTTGATGGTACTCAACAGCAACAATAAAAATTATATATATATACACACACACACACACACACACACACATATACATATATATATATATACACACACATATACATATATACACATATATATGTGTGTGTATATATACACACACATATATATGTAGAGAGAGAGAGAGAATGCTTCTTAGAAATAAAATGATGCTTATTTTGATACAGTGCCATCAAGAAGTCCAGTTGCTAGCAAAGGACAAGTTGCTAGCAAAGGCCAACATGCTTGATGAAGCAGAGAGTCAACAAAAACGAGGGGCTGCTCCATGAGATGGACGGGCCCAGGAGCCACACAGTGGAGCCACGCCTGCCAGTGAGCATGAGGGGGAGTGCAGGACGGGCAGCGCTTCATTCTTTTACACATAAGGTCACCATGAGTCACAGCCGACTCCACAGCTAACAGCAGACTGTAATTATGCGTCGTGATGTCTGTCTTCCAAAGGAGACTGAGAGTCCCCTCTGGACAGGGGGCCTGTGTCTGAATCCCCAACACCAAGAGTACCGCCTTGCACAGAAAGGAGACTCAGCAAATATTTGCTGAATGAAAGAATAATTGTGGCAAGCTGGAAGATGCATGATGGTCTAGACTGGTTAAGAGGTTCAACTAGTTTTACAAGAGCCAAAACAGAGAATCTCAGTAAATGATCAATTCAGCATTTTCAAGTCTTTCCATCAAAGAAAGTTAAAAGTAAGACGTGTTCAACTGATTATCTTGAAATAAATTAGAAAAATATATCTAGCTGTGTTGTGTATTGAGTACCGTGGAGTCAGAACTGACCCCATAGGTGGCCCTCCAGCGTGTTTTCAGAAGCAGTTAATCCTACAGGAGGAGCAAGCCCATCCTTCTCGCACAGAACAGCTGATGGATTAGAACTGCATGCATCCAGGATTGCAGTGCAGGTTCTTACCGCTAGGCCCCCAGAGCTCCCATGTTCTAGTTAGGGTATGAAATATATATATATATATATTCATCCATCCAAGGAATCCTGATTAAAGAGGGCAGAATGAACATTTAACTATCCTCACACGGAAACACAAAAGCTGAGAGAAAAGGGTCCAGGAGAGGAAAACAGGAAGGATGAAATGGGACAAGGAAGGGTCCAGATAAATAATTTATTAGATGAATTACTACACCCTAGACCTGCCCAGTGGGAAACAGTAGTGATGGAGTAGTAGAATTCTTGCCTTCTTAGGAGACACTCAGGTTTCAGTCTGGGCCCATGAACCACATGCAGAGCCGCCACCCGTCAGTGAGTGTTGCTGTCTTGTAGAATAGGTTTTAGCAGAGCTTCCAGACTAAGAGTGGGAAGGAAAGGCCTGGTATCCGACTTGTGACAATGAGTTAGAGACAGTCTATGGATCTAGCTGTCCATGAGGCTGCCATGAGCTGGAGACCAACCTGACAGCAGCAGCTAATAAGAAGAAGAAGAATGGCAATGAGTGTCTTGTATAAGCAGGACATGTTTCACACGCTAGCAGATAAAAAAGGAAGGAAAGGAGAGCACGGGATGCAAGACAGATCGAGATCCCCCAGAAGAAGTGACCCCCTTGTCATGCGCAGCTGTGATGAACTGCACTGATGACGAAAGAGGAGGCTGATCTGCACACAGGCTAACAAGAGAACATTAGGACAACAGAGAGACTGCAAAGGCAGGCCCAAGGCTGCAGAGTCCCGCACGCCCAACTCACCGAGACACGGAGACATGTCCAGCCAGCCTGCTAGTGGGTGTTCTTACAGCAGTGCAGGTGCGTTTGAAGGAGAACGCCCAAGGGCAGCTGAAATAACCAAAAACAAGGTGGTGAATGGCGGCCCTGGGCCAATACAGGGACGAACTGGCAGGGAGGAGCCTTCCTCTGCAGAGCTTTCTCCCGAGGTGCCCTTGAAAGGCCTACGTGGAAGGTAGAGCCTCTTAAATTTTTATGTGATTTCTACGGCCCCTTAATATTTAATAAAATGTTCTTAATAATGTTCTGGATAAAAGACTGGTACTTAAAAGACCCTTTTTTATAATGCCAAATTATTTGTGCAGTCTATGTATATATTTTTTTAAACACTATGGTTTGGCAAACGCCAACAGCCTTTCACATGTACTATTCTTCTTCTTCCGTTTACTGCTTGATGCTGTGGCCAAAGGCAAGTCTGTCCAGTTCTCTGCGCTGGCTTTGCTTCACTTCAAGGCGAGGTGTTTAAAGTGAAACATAACATAGCCATAATTTCCGACAGTCTTAGCCACTGAGACATGTTTGTCCAGCTGATCCTGTGTAACCCTGCTTCTGACACACTGTATTAGTTTCCTAGAGCTGCTGTAACACAAAGCAGCACTTCAAACCCATTTATTCTGGTTTGATCCCTGACTGAGTAAAGCATGAGGTCACATCACTTGGCAGAGCTCAATCTGTTTCCCCTCCTGTGCTTTCCTGTCCTTTCCTATCTTACAACATTGGAAAAACATCCCTGACTGCATTCAGGAGACTCTTCTTTCCATCCCAGATTCAAGGAACCAGAATTTACATTTTAACCAAATCATTTGCAAACAAAGAAGTCATCTGTGGGATGGCTAAGAATCACCTAGGTATCTTGTTAAAATGTAGATTCTGATTTGATATTAAAATTCAAATATATATTCAGGTTCTCAGTAGGAGGTGAAGTAGAATCAACCAGTTCTAAGTCTTTCTACCAAGTGGATGACTTAAAAGACTTAATCTAGTCTTGGTTTTGGAGGTTAAAAAGCTAAATCAAGGTGTCAATCCTATTGGATTTTTCCCCATCCCACCCCCCAGGACCCAGATGGAGAATGTATTACATGCCCCACTTTTCTTTTTTCTGATGCTACTGGGCAATGCTTGATGTTCCTTGGCTTATGTATTCATCCTTTGGAAACTCTGCTGTTGCAGACCGAGGGTAAAATATTTTTATAATTATTAATAATGAGACAGACAACCAAGAATTAAATAGAGCAGAGAGCATAAAGACAGGGGGCCAGCAGTTGTTGAGTGAAGGTCCTCAAGCCATGCCTCTCTGTGTATTTATTGATAATTAGGGGAAGCAAATAATAAAAAGAATTCCTTGTAAATGAAGCCCAATTTTTCTCTATTGTCAACCTAATGCTTTAGCTCAGGAAGTATTTCACACATAGTAACACTCCCTCTGTAGGGCGAACCTCGGACCTTGCTGTCTCTTGTCTGCAGGGAACAAGCTCACTTTCTGTGATCTGTCACAAGAGAAATCCTAACATAAATTTGTAATTCCTTCAATTACTGAACAAGCATATGGTTTTTCATATAATATTTGGTATGAATTTGGCTTCCCATATTCTGCCTCTGTTTTCACACATCCATCTTCCTACTGTGTTTATGTCCCTTCCCCTTTATAAGCACACCACTCATAATGGGTTTGAACCAACACGACTTCAGCATGGTCTCAAGTTCCTCGAATAGATAATATCGTCAAAGACCCTATTTCCAAACAGAAAGCTCTGGTGACCTAGTGGTAAGGATGTGAGCTGCTAATGCAAAGGTAGATGGTTTGAATTCACAAGCTGCTTTGGGGAGTAAGACGGGCAATCTCCTCCCACACAATTGAGTGACAGCGTCTAAAAACCCAGTGGAGGGTCAGCTATGAGTCCCTTCAGACTCAATGGTAGTGAGAGTGAGTGAATTCCAAGATTAAATTTGCAGGTGCTGGGGGCTAGGAGTTAGACTTAGCTTCCTATATTTTAGAATACACAAGTCAATCCATAACATGTACATTCCATAATATCAAAACATATCAAAGATATTTTATAGCATAAAAATTGGAGAGGGCGTGGTGGTTACCAGACACAGTCAGATAAGATACCACTCATGCCACTTGGGTAGCATGGAATCTTTGACATCTCCTCATTTGAAGGCTGCATTATCATTTACGAAGTGCCCTTCTCTAAGGGTCAGAAAAGTCCTACGACTTGTTGAGACTCCATGGCTTGGTATCAGAGCCAGAACCCTCACAGACATTCTCACTCCAGACCCAGGCTTTGAAGTAATCCACTTGGAACACCCAGGCCTAGAGTGGGAGCAATAGTAAAAGGTGAAGATCGACACTCAGTTTGGGAGTGACTCAGAAGAGTGGTTTTTGACCTAGACAAGAAGCAAACTGCCTGAGAAAAATCATGAAGGGTGGTTGGACACTGTGCTCAAATTATAGCTCAGAAACATATCTCAACAAGAGAGATAGTTGATAATAGCCTTGCCAGGAATGGGTGATGAGAAACCACACTGTAGAGAGACATACATGCTGGGGGAAAAGACCATTCTATTTCATTTGTCTCAACTTAATCTCAGGGGGGACGGTGAGGATGGTGCAGGATTGGACACGGTTTTGATCTTGTGTTTGAATTGGAGTCTCCTGGAAGGCACCTTACAATAAGAATAAGATGCATCAGGAATTGCGAGATGGTTGCCAAAGGAAATTTATAAACAGAATAAGGAAACTGCATCATTCACTTAGAAAAGGAATCAGTTAAACACATCTTACTATCTTTTATCTGAGGAGGAGTTAATAGGAGAGAATGAAGATCCCTGAGTGAGTCAAATGGTGCTTGACTACAAACCTAAAAGTTGACCCATTCAAATCTACCTCATGGTGGGTCAGGGAAAAGAAAATAATAGCCTGGGGATCTGCTTGCCTGAGAGGACAGCAAGAAAAGCCTGTGGAACAGCTCTACTCTGTAACTCATGACGTGGCCTTGAGTTGGAAGCCTCTTGATGGCAATGGATTTGTTTTTTGTTGGGTTGTTTGTTTAGGAGAGAATGGGAGTCTCTGCAAAGGGCAAACTATGAACAATTCACTACTTTTAGCTTCTTGAATTCGTTTATGGTTTTAAAGCTCTTCTGGATTTGAAATTTGATTTCCCTTCAAAGGATTAAGAAGTTACCAATATCCTGCCAACACAAGAGAAAAGCACACTATGCTGGAGGGGGGAAATGGCCAAGGAAGTGGGAGTGTTCACAGTTATTCATACACTTGGAATCTCATTCTCTAAATGAATGACACATTTATCTCCACTGCAATTCAACCCGTTTGTGCTTCAATGTTCTCATCTGTGTAGTGGGAAGAATAGTAGAACCTGCCCATGGTTTGTTTTGAGAATTACGTGAATCAATGCATATAAAGTACTTGGCACAATGGTCAGTATAATAAATGAGAAATCCATGTCAGCCACAATTCTGATTTCAATGAGTGCTTTGGTTTTTATAAAACACTCCTCTGAAATAATCCTTGCACACATGTGTGCAAGCACTTTCCAATGGTTCATTAGGTCTACGAAATTTGATCTTCCTTGTCTTTCCTTGGCAGGAGTCTTAACTAGCTAAAATTATTGATCCAGATAGCAAGATTCACAGCTCCATCTGATTCTTTGCACTCACTGATAATTTCCAGAAAGTAATCCTTTCAGGCTAACATGGCACATACATGTCTCAACCCAATGGAAACAGATTTGCATTGGAAAATGGAGGCAGGAACCATTGCCTACTTTAGAGTGACTGGACTTGAAGAACAAACCATTTTCCATCTCAAAATAATAGTGTTTCGCTGAACTTTTAAAAATCCCTGGATATTATAAGCCTAACCTTCCCTTAGCCCTGTGCACAGGCAGTATAGAACCACCTGCTTCAGTGGTCTGACAGTTGTTTTGAAGTTCATGTGATTTCTTAAGATGTGCACTTTCCCCCTTGTTTTCCCTTGAGACCGAATGGTTCTAAGTAGGAAACTATTTTTATGTCCCAGAGTTTCAGCTAAAATATTCTAGATATTAATAGTTCACTCCCTTCCTTCTCCTCTAACCTATATATACTTTTTTTATAGTTCTCAGGTGCTGGCAAGATGGTTTTTCAAAGTGTTATTTTAGTATAACATAAATGCTGGTGACCTGCTCTGAGCTCTCCACCCTATCCACCAGTCAAACACAGCCACAAGTCCTGAGGCCAAGGCACGCAGATACAGAGTTTGGAAACACCTCTTCTGGACTGACAAGCTGAGCAGGCCTGTGGCTTAGTCACTAACGTACACCCAGCTCCTACACAGTGCCGCCTACAATGCCTGTGTAAATGAATGACCATTGTATGGGACAAACTAGCAGATGATTAATTCCACTTTTTACTTATCTGGATGTTTTTAAGAAGAACTAGACAGTTTTAGCATTATAATCCATTTATGAGTAATCAACACGGGTTATTATATTCCCACATCAGGAAAATAAAAAAATCCTCACCACCAGACCTAGAGGCAACATCATGATAGATGGAAAAAATATTAACATTGTCAACAATTTAATTTTGCTTGGATCTACAATCAGCACCCACGGTAACAGCAGTCAAGAAATTTGCTAAAAGCACAACCAACCAAAAAACACAAACCTGTTGCATTGAGGAAATCTGCTCTCAAGGATCTCTGCAAAGTGCTAAAGCACAAAGACGTCAGTTTAAAAATTAATGTTCTCCTGATCTAAGCCAAGGTCATGTATAAAAAAATTACTTCCTATCATTTAAAAGTCGGACAATGAATAACTAAGATCAATGTCTTTGAATTATGTTGGAGAAATGTACTGTAATGTCTCACAAATTCTCAAAAGAACAAACAAGTCCATCTTGAAGGAAGTGCATCCAGGGTCCTCCTTAGAGGAAAAGATGCTGAAACATCATCTCACATACTTTGGGCATGTTGTCATGAGGGGTCAGTCTTTGGAGAAAGACACCATGCTGGACAAAGCAGAGGGTCAGACAAAGAGATAAGGATCTTCCATAAGATGTGTTGACACAGTGACTGTCACAATGTACTCAAGCATGTCAGAGGTCGTGAGACTGGAGCAGGACAGGGCAAGATTCTGATCTGTTGTTCACCTGGTGGCTTAGTTGTGGTTGATTCAATGGCTCCTAAGAACAACAACAATAATTTTTTAGAAATTACAAACACTTCCTTTCTCTAACACTAAGGGCCTCTTCTTTCCTCATCCGTATCATCCTCCAGCTGCCAAGTACCAGAAGCTGCAGCTACATACACATCCTTGAACATATGACTGTGATTAATCCTGCTTCAAACTGCCCAAAGATAAGGAGGACTGAACCGAGAGCTCTCTGAAGTTTTTCCTCCCACGACACTCTCAGTTCGGATCATCATTGTAAATAGCTTGGGGAAAAGGGGGGGGTGGGGAGAGAGAAGGAATTTCCCAGGATGTGAGGTAGAAGAGCAGCACTGAAGTACCTCCTCTCACTAAACTCTCAAACAGGCAACCACTTTTTCAACAGTCATGTGTTGGTTAAAACCAGATAGGGCCTGACTCATGGAAACACCATGCACAACTTAACCAGACCACTGTTACCTACCAAGATTTTCTTCCTTGTCAAAGTCTAGATGCTCCTTTGAAATAGGCAACATAGTTGTTGTTGTTGTTGTTGTTGTTGTTGTTGTTATGTGCCGTCGAGTTATCTGTGACTCATAGCGACCCTATGTACAACAGTCCATAACTCTGCCCTATTCTGTGCCAATCTCAACATCTCCAACACACCTGCTTCCATTATTACCACAGTCACTGAATCAATCCATCTTATCAAGGGTCTTCCTCTCCTGTGGTGTCCCTCCATCCTCCCAAGCATGATGTCCCTCTTCAAGGACTGGTCCCTCCTTACAGCATGTCTAGAGTATGTCAGACGAAGCTTCAGAATCCTTGCCTCCAAGGAGCAGGCTTGCTTCACCTTCTCCAGGACAAACCTGTATTTTCTTAGCAGACCATGGTATAATCAATACTCTTCTCAAACACCACAGCTCAAAGGCATCAATTCTCCTTCTATCATCCTTAGTCATTGTACAGCTCTCTGATGCATAGCAAGTGATTGCAAAAACCACGCACATATCAGGTGCACCTTAGTCTCCAGACTGACATCATTATACTTCAGTACTTTAGAGAGGTCTCTAACCTCAGACTTTTCCATCACAGTACATCTTTTAATTTCCTGGCTGCTGGTGCCAAGAGTGTTGATTGTGGATCCAAGCAAACCAAAACTGTGAATCTCTTCATCATCCATTATGATGCTGTCAATCAGCCCAGTGGTGAGAATCTTTGTTTTCTTGATATTGAGTCTCAATCCATACTGAAGGCTGCAGTCCCTGACCTTACACAGCTCAGTCCTCCTCAGTTACAGCAAGCAGTGTTGTGTCATAGGCATAATGCAGATTGTTGATGATTCTTCCTCCAATCCTGATGCCACATTTCTCCTCATAGAGCCCAACCTCCCAGATAATCTGTTCTGCATAAACATTTAAAAGGTATGGACAGGACACAGTCCTGGCATATAACCTTCCCAATTTTGAACCATTCAGTGTAGAACACATATTTATTAGTGCTTTGTAAACTCCCAGGGATCTAGAATGCAGAAATGGACAAGAAAACCTGTGCTCTGTCCACAGCTCTGCTTCGACAATGAGCCTTAAGTTCCATGTCATCTGCTGCTGTGTGTTCCCAGGTACCTAGCACAGTAATTGGAACAAAGGGGACTGTAGTCAGGAAGTGTATGTGAGAGGAGGAAAAACGGAGTGCAAAAGTGAGGGAAGGGGAAAGGAAAGAAAGGATGAATAAACTGAGCCTCTTTATAGTCTCTCTTGTGTTTTCCCATATTCTGATAAGGATATCAGTCACAGAATTTAGGGCCAACTCTAAACTCAGGATGATTTACTTCAAGGTTCTTAATGAATTCTTTTCATAAAGACCTTTGTTCTAAATAAAGTTACACCTGAGATTCCAGATGGAGGTGAATTTGGGGGGATACTGGTAAAAACACAATAGCAAAAGGAGCAGAGAGCAAACTGTCAGCAAAGACCTGACTGAAGATTCGAGCTGTTATACAATATTTATTGTCAACATTCTAAAATCTAGAGAGTTCACAGATACATCCAGATCTCTAGCGTCTCTTAAATAATCCAAATGTTTGGCAGCCCTCTGTCCATGATCCCAGACCACAGAGCCACCAGGATTCCCTGACATCTTCTGTCCACCTGTTTCCCCACATGTCAACTTAAAGTCTTCTGCATTTTCTAGGCAAGAATCAGGAACAGAATCTGTTGTCAGTGATCAAATTGTGGACATCAAGTTACAGAGTTGTTCCACCCTCTCCCCTGTACGCCACGTGAGATTCACTTTAAATGAAGGCAACATCTGGGAGGGGTGGAGCAGAGAGTTCGGTTAAACATAAAACTATATTACTGGACATCATCAGACACTTCCACTGGACTGTTCAAGGTTGGTCTCATTGCCATCAAGCCAGAACTGAATCACAGATGACCCTGCGTTGGTTTCCAAGGCTTATATAAACAAGAGAAGAGACTGTCCACCTTTTTTCCCAGTGGAACAGGTAATGAAGTCTAACCACAGGAGTCCCTGTCTCTGGGTTAACAGCACAATCCCCTACAGATTATACCTCCAGGGCTCCCTTTAGGGATGGGAAGCAAGGGAAGTGAGAACTCTGAAACAAGTCCCCCCTTCCCTCGACCAAAAGGCCAGATATCCTGATTCTGCTTCAGGCTCTTGGAATCTCCTCACTGTTCATCTCTTACTAATGATCAGAGAGAAATACTAGAAGGCAAGCTAATGATACTCAACTGCTGACTTGGAATTGGGATGGAGCCACCTGAAATATCAATAATCAGCCAAAGTAAAGAAATAATTACAGGCCGGCTAGATTAGAAATTTAATCTTCATGGAATTTTCCCAGGAGTAAATGAGATTCAACATATAAAATGTTATGAAGGAAAAAGAACTATCACACAGGCTCTTCACTGTGTACTTTAGGAAACTGGCTGCATCTGGACTTCTGGCTCTGCCCTCCTCAGAGCCACATACACAAAGGGAGATTATGAAAAATGTATATCTTCAGCCTCAGCCCACCAGAGTAGACACTACCCTTTATGGCCCAATAACCCTTGAGCATCTATCACAACCAACAACTTATGGTAAAAACTCATTCTTTTCAAGTTCATTCCAACCCACAGTAACACTTCAGGCACAGAAGAACTTCTCCGAGGATGTCCAAGGATGTCATCTTAAAGGAGGCATGCTGCCCTCTTTCTATCACAGAGCAAATATGGCTTCAACTGGAATACAAAGCCAAAGAAATTCCCATCTCTGGCTGTAAAGGGTTCCTCTTTTGTTAAAAGACAATAGGAAACTATACCCTTCACCCTGAAACTTCTGGGTGCACCTTGAATTTCAATGTTGGAGAGCTGACCTTAGCACAAATTCCTCTAGCAGAACTGGTGGAGAGGCCTCCAGAGAGCACAGATGAGGGAGATATTACAGATCAATATTTACATATACATAAAAATATATTGGTACTATAAATATGTAGATTGTTTCTTCTTTTGATGCTTCCTGTGTTATTTAATAGTTTGTATATATATTTTCAAGGCTTGAATTTTTTTTTTCAATTTTTTCCCATTTGAGAAATGCTAAGCATTTTCTCCTCTTTCAGTTTTTTAGTTCCAGTTCACATTTCATTGTAATATTTTATCTTCATGAGCCACTTTATCAGATCTTCTCTTCAGTTTTAACGTCATTTCTTCCATTCACTTTAGCTACTCAACCTTCAAGAACAAGTTTGAGATTCTCACCTGATACCCATTTTAGTCTCTTCTTTTTTTGAATGATCTTTTTCTTTCTTCATGTACAGTATCTTTGATGCCATCCTGCTACTGGTCCACCATGGGTGACCCTTCCAATAATGTTGGTAATGGGGCCAGTGAGGACCCAAGGAAAAACAAACAGTCGCCTTACCCACCCCAAGACTAGCAAGAACCCTAGGCAAAGTGAGTAGTTACTTTGTCTGCCTAAGGACCAAAAAGACCCAACTCTGGCCCTGTAGTGGCCATGCCTTTCTGCCTACAGTCAAATCAGGTATTCATTTTCCACTCCTCAGGAGAGAGGAGAGGGCTTACAGTCTACATCCATTGAGACCCTACTGGGCCTGAGAGCCAAGATTTGATTCTGCAGTGAGCAAAGCTCTGGGAAGACACACCTCCCCACTCTGGGCCCAGTCAAGTACTTCCTTCCCTTGGCTCAGGCAGAAGGAAGAAAGCCTGGAGCCCACATCCTTAAGGATTTAATCCAGCTTATACAAGGGTACCAAAATGGCTATCATACACATACCAGTAGAAAACAGGTCAACAGGTCACAGAAAAGTAAAAAAAAAAAAAAAGCAAAAATCACTATCACCACAATGACTTGAAAGAAACAGACTACATAAAATCTCATACAAAACCAAAAGAAGATGCCGCCCTCTAAAAATGAGCAATAAACTGAGTCAATTGATATCCTGGAGGAGGAAAGACTGATGGAACTTCCTGACATAGAATTCAAAAGAACAATGATCCAAGTGTTACCACTGGATGAAAGAAAAATGCGAAGAACTACAGGAAGCTAAAACTCTACAGAAACTTAAATAAGCTAGAGAAGGCAAAGCAGATAAAACCAATAAGCATTAAGAAACCATAGAAGAACACAAAGCACCAATCCAGAATAATATTTCAATATTTCAGAAGATGAGCAGATAAAGACATAAAACAAAAAATCAGTGAAGTAGGAGACAGAGTTCTTAGCAAAAAGATGAAATAAAATTAAAGAAAAATGAAGAAAGCCTAAGAATACTGTGAGACCCATCAGAAGAAATGGTGTTTTTAGGTGCTGAGTATCAAGTCGAGCATGACCCATAGCTAACCTACGAACAGATCTGAACTCTGTCCCTTCCCGTACTATCCTCATATATTAGAGCCCAAGGGTCTTCCTCTCCTTTGACAACCCTTTGCCTTTCTAGGTATCATGTCCCTCTCTAAGAAATAGTCCCTCCTAGCAACATGCCCGAATTAAATGAGGTGAAGCCACATCAATCTTGCTTCCAAAGAACACTCTGGCTTCACCTCCTCTAAAACATGTTTGTTCTTTTGGCAGCCCATGAGATATTGAGTATTCTTCTTTAACACAACTGCTCAAAGGCATCAATTCTTCTGTCATCCTTATTCACTCTCCATCTCTCAGATGTATATAGCAAGTGATTAGAAAAACCATGACCTGAATCAAAAACATCTTATACCTCAAACTGGCATCATTATGCCTCAATAATTTGGAGAGGTCCTTAACTGTAGGCTTTTCCAGTGCAATATGTCTCCTGATTTCCTAACTGTTGATACAGAGGGTGTTAAATGTGGATCTAAGTAAGATGAAGTTGTACTTCAAATATTTTCTCAATCTATCATGATATTATCTATAGGTCCAGTGGTAAGAATCTTTGTTTTCTTAATGTTGATATGCAATCCATATTGAAGGCTGGATTTTTTATCTTTTATAACAAGTTTTTCAAGTCTTCCTTACTTTCAGCAAGCAAGTTTGTGTCATCTGCATAACACAAGTTATTGATGAGTCTTCTTACAATCCTAAGACCACATCCTTCTTCATGGAATCCAGCTTCTCAAATAATTTTCTCAGCATACAGACTGAATAGTACGGAAAGAGAACAACCTTGACACAACTGGAATTCCAGAACAGGAAGAATCAAAAAAGGAACTGAAAAAATCATGGAAGAGTTACTAGAAGAAAACTTCCAAGTATCAGCAAAAATGAGAAAATATGTATTCAGGAAGTAGAAAGAGCCCCAAGTAGAACAGACCCTGAAAGAAAAACACCAACGAATATCACATCCAAATTCTCCAGAACAAAAACAAGGAAAGAATTCTGAAAGGAGCTAGAGAAAAACAAAGAGTAAGCAACAAAATAAAGCAGATAAGATTAAACTCCAATTTTATAGCAGAAACCATATGAATAAGAAGAAAGTGGAACAGCACTTACAAAATACTTGAAAAAACAGCTGTCAACCAAGAATATTGTATTCATCAAGATATTAAATATGATGAAGAGATCAGGACATCATCAGAAAAGATGAAACCAAGGAGTTTGTGAAAGCAAGACCAATGTTGCAAGAAATACTAAATGAAGTCCTTACCACAGAGATACCACAGAAAAGAGGATGGCTCAAAGTAAGAAGAAACAATGTAAAAAAAAAAAAAAAGAAGAAGAAGAACACCAATAAAACCTTGTCTCTCAATAATTACATTGACTGTAAATGTCTTAAATACAAAAAAGGAAAATAAAAGCAGCAAACAAACCCCAAGTCCATCAATATGCTATTTACAAGACAAGTAAAGATAAAGACAGACTGAAAAATCAAAGGTTGGCAAAAAAAATAAACATGCAAATGGCAGTTGAAAAAGCAGATGTACCAATATTACTCTCTGATAAAATAGACTTCCAGGTAAAAAATCAGCATAAAAGAAAAAGGACACTATATAATACTTAAAGGGTCAAGAGAACCTAACAGCAATAATTATCTAAACACCAAATGATAGAGCTGCAAAGTACACAAAACAAATGCTAACAGACATGAAAAAACAAATAGACAATACCACAGAGTAGTAAGAAACTTCAGTACTCTACTCCCAAAAAAAGACAAGATAACCAGAAAGAAATTCAACAAAAGCAAAGGAAAACTAAACTATATAATTAACCAGGTGAACTTTAGAGACATATACATGTACCCTAAGCTGTTCAATATACATTCTTCTCCAGTGTGCATGGAACATTCTTCAGAATAAATCATATATTAGGTCACAAAACAAGACTCAATAAATGCAAAAACAGTGAGATAGTACAAAGAATTTTTTTCAGAATTAAATGCAATAGAATTATAAATAACAAGAAGATAAAAGAGGAAAAAAGCATATACTTGGAAACTAAATAACACCTTGCTTGAATAGTACTGTGGAGTAGAAGGGGGAAAAAAGAAGTTTCTTGAAACAAATGAGAATGAAAACACAACTTACAAAATCTCTAGGATACAGTAAAAGCAGTACTTAGGGATCAATTCATAGCAATAATGAAACACATCAAAAAAGGAAGGATAAATGAAAACTGACTACTTAACATCTTCAACAAATGAGAAAAGAACAAGAAAATCTCACAACTTCTGAAAGAAACAAAATTAGAAAAATAAGAGCAGAAATAAATGGAAGAGATAAACTATTGAAACTGTCATCAAGACCCGGAGTTAATTCTTCCAAAGATTCTTATTTGTGTCATTAAAATCGACAAACCATTCACAAACATAACAAAGGAAAAGAAAGAAATAACACAAATAACCCAAACAAGAAATGAAAAGGGTGATATCACAATAGAATAGGAATAGAGGGAAAGTTCCTCAACAAAGTTAAGAAAAAAGGCTCAAAATCATTAGTTATTGGAGTGATACAAGTCAAAACAATGAAATATCATCTCTCTCTAGCAACAATAGCAAAGTTCAACAGGATAGCAAACAACAAATGTTGGTGAGAATGCAGAGACATCAGAACTTTCATACACGGTTGATGGGAATGCAGAATGGTATCAATATGGAAGGTAGTTTGGCATTTCCTCAAAAAGTTGAAAACAGAAATACTAGTTGACCCAGTTATCGCACTACTGGGAACATACTGCAAAGAAATCAGAGCTGTGACAAAACCAGAGGGTACGCACACTCGTGTTTATTTCAGTGTTATTCCCAACAGTAAAAAGATGGAAGCAGCCCAAGTGTCTATCAACAAATTAATGGATAGAGAAACTATAGTACATCACACAATAAAGCATTACACAGCATTGAAAAACAATGAAATAAAAAAACACTACAGAACATGGAGGAGTGTGGAAGGCACAATGCTGAAGGAAATAACTCAGTCATAAAAGGACAAATACTGTTATAACAATAAGGTAGATACAGTGGGCAGGGTGTGAGGGAGCAGGAAAAGAATGGGTAATGAACACTGCACTATAATAGGTGAAGGAACAATCTAGAAGGAATGGATTATTAGACATTATATGTATGACAATTAATGAACAATCTGGAACAAGATAAGCACTACTATGTGATTTGGGGGATGGGGAGGGAGGATAATATGTATGAATAAAAACCAATTTCTTCGTAAACTTTCACTAAAATCAGTTAAAAAAAATTAAATACTAATAGCATTGCTTCCACAAATACAGCAATCACAAGTCACAATAGTATGACAAACTGACAGAGGAGTGGTGAGAGCACAGAATGTTGTTAAATGCCATTGAGTTGAGTATTGCTCACAATGACCCTTTGAACAATGGATCTGAACCCTGTCCTATCTTGTGCCATCTTTATCATCTCTGATAGTACTTGAGCCCTCTGTTGCACTCACTATGTCAATCCATGTCGTTGTGACTCTTCCACTCCTTTGCTCACCCTTCACTATCCAAACACTGTATCCCTTTCCAAGGAATAGCCTCTCCTAGCAACATGCCTAAAATATGTAAGGTGAAGCCATCATTCTTGCCTCCATGGAGCACTCTGGTTTCACGATCTCCAAGGCATATCTGTTTGTTATTTTGGAATCTATGAGATATTCATCACTCTTCTCCAACATCACAACTCAAATTAATTTTTTTTCTTCTATCATCCTTATTCATTGTTTAGTTCTTAGATGTGCAGTAGGTGACTGGTAAGATTATGGCTTGAATCAGGTGCAAAACACCCAACACAAAACCACTGTCACAACCTTCCACTTCTACAATGCCTGATCTCTATTATGTGAATATATCAATACTTTATAACTCAGTAAAAATTCAAGTCATATTTTTTCCAAATGTGTTGTTGTGCAGATAATATCCCCAACTGCCAAAAGATGTGTAAAATTACTGGAAGCACAATGTATATAGGAAATATTCCAAGCACTGAACTAGTTTTAGCAATGGAAGTGAACTATAATTATGCGTTCCTGGAGTAACAAAGACAACTGTACCCTGACTAACTGGGAGTATCGATAAAGAGTTATGCTTCCAACCAAAACACACACAGTTTGAATCCACCAGCTGCTCCACAGGAGAAAAATGGGCAATCTCTTCCTGTGTGATTTACACAGGAAAACCTGCCAGAGGGTCAGCTGTGAATCAATTCTGACTCAACAGCAAATAACAAACTGGGAGGAAATCATACAAATCTTTATGGGGAAACAGGCTATTGTTCTGTCTCCTTTAATTTATATACTGTGTGAAGACATAATATATGAAGAACATTGAACTAGAGAGCAGTAGATCTGGGTTCAAAGCCCATGTGACTTTAGACACATCAGTTCTCTCTAAGCCTCAGTTTCTTTGTCTATAAAATGAGTACTTTAAAGTGCTAAAATCCCACTAAATTTACATACAGGTTTAATGACATCACCAGCTTTGATATTGCCCAGTGCAGTAACTCTTGTTGTTATCCACCATCCCAACCAGACTACACACCATCTTTAATAATGTTTATTATCAATTTTAATCATAGAATGTTGTTATTGATTGACTTCGAGTCATGCATGACTCATAGCAACCCTATGAACAAAAACCCTGAAGCCCCTCTACAACTATCAACATTTATCAAAGTTCATAGAGTTTCTGGAGGCATGTTATTTAGGAAGTGGATATGGTTTTATATTGTTTAAATGATATATTTTTATGTGAATACTAACAACAAAACTGTTTTATAAAATATTTCTATACTGAATTATAACATTAAAATATTATTGGTAACTAGATGGACGTCATTTTCATTTTCCTTTACTCACTACTTCATTATCAAAAGAGCTATTGATAGAGGTTCACAAATTTCTGAAGTCACTGTATCGATCCATCCTGTTGGAGTCTTCCTCTTCTTTGGTGACCTTCCATCTTTCCAAGCATGATATCTCTTTCCAAGGAATAGCCTTGCCAAGCTACATGTCCAAAGTGTGACAAACGAAGCTTTGCCATCTTTGCCTCCAAGGAGCACTCTGGCTACATTTTCCAATACATACCTATTTTTTTCTTTTGGTTATAAAGCTAAATTAACATAGAGTTTGGTATGAAGTACTGATGATTCAGCTGATCCCCCTTCTAAGTGACGGTCTTGCCCTAAGGAAGCCACCTCTCCTGCCTTCTACCTCTTCTTGAAAGTCAGACAGCATCCAGCATCTGGTCAAGCTTGAAGTTCAAAGTCCTGCCTGCTCTCTCTGCCTGATTCAAAGCAACTTGCAAAGACTTCTAGTTGGATTTGATTGTGTCCTATAAAAAGCCAAACCCCTGAGCCTGTAAATAGAACTTTGTTTGGAAATAGAGATTTTCTAATATTACATTAATGAAGCCATACTTGAGTGGGGTGATTCCTAAATTTCTGATTCAGAAAAAGAGCAAAATAAACATAGAGACACATGGGGACAGGGGAAGGCAGACAATGGAGATAGAAGATGTACAAGCCTAGCATGGTCATCCATTGTCACTGCTACCTGAGCTGAACTAGACACAGAAGGACATCCTTTAGAGCCATGCACTTAGAGATTCCTGAACTGGGAGAATACACATTTCTGCCTCTAAAGCCACCCACTTGTGCTATATGTAGTTACTGCAGCACTGTGGAACTAAGGCACCTTCCCAGATCCAGAATTACTCATAAAGTCAGCAGAAACCCTTGTTTTGACTGCACTGTTAATTAACTTCTGTCCACCCTAGATATCCTCAATTTCTCATAGATGTTATTCCCAAGATCATACTCCAATAAATATCTTGCTAGCAAACCTTCAAAGCAGGGTTTGTTTGCCATGGGCCTAATCTAAAACAGTAACCAGAACAGGTTCTATTTCAAGGCTCAGGGAGACTGATATTCCTGAAACTTCCAACAAGACTTAAACAGTTCTTAAGATCTATGCAAATAACCATGGAGTAGTCCATAGTGTCACAAGGTCAGCCATTAGCTACATTCCTCATTTGTTGGAAGGTCAAGTTGGGCTCAGGAGACTAGAAGGAGCCTGGGAATGGAGCCAAGAAGCCTTGATTTCAGCCTCAAAGTTTCTCCTGTGTGACCTTAGGCAGAATTATAACTCACTACAGTTGAGTGTGGGCTACATAGAGGAGCTTCTTTGTAAAAAGTAAAGAACGGAAGGAGGGGAACAAATATTCTTTTACAATATTTTTTTCCATTGCTGTAAATTCAGAATCAACTCATAGCTGACTCTCAAGTGGGTTTTCAGTGGCTGTAAATTGCATTAGGAGATTTTCCATCTTTTTTTCCCTTAGAGGGGCTAACGGTTCAAAACACCAGAGAGGTGTAACCTTTCAGCTAGCAGTGCAATTTTCTATAGATTACGCCACCAAAGCACCTACACAGGACAGAAATCTGAAGAATGCTAGCTAACACTGATGATCAAGGTCAACATCAACATTGGTGAGTCATGTTGGTCACATGGACCCATGATACTCTATGATGAAATAGAACTCAACCTCTCTTTTCTTCCTTCTCAAAATCCATAGACCACTAGAATCAGGAGAGAAGCATCAGACACATTTAAATAGAGAGACATGCTATCAAATCTCTGACTCATCAAAACCATGAAATTATTAAAGTAACAACAACAACAAAAATAACCTAGAAAGCCTAAAAGACTGAGAGAATCTGAGAAACTACCACAGCACATATGGTCTAAGGACCCAAGAGGACTGTCTTTGCTTCCTGATGTTACTGCAACAAAATACCACAAGTGGGTAACTTTAAAGAATAGAAACTTACTGAGTCCTGGAGCGTATAAATCCAAATCAGGGTGTCGGCCATGTTGATTCCTTCTGCGGGCTCTGGAGAAGGAACAGGTTCCGTGACGGTTTCCTAGAGTCCAGTGGCTCCCAGTGATCCTTAGCATAACTTGACTCGAATCTGCCTCTAGAGACACAGCTATGGCCACCTGTCTTCTGGGTCTCCCTGTGTTCTGTTCCCTTCTTGACAGTTTGAATTCACCAGTGGCTCCTCAGGAGAAAGATGGACAATATCCTCCCACGCAATTTGTAGCTTCTGAACAGTCACTAGAGGATTAGCTATGAGCGGATTCAGATTACGAGCAATGAGTGAATAATGTTTCCTTATTCTAGGTCCAAAGTAAGTGGGTGGAGGCTTCACTTCTAAAGAGCATCTGGTTGTATTCAATTCAAATGTATCAATCCTTCTGCTTTCCTTTGGAATTCTCTAACTTCTGCAGGCTCATGAGGCAAACAAGAAGACTACCACATGGACCAGATGCTTAGTTTTGCTAGCAATGTACTAACACTGGTCCATTCATTGTAACAGATACTAACAGTGCAAACTGGGTTTAGGATCTTTATATCTTTTCTGTAAATCCATGCACTTGCTGCGGAGGGTCAAGGACTGCAGCCTTCAGTATGGACTGAGGCTCAATGTCAAGAAGACAAAGATTCTCACCACTGGACCAATTGGCAGCATCAGGATGGATGG
>NW_006399754.1:3471622-3489920 GCF_000299155.1 Elephantulus edwardii | reverse complement strand
CTCCACAGTCAACACTCTCGGCACCAGCAGCCAGGAAATTAAAAGGTGTATTGTGATGGGAAAGTCTATTAGGTATCTTTCCAAAATACTGAAGAGCAATGGTGTCTCTATGGAGACTAAGGTGCATCTGATACAAGCCATGGTCTTTGCTACCACTTGTTATGCATCAGAGAGTTGGACAATGACTAAGGAGGATAGAAGGAGAATTGATGCCTTTGAGCTGTGTGCTGGAGAAGCGTATGAGGGTACCATGGACTGCTAGGAAAACAGATTCATCCTGGAAAGGGTCAAACCGGGTGGCTCCTTGGAGGCAAGGATTCTAAGGCTCCGTCTAACATACTTTGGACATCTTGCAAGGAAGGACAGGTCCTTGGAGAGGGACATCATGCTTGGTAGGGTGGAGGGACAATGCAGAATGGGAAGGCCCCCTATCAGGTAGATTGATTCAGTGACTGGGGTAATGGGGATGGGTGTATTGGAGACGGTGCGATTGGCACAGGACAGAGCAGAGTTTAGGGCTATTGTACATGGGGTTGCTATGAGTCACAAGCGACCCAACAGCACATAACAACAACTGCAATGTCAGGACCTCTCCAAAATGCTGAAAAGCAATGATGTCAGTTTGAAGACTAAGTAGCACCTGATTCATGCCATGTTCTTCTCAATCAACTGCTACACACCAGAAAGCTGAACAATGAATAACGATGACAGAAAAAGAACTGATGCATTTGAGTTGTGGTGATATAGAAGTGTACTGAATATCCGACGACTTCTAAACGAACAGATACATTTTGAGAAAAGTGCAACCAGAGTGCTCGTTGAAGGAGAAGCTTTCTCTTTCCCACTTTGGTCATGTAGCTAGGCAAGGCTATTTCTTGGAAAGGGACATCATGCTTGGAAAGATGGAGGGTCAGCAAAGGAGAGGAAGACCCTCAACAAGATGAATTGAGGTGGTAACTTCAACGATGGCTCCAATGTGTCAGAGATAAGGAGGATGGCACAGGACAGAGCAATGTTCATATCTGCTGTTCATAGAGTCGCCATGAGTCATACTTGATTTGACAGCACCTAACGATAACAACGTCAGCAACAGCTAATGATCTTGAGTATTTCTTCACATAAATGTTTGCCTCCTGAATGTCTTTTTTGGTAAATTATCTTTTCATGTCCTTTGCCCATTGCAATTAAGTTGTGTATTTTTTTCTTTTAGAGGTATTGGGAATTTCTGTCAATTTTAGAGATGAACTTCTTATCAAATATGTCATTGCCAAATATTTCTTCCCCAAAGTCTTCCTTTGCATTATTTTGGAAAAGTGTTTTGGTCTACATTTTATTTCATTTTCAGGATCTCAACTATCTGATTTATTCCCTGTTGATTGTATCTTTTCAGTTATATCTGATAGTGTGTTCATGCCATAGCTCAAGGCTCCTAAGTGCGTCCCAATATCTTCTTTGATGGTATTTATAGTTTTAAAGTTTTACATCTAGATCCTTACTACATCTTGAGTCAGTTGGGGTTTTTTATGGGGTGAGGTGTTTTCCATTTTCTGCAAAAATTCACTTTTGCCAGCACTATTTGTTTAAGAGGCTGTCTTTTCCCCATTTAATGGATTTTATTTATTTGCCAATACCCATGCTGTTATGTACTCATAGCTGGCTCTCCAGAGGGTTTTCAGAGTCAGTAAACTGCGCAAGAGGCATCACCTTTCTCCCATGGAATAGCTAGTGGGTTGGAACTGCATGCCTTTGGATTGGCAGGGCAGCTCCTTGCCACTGGGCCACCAGATGTCCCTAGGTAGATGGATTTACATCTGGTGTCTCAATTTATTGCTCTGGTCTATGTATCAGTCACTGTACTAGTGTCAGGCTGTTTTGTTTACTGTGAATGTGTAGCAGGTTTTGAGAAAATATGGAACATTTAACAAATTTGCATGTCATACAAGGGATATGCTTATCTTGTCTGTAGTATTCAGATTAAAGTGTATGTTTTGCTGAGGCAAGCATTAAACATTTGTTTTTAAAATTAAAAAATAGAAATGGAAGAAACATAACTAAAATATAAAGTTATGTGTTTAGTCACTTAGGCCTTTCTTGGCTGGAGTCTATATCTGCAGTCACATGGCCCTCAAACAGGGTGGTATCTGTTCCTTTTCTGTCTCATTTGGAAGCTCCAGGGAAGCCAAGAGAAGCTTCTTATGCCAAGAGATTGAGGGAGTCACAATCCAACTGTAACTGGCCAGAGACCAGAGAGCTGTCAGCAAATCATGAATTGTCATAGTAGAGCCAGAGCACTGAACAGGAAAGGGCATCATAGATAGGGACATTGGTAAAATGATATGAAAACAAACCTTTTGAGGATTAAAAAAAAAAGGCAGCTGGAAAACAGATGGCACAAGCCTGTCCCATTGAATATGTCTTTGGAGGTGAGTGGTAAATTTCAAAACAACCCAGGGAGACACATATACAGCTGAGATAGCCATAAATGATTCTATTTCTTGTGGGTCTTGGAAAGCATAGAGCTAATGCTTACAACTGAAGCTCTCAGAAAGAGGAAGCAAGGCCAGATATTCCACTTCTAGGAATAGATGCCAAGGAAATCAGAACTGAGACACGAATGAACATTTGTACACCTATGTTCATAGCAGTGTTAATTCTAGAATAGCAAGAAAATTGAAGCAGCCCAAATTCCCATCAACATATGAATGAGTTGAGATATTGTGGAACATTCACACAGTAGAATACTATGCACCACTAAGGAGCAAGGATTTTGTAAAATACTACATACAAAATTTAATCTCTCTTGGGAGAGACTAGAGAGCATTATGCTGAGTGAAATAACTCAATCACTATTGAATAGCCACTATTGTGAAGACAGGAGAATAACTGAGTAAGACATGTATAAATGTGCAAAAGGGGAAGAGAAAGAAGGCACAAAAAGGGGATGAGATTTTAAAAACTCACTGGAATAGCAGAGGTTAGTGGGTGGAGAGGGGTGAAGTAATGAGAAAAGTTCAATGGGGGCTTGAAAAGATGGGGTGATAATAGATATAGTTGTTGTTGTCAAGATCCATAAAGTTCCTTGTGACTCATAGTGACCCTATGTACAACAGCTCTGAACCATGCTCTATCCTGAGCCAACTTCATTGTCTCCAACACATCCACCCCTATTACCTCAGTCTTTGAGTCAGTCCATCTCATCAAGGGTCCTCTTCTCTTGCACTGTCCATCCATCCTCTTAAGCATAATGTCCCTCTCCAAGGGCTAGTCCCTCCCCAAGGATTAGTCCCTCTTCACAACATGCCCAAAGTATGTTTGATGGAATTTTAGAATCCTTGCCTTCAACAAGCAGCCTGGTTTCACCCTCTTCAGGATGTACCTGTTTGTTTTCCTAACAGTCCACGGTATTTTTTTTTTCATTTTCAGTTTTTAATGAAGTTGGGTTAATAATATTTTACTCCTGCATCTTTTCAATTGCTTCTTCCTTGTATTTTCCCTTTTCTTTTCCAACTTGGTGGGACTTTGCTTTACATTCAAAGATCTTTTTCCTGTCTTTATCCAGTTTTAGCTTAGTGATAACCACCTTGCTGGGGTGAATGTCCACATGAACCGTTGTGCCATTAGCTATTTCTTACTGCACCCAGTCAATGTAGATGATGTATTTCTTCCTGTAAATCTGGACTACTTTGCCAACTTGCTGACCTTTATAGTGTCCTCGTACAACCTGAACTTCATCATCCTTTCGGGTGGGCATGGACCACATGTTGTATTTCTGTCTCTTCTCCTTGGACAGAAGAGAAGACATAATCTTCCTTCGAATGTGAAAGGGTGTATTGAAATGCCTTTTATGGGTTTTGCTCCGGTCAGAAATCACAAAAGGATTGAACTTCATTTTGGCAGCTGTTGTTTCAGCAACGGCCAAAGGAGGCCAAAAAGCGGTCCATGGTATTTTTAAGACTCTTCTTCAGCACCACAACTCAAAGGCATCAATTATTCTATCATCCCTCATCATTGTCCAGCATTCTGATACATAGCAAGTAATTGTGAAGACTATGGCCTAGATCAGGCACACCTTAGTCTCCAGATTGATATCACTGCTCTTCAGTACTCTAGAGATATCCCTGACAGCCGATTTTCCCAATTTAATTTATGTTTTGAGAGAGTTGACTGGGGAGCCAAGCAAACAGCACCTGTTAACAATCTCAATCTCTTGACCATTTATCATGATGCTTGAGAATCTTTTGTTTTCTTTATGTTCGGTTTCGATCCATATTGAAGGCTGCAGTCCTTGACTTTCTGCAGCAAATGTCTCAGGTTCTCCTCATTTTTAGTAAACAAGGTTGTGTCATCTGCATAATGTAGGTTGTTGATGAGTCTTCCTCCAATCCTGATGTCAAATTCCTCCTCATAGAGCCCAGACTCCCAGATGATCTGTTCCGCATATAGGTTGAAAAGCTTTGGAGATAGGAAATGTAATTAATTATATAAAATATAATGTATATTAATGGTTATATAAAACACAAAGTACATGTACAAAGAAATATGTATATGAATGATTGCATGTAAACCAATAAAAAAGAAATTTAAAAAGAAGCTGAATATTTGGGGAAGTGAAAAGGCCAAAGGATAATTTGAAGCAAGAAGATGTGCCAATACTCAGCCACTGTGAATAAGAAGAACACTGGACTTTTGTTAGCACAAAACACCTAGGGTATGTCATTTATATATTATTTATTATTCATTATATATTATTTACTATTGATCAAACTTTTACTCAAATAATTTTGTGGCCCATCTTCTAACAAGGGAATTGCTATCACCACTTATACCCAATATCATACTAGCAGTACTTGCTAGCACAGTAAGACAAGAGAAGGAAACAGGAAGCATCCAAATTGGTAAAGAAGTGGCAAAACTGTCACAATATGAAGACGATGTAATAGTATACTCAGAAATCCCCAAAGATTGAACAAAAAACAGTTAAACCTAGTAGACCACTTTGGTAGAGTGGCAGGACACAAGATCAATATAAAAAAATCAATGAAATTCCTCTACAGTGACAAAGGAGAAAAAGAAAAGTAAACTAAGAAGGCAAAACCATTTACAATAGCCAACCACAAATTGAGATACTCAGGATTAAACCTAACTATGAGTTGCAGGTGACTCAATAGCACATAATAACAACAATAGAGACATAAAAGACCTTGATAAAGTAAACTACAAAACACGACTGTGAGAAACACTAAAAGACCCAAACAAATGGATAAATGCTCCCTGTTCATGGATATGAAGACTCAAGAGAATGAAAATGACAATTTTACCAAAAGTTATCTACATGTTTTATGCAAACCCAACACAGACACCGAATTCTTTCTTCAAAGAGATAAAAAAGGTAATTGGTAAGTTTATTTGGAAAAGAAAGATATTTCAAATAAGAAAAGCACCTTTGAAAAACAAGAATGATGTGAGTGGCATAGCACTCTCTGATCTCAAAACGTACTGCAGAACAGCATGGTACTGGTATAATGACATATACACCAATGGAATAGAACTGAGAATCCAGAAATCATCTCATCTGCCTATGACTAATTAGTATTTGACAAGGAGTCAAAACCTATTAAATGGGGAAGACATACTGGCAAAATTGAACATCTACCTGCAGAAAATAGAAACAGGATCCACATTCAACAACAGGCACAAAAATTATTGCAAGGTGGACCAGAGCCCTAGGGGTAAAAGCCAAAACCATAAGGATCATAAGAGACAAAATAGGGCCAAACTTAGAAGCCTTAGTGTAAGCCATAAGTAGGCTTACAATTATACCCCAAAATGCACAACTAGAAGAGAATAAGATTAATGAATGGGACCTTCTAAAAATCAAGTCCCTGGGGACCTGGGGGAGGGTTTGTAAAACAATGAAAGAATCTTTTCTTTTACTTTTCCATAATTTTTGGACTCATGTACTTATAACTTGTTAGTCAAATTTGTGTCTTCTAGGTTGCAACACCCCCATGATACATCTTCAAGGATATGTACATGTACAGCCAAGCACAATCAATAAGAGTGCATCTGAATTCCAAAATCAATCTCCATAATAGTCTATGTGTTTCCTACTGCCAAAGGGGCCCTTTAGAGTAGTGAGAGAAGATCTTCACCCTGAAACCCACAGTGTCCCTTTTCAGCAGGAAGTAGCTAAGAGAATACGCCGTCCCCTTTTCCTTATGACTCAGGGTGAAGTCTCTCTCAGGGAGGAGTGATAGGGAATGGCAAAGGATACACTGACAAAGAAGATTAATCAGAACTGGCTCTGACAAGCACTGTGGCATTTGGACAAGAACAAACTGGGAGGAGGGTAGAGAGAATAGTGCAACAATGAATGAGTGGAAGCCCAAAATCTCTGTAAATGTTTATGAAAATTAATAAAATATAATTATAGGAAAAAAAAAAACAAAACTTTTTCCAGCAGGATGAAAAAGAAAATTTGCAGCCTAGGAAAAAATATTTAGTATCTTAGACAGAGGTTTCATAAGAAAAATTTTCAAAATTCTATAGGATCATCACAAGAAAAAGACTGATAATCCAATAACAAAATGGGCAAAAGATAAAAAAGGATTTTTCACACATGAAGACATCAGGATGGCCAATGGACACATGAAGAAATGCTCAAAATCGCTGGCAATCAAAGAGATGCAAATCAAAACCCTAATGAGATATCATCTCACCCTAATAGCAGTGGTGTTGTTGTTAAGTGCCATTGAGTCTTAGATGACTCAAAGAAACCCTCTGAACAGAATACCTGAATACTTGTATACCGTTGGTTGTTTCTCCATGTTCATAGAGTTTCCGGAGGCAAGCCATTTTGGAAGTGGATGCCACTCCTGCTTCCAAGCCTGTTTTAATCATGAAGCTCCACCAAACACTGCCCACCATGGGTAACCATTATCACATTTGACACATCAGTGTCACAGTGTTTAGCATCACAGCAACGATGAGTTACCTCTCTACAGCAATGCAGAGATCAGTGTAGCAACGTTTAACAGGACAGCAAGGAATACATTTTGAAGAGGGTATGGAGAAACTGGAACTGTCATGCACTGCTGGTAGGATGGTAAAACGGTAAAATCACTCTGGAAAGCAGTTTGGTGTTTCCTCAAAAAGCTAGACATAGAGATCCCATATGACCCAGCTATTCCACTGCTAGGAAGATATCCTAAGAAAATTAGAACTGAGATACGAATGGAGATTTGTACACAGGTTTTCACGGCAGTGTTATTCAAAATATCAAGAAAGAGGGGACAGTCTAAATTCCCATTAGAAAATTAACAGATTGGTAAATTGTGATACATTCACACAATGGAAATGCCAGGCAGCATAAGGAAAAACATTTTCATAAAATACTATACAACATGGGAGAGTCTAGAGAGTATTATGCTGAGTGAGCTGACTCAGAATCATAAGGACAAACATTTCATAAGACCATTACTGAAAAAGTGTAAGGCTCACTAGTAGGATGTGTATAAATGTCCAAAAGGAGAAGGGGGGAAGGGAAGGAGCTGAAAGGTAGGAGGTGTGGAAACTGCTAGGGTAACAAAATTTTGTGGGCAGATGGGAGAGGTGAAGGAATAGAAAATAGTTAATGTGGACTACAGAAGACAGGATATTAATAGGCCTAGGATGATTATATGAAACACAATGTAAATTAAATATTATATAAAGCACAGTATATATGAATGTAACACAATTATATGAATTGTTTAATGTAAACAAAATTAAAACAAACCCCAAAAGTGTTGGTCTATATAATGACTTTTCCCAAAACCCTCCTCCCCTGAAAAACAATAAAAATCATTGCTGTTGAGTCAATTCCAACTCATGGTGATCCGCCATCACTTTCAGAGGCTGTAAATCTTGACGGAGCAGACTACCTCACTTTTCCTCTGCAGAACTTGAATCACCAAACTTTCACCAGCTTCTCAGTATGTAACCCCTTATGCCCCCAGAAATTCCTGGTGATGGATATGGAATAGCAGCAAAGTAGTATTTCATAGAAGGAATTGCTAATAATTAAAATAAATGGACTCAGAATCTCAGTGTTTCAACAACATATATGTTGTCCAAGGAAGGTCAACAATGGGAACTCTGCCCCAGATAGTCATCAGAAACCAGGCTTTTACCCTACTGTGGCTCCTCCAACGTAAAGAGGAGTCAGCAGACAGGGGCCTGGGAGGGAAGCATGGAGAAGGCCCACCCACTCTTACCTGCCTTGGCCTAGAAGTGAGATTGGCAAGGCCTACTCACATGACCTCACTTCACACAAGAAGGCTGGGAAACAGAGTTTGACTATGTGCCCAGAAAGTCAGCTGTCAGAAGGAATTACAAGAGTAACTCATTGGAAATTGCTCAGACATACTGGTCTTTGATAGTTTCATCTATCTCAAATAGTAACAATCTAGGAAACATGGGTAATATTAGATTGTTTTCGTTTGAGAACTTGAGTCAGTGCCTCACATGTTAGCATTTACTTGTGGCATTAAAAGTGTGGACTCTGGATTCTGACAGATTTTATTCAAACCTTCTGTCTTAGGCTGGGTTCTCAAGAGAAGCAAAAACAATTGAGTATGTCGGAGATCTGTAAGGATGGCACAGAATAAGAGAGGGTTCAGATCTGCTTTTCACAGGATCACTGAGTCGTACTTGACTCCATGGCAACTAACAACAAACATATATATATATATCATAGTTGAACTGACTCTTAGATGATTCTCCAATGGGTTTTCAGAGAGAGCAAGCTGTGTATCAGGAGACAACCCATCTTTCTACCATGGAGCAATTGGTGGATTGAATATGCTTTGGGTTGGGAGTGTAGCTTCTTACCACTAGGCCCTCAGAGCTCATATATACTGAAGTGTGTGTGTGTGTGTGTGTGTGTGTGTGTGTGTGTGTGTGTGTTCAGGAATATATACTTTCTCCATATCTTTTCAATCTGTATATGGAACGGATCATTTAGGAGGCTAGACTTTATGAAGAAGAATGTGGCATCAGGATTGGAGGAAGACTCATCAACAACCTCTGTTATGTAGATTACAGAACCTTGCTGGCTGAAATTGAGAAGGACTTAAAGTGTTTGCTGCAGAAGGTCAAAGCCTTCAATATAGATTTCATCTCAACATCAAGGGGGGGAAAATCCTCACTACTGGGTCAATTGGCAGTATCATGGCAGAGAAAAGATTAAGATTGTTAACAATTTCCTCTTGCTCAGATCCTCAGTCAACTCCCTAGGCACCAGCAGTCAGGAAATCAAAAGGTGAGCTTCTTTGGGAAAGTCTGCTATTAGGGACCATTCCAGAGTGCTAAAAAAGCAATGATGTTAGTCCAGAAACCAAGATGCACCTGATCCAGGCCATGGTCTTCACAATTGCTTGCTATGCATCTTAGAAGAATTTATGCCTTTGAGTTGTGCTGGAGAAAAGCATTGAAAATACTATAGATTGCCAAGAGAACAAACAGGTCTGCCTAGAGAAAGTGAAACCAGGTTGTTCCTTGGAGGCAAGGATTTCTAAAGTTCAAATAGTACCTTTTGGGCATATGGCTAGGAGGGACCAGTCCTTGGAGGAGGACAACATGCTTGGAAGGGCAGAAGGTTAGAGTATGAAAGGAAGAACCTGGATGATACAGACTGACACGGTGACTATGGCAATGGGGTCAGGTGTGCCAAAGAGAGTACGGTTGGCTGAGTACAAAACAAGGTTCAAAATCATTGTTCATAGGGCTGCTATGAGTCATAGTCAACTCAACTGCTCATAGCAACAACATATACATAGAGCACTGGGAGCCTTGTGGTAAGAACTTGCACCGCAATCCCAAAGGCATGTTTGCATTCAAATTCATCAACTATTACAGTAGGACGGGCAATCTCCTCCTGTGCAATTAACTGCTTCTTAAAACCTGCTGGTGGGTCAGCTGCAGGGTTAGTTACAACTCAACAACACAAAACAAAGCATACAGAGAGATAAAGAGCACACATGCTTCATTTCAAGGAAATGGCTCATGTACTTGAAGAGGTTGGCAAGTGACAGGTCTACAGATCAGACTTCGAGAGAGGCATCTAGGGAGTCTAACAAGTCTAAGCTGTCAACAGGCAGGCAGTTCTCAGTTGGCTGGCTTCAGGGGCTGTCAGCATCCAAGGTTAGGAAGCCCCAGAGGTCACTGTGGGAAGGGAGGGTCACAGAGAATTGCTTTTACAGATTGATGAATTCCAAGTCAGCACTTGTGGCAGGTTATTGATTAAAGTCTAGAGACTATGAATCAACCAGATACAGACCTAGTAACAAAGCCCTCTAGCTTTTTGCCAAAGTACAAGCATATATCCAACACAGGCTACACTTCTGAAGAGGCTTTCACAATCATAAAGCTGATCTTTACAGATCTGATTCTAATCCTGTTGTTTCTCCTTCTCCTCCTCCTTCCTCTTCCCCTTCCTCCTCCCCCCTCCTTCTCCCCCTTACGTCCCCCTTCCTTCTCTCCCTTCCTCCTTCTCCTTTTCTCCCTTCCTTCTTCTCCTCCTCCTCCTTTTCCCCTTTCCTTCTCCCCTTCCTTCTTCTCCTCCTTGTCCTCCTTCCTTGTTCTTCTCCTTCTCCTTCTCCTTCTTCATTATCATCATCATCACCATCACCATCACCATCACCATGGCACTTTAACTATTGAGCTAGAACCAACTCATTGCTGACTCTCCAGCAGGTTATCTGGGAGGAGTCTGTTCAACATTCAAATCCCTGTGGATTGAAACTGCCAGAGAAGAAGTACAGCCTTTGGGCAGGCAGCACTGCTCTGTACAGACTCTATCACCAGAGCTCCAATATGGATGTCAGAATTCACAACTCACAAGAGAGTCAGCATTCTACTGTGGATCATGGCCACACTGATATACATTATTAATCATCACACTCTCATTATACTATTCCCCTCCTATACAAGCAACCTAGAATAAATTAGGCCTCTTCTTTGTATTTCTGTTGCCTCATCTGTAAAATATATTGCTGTCTATTTCCCAGGACTGTTGTTGTTGTTGTCTACCACCGAGTAGGAAGCCACCCATAGCTGACCTTCCAGAGAGTTTTCAGAGGCAGTTAATCACGTGGGAGGAAACTGCCCATCCTTCTCCTGTGGAGCAGCTGGTGGACTTGAACCATGGGCCAGCACAGCTTCTTGCTACTTGAGGTAATTCTTTTAAAAAATGCAAAGCAGTGTCCAGTCCATAATCATTTCTGACACACACTGCATGTATCTTACCTGACAGTGAGTATTTTAGGCCTTTACGGTTAATGTTCACATCAACCAATGAACAGGAACTGCTTTCTCCATTTTCTATATGAAAATATGTCCGGAGAGATTTACCAGTCCTTGTCGTTGTTGTTTTGTAACACAGAATCAGAGCCAACCCAGAACTCACCCTCCAGCAGGTTGTCAGAGCAGACAGTCCATCCTTCTCCCAAGGAGCAGCTGGTGACCTCGAACCACAAGGCTTCAGGATTGCAGTGCAGCTTCTTGCCTCTAGGCCACCAGAGCCTGCCCAGTCCTACGTCACTTAAATACTAAGTGGAGGTGCTAAAATTGTGCCCCAGGCATTCCGGTTTCAGAGTTTAATAATTTCCTCTCAATAATGTGTGCCTGATCCAGACCATGGTCTTTGCAATTACTTGCTATGCATCAGAGAGCTGGATAATGACTAAGGATGTCAGGAGAAGAATTGCTGCCTTCGAGTTGTGGTGGTGCTGGAGAAGAGTCTTGAACATACCATGGACTGACAAGAAAACAAATAAATCTGTCTTGGAGAGAGTGAAACCAAGTTTCTCCTTGGAGGCTAGGATTTTGAAGCTCCATCTCATATACTTTGGGCGTGTGGCCAGGACACATGTCCTTAGAGGACATCATGCTTAGAAGGGTGGAGGGATAGCACAAGAAATGAAGACCCCAGATGAGATGAATTAATACAGTAACTAGGACAATGGAGGGTAGGTGTGTTGAAGTCAGTGAGACTGGCTCAGGACAGGGCAGTTTCAGAGCTGCTATATATATGGTCCCTATGAGTTACGGGTCACTCGATAGCACATAACAACAGTTTGGATCTTAGTACCTTCGCTTAAGTGTAATTGACAAACAACAAACTTCATATATGTAAAATGCACAATTTGATAAGGTTTAACATCAACATCATAATCTCTCTATATATATGTCTATGTGTGTATATAAATACATATACACACATATATACATATATATTTTATTATTGCTATGTGGCCTCAAGTATAATTCATTATGACCCTCCAAACATCAGATCTGAACCCTGTCCTATTATGTGCCATCCTAACCATCTCTGATGTGAATTAGTCCATTGCTACACTCACTGTGTCAATCCATCTTGTGGAGGGTCTTCCCACCCTTTGCGGAGTATGATGTCCCATCCTTTCAGTGTCCTTTTCCAAGGAATAGCCTCCTAGAAACATGGCCAAAGTATGTGAGACAAAGCTTCGCCGTCCTTGCATCCAGAAAACATTCTGGCTGTGCTTTTCCCAAGACATACCTGGTAGTTCTTTTGACAGTCTGTGGTAAATTTAGTACTCTTCTCATGTTGTTAACATTCACCGATAGTTTATTCTTTTTACTGATGATTATTTCATTGTGCACATATTCCAGAATTTGTATGTTTGTTTACATGTTTCCATCACTCTTTGACAAGGCTTAAGGGCCACACAAGTCACGTCAAATAGCAGCACGGTCACCCATGGTGGGCAGGTTTCAGTGCAGTTTCCAGACTAAGGCAGGTGAGAAGAAGGATCCAGGGTTCTACTTCTTTTTTAAAAAAAACTTTTTTAAATGACCAGTTAAAAATCTTTAGAATAATAGTGGAATATTGTCTGACATTCTGCCAGAAAATGGATTGCTCAGGCTGGAAGAGATGATGAGGCTGGGACAGAACTCGAATTTGTTGTTCACAGGGCTGCTATGAGCTGTATACTCAATGACACTTAACAACAACAGCATGGTCTAGAATGTCAAAAAATGAAAAACTGAAGAAAATGTATATACAAATATTATCCTATCACTGACAACATTGTATTTCAAGATCTGTCCTGAAACAATACTCTCAGTGACAATATTGGCCCACCTACACAGAGAAGCAGTTACTACAACTACTCAAATTTACATGTTCTTGTTACATGACAAGAAGCTGCTCTGCAAACCTGAAGACACATGATTCTAATCCCACAGCTGCTCCATAGGAGAAGAATGTACAACTGCTCCCATGAGATTAACTGCCTCTGAAAACCCACCAGAGGGTCAGCCATGGGTCATTTCTGACTTGACAGTAAATAACAACCACCATAGGGTTGGAACCAATCCATAGCTGATCCTCCAGCAGGTTTTCAGAGGCAGTAAATCACATGGGAGGAGACCGCTCATCTTCCATGAAGCAGCTGGTGGATTCTAACTGTGTGTGTGCCGTTGGGTTGACAGTGAAACTCCTTACCACGAAGCCATCAGAACTCCCTCAAATTTACATAGCAACTACCAATGTCAAAGATGAGGAAATTGATGATTTTTACCAGCTTTCAGAATCTAAAATGTATCCAACATGAAATCAAGATGATTTGACAATTCTTGGGATTGGAAGTCAAAAGTTAGAAACAATGGAGTTTAAGTTGAATGCAGCCCTGGTGGTAAAAACAATACCAGAGATCATATGATAGAATTTTAGAATACCAATAAAATACTTTTTGAATAGTGTAAGTGGCAGCTGCACATGAAGATTTAGCCATAGGGAACACACAGAAATTAAATTTACTACATCTGTTCATAGAAATGATGGAGAAACTGTATCATCTATTAAAACAAAAAAAGGAGTCAGCTGTGGAACTGAAGTTGAAGCTGAAGAAAATAAAAAATAAGTTCAGAGCAGACAAAGTATACACTGAATATATTCCATCTGAATCTAGAGACAATCTCAAGGACAGATCTGACACATGGACAATGGTGACCAGACGAATTGTAGAATGATATCAAAGAAATACACAAAGAAAGTAAAAGGCCATTCAGAAGTCAGGACTTTTCTAAGACCAAAATGGATGTCAGAAGATACTACAAAACTTATCTGTGAACAGATGGAAAGCTCACACTGCGGTGAGGCAGAAATATTGTTGAAGATCTCCTAAAAAGAGCTGGAACAATACATTATACATTGAAAGGAAACTGCCAGAACTTCAAGCTGGATTTAGAAGTAACCATGACACAAGGAATATCACTGAGGATATCAGATGGATCCTGGCTGAAAACAGAGAATATCAGAAGAATGTCTATCTTGTGAAGGCATTTGACTGTATGGATCACAATAGACTATGGCAAACATTGAGAAGAATGGGAATCCCAGAACACTAGTTATGCTCATGCGAAACTGTCGGAGCAAAGCTAGAGAATGCTGCATAGTTTGAAATCAGAAAGGGCATATATGCACCAGGATTGTATGCTTTCCCCTTACCTATTCAATCTATGTTGTCGTTGTGTGCTGTTGAGTTGGAATCAACTCATAGCTGATCCTCCAGTGGGTTTTCAGAGGCAGGAAATCACACAGGAGGAGACTGTCCAGTCTTCTACCATGGATCTGCTGGTGGATTTGAACCACCTGCCCTCTGTATAGCAGCACAGTTCCTTACCACTAAGCCACTAGAGCTCCCTATTCAATCTCTGCTGAGTGAATAATTTGTGACTCCAGACTCTTTGAAGAAGAATACGGCATAAAGATCTGAGGAAGGCTCAACAACCTGTGTTATGCGGGTGATACAACCTTGCTTACTGAAAGTGAGGAGGACCTGAAACACTTGCTGCAGAAGATCAAAGATTACAGCCTTCAATATGGATTATCTCTCATATCAAGAAAACAAAGACCCTTGCCACTTGCCCAATAAGCAACATCATGATAGCTGGAGAAAGGCTTGAAACTGTCAATGATTTCATCTTACTTGGATCTATAATCCATACCCTTGGTATCAGTAATCAGGAGATCGGGAGACATATTGCATTGGGCAAGTCCACTGTCAGGGACCTCTCCAAACTACTGGAGAGCAATGATATCAGTTTGAAGACTAAGGTGCACCGGGTTTAGGCCATGATCTTTTCAGTTACTTGCTATGCTTCTGAGAGCTTGAGAATGAATAAAGATGACAGAACAAGAATTGAGGTCTTTGACTTGTGGTGTTGGAGAAGAGTACTGAATAAACCATGGACTGCCAAAAGAACAGACAGATGTGTCTTCGGAAAGGTACAACAAGAATGTCCCTTGGAAGCAAGGGAGACAATCCTTCACCACTTATATCATGCTTTGGACATGTTTCTAGGAGAGGCTATTCACTGGAAAGGGATATCATGGTTGGAACGGTAGAAGGCCAGCAAAAGAGAGGAAGATCTCAAAGTAAACTGACTGCAGCAACGACTGACGTGTGTCAGAGATCATTAGGATGGCACAGGATAGGACAGGATTCAGGTCTGTGGTTCACAGCGTTGCTGTGGGTCATTCTCACTTCAACAGCACCTAACAACAACATGTTTAATGAGGGAAAGATATTTCTTGTTACATTTATAACAAGAAGACTTATAATAGCAGCCAAATACAAAATGGATTGCAAATGAAGAGATTTTAAAAATCTAGGAATGGAGAAAATACAGAAGGGGAGTGTAAAGCCATCGAGATGAATTGACACAGATGAATTGACTATCGCATGTCAGAGATGTGAGGATGGTGCCGGAGAGGACAGGGTTCAGAGCTGTTGTTCACAGCATCACTCTGAGTCATACTTGACAATGGCACCTAGCAGCTAAAACAGTAATGTTGCATTTAAAAAAAATGCATTAGAGTCAACTGTTGGTCCCTTTGACCAAAGAGATGAAAAATACTGGTTAAGGTTTTTTGAGGGACATGTAGGTGTGCTCAAAACTTTCCACTTGCTCTTTCAGAACCATTCTGCCTTCTTTCGTGCCTGCTTTCTGTCCTGGACACTAACAGGCCAAAGGAATTCTTGTCCTTTGGCTTCTATGTGCCCTCTGCCAGTGGATTTTACCTGCAGAAGATCAAAGGAAAGGAGGAAAGCGCCACTGGGATATTTTTTCACCAAGATCTCTCTCTGCTGGATTTCCATGGATTGATTGTGTCCCTCCATGAATGGCCACCATTCCTGCCAGGCAGGCAGCCCTCTCCAAAAGGCTCTCTCTCTAGGCAAACACTTGCTCCCCTTTCCCCTCCAGGCTTACTGGTAATAACTCCCCAGGGGTATTGCAACACCCCTTGTTGCTTTTCCTAAGCCCTGCACACACCTTTGTAAACAGTCCTTTATTAAACTCAACCCAGCATGACCGCACCATCTGTTTCCTGCCAGGATCCTGATGGATAGAGCACTCATGGAAAATTATTTTAACAGGTCCTTAGAAACAGAGGATGGTAAAGGACCAGCCCAAAGACTGCTAAGCAGTGAAAGAGACTTTAAATGCCTCCAGAAATAACAACTCATAAAATTCTTTCCTATATAGTATCTAATTTAATGCTAACAATACTCCGAGTTGCTATCTGCATCATTTCCATTATGAAACTGAAACTCCAAGGCAAGGAAGGGCCACTGGAATTCCCTGAACTACAAATCCTATCATCTGTCCATTAACCTTGACACTTCACACACCAACTATTCAGGAAATTCAGAGACTTTCAATCTTTTCTTAGTCAGGAAGAACAATTATAAAGTCCTAAAATCCCACAGAAGGGAGTGGATGCCCAAGTTTTACTCAGCTCAGAGTCAGAGATTCCTCTGTAATTCTTTATTCCATAGAAACTACAGAACAAGACAGGAGTTACAGCACAACACACTCACACATCCCTTAAGCATCACTCCAGTTTGTGATACCTGTGTTATAGAAGAAAAGTAGGAGTATTTCAGTATAGTGATTACGATTTTCACTTCTGGAGACAGGCAGACAGATACAATATTTGCTCACAGTATCCTAGGGAAATTACAAAACTTTTATGATCTTCATTTTCCTCATCTGTAAAATGGGGATAACAGTAGCATCTACAGGGCACAGTGGTGGCTCGGTGGTAGAATTCTCACTATCTATGTATGCATGAGGCCATCTCTTCTCTCCACCTGTCAGTGGAGGGCTGTGTGTTGCCAGGATACTGAGAACTTTTCAGAGGAGCTTCCCAAAAAAGATGGACTAGGAAGGAAAGCCTGGTGATCTACTGCTGAAAATCAGCCCACAAAAGCATTGCAACTTATAACAGTTTGATCTGATCCACAACCCTCTGGGGGGACAGGACAGAACTGGTCAGCATTTTGTTCTACTGGGCATGGGGTCACCATTGAGTCTGGGCCACGTGATGGCAGCTAGCAGCAGCGATGGTGTTAGTATCACAATATTAGCTATGAAATAATGCCTGCAAAGTGCTAACCACAGAGTCTGGCTCACAGCAGTCATGCAGTAAGACGTTGTTGTTAGACAATTAATGCCTAGATTTGAATTCTCTGTGAAGGTCCATCCCACCTAAAATGGTAAGTAACCATTAAAAGAAAACAACCACCATCACCTTTACGACACATATTAAGGCTTGAGATTTGCACAGAAATGAGAAACTAACCCTAAGTATATCTAATGTGGCTTCTATTTCCACTTCAATAAAATAGACTCTGAAGTTACTAGCTTTCTAAATAAGACTTGTTCCCTAAAGTAAATCGCATGTAACACCAGGTATAAAAGGTAACAAAAGCTGCGTACTCGGTTTACTTCCTTTCTTACTTATAGTTTTTCATTTCCTGTTTTAAAACCTTAAGTTTGAAATGCAGCTAAAATGACTGTTGTCATGGAATCCTCCCTGGTCTTAGTGTAGACCCTGGACTGGAAGGTGTTCCCTCCCGCACTGATCTACAAATGTTGGACAGGCAAAGCTTGGATTGGTGTGTCTGCTATTGGGCGTGGTTATCATCTTGCCATTTGCTCTAATTGAAATCTTTTCTACTGAGATAAGATGGTTTCAATTGGTGGTTTTGGATCCAGGTTTTGAGGTGAGAGACTTTATACAAGTACTTGGGAATTTACCAATGCACCAGAAATGGAAATATCTTACCAGTATTTGGCCAGGTGCCACAGAGAGACCAGAAGTCCACCTCCTTTTAAAGGCTTTGTTCACAATAGCAAGGAGTTGGAAACAACCTAAGTGCCCATCAACAAACGAATGGCTAGAGAAGCTGTGGTATATTCGCACAAT
>NW_006399754.1:3428765-3470932 GCF_000299155.1 Elephantulus edwardii | reverse complement strand
GACCCTATGCACAACAGCCCTAAACCCTGCTCTATCCTGCATCAACCGCACTGCCTCTGACCCACCCATCCCGATTACCCCAGTCACTGAATCAATCTATCTCATAGAGGGTCTTCCCCTCCTCCAATAATGGCTCAGGACAAGTGCTCAGGCCAGGCTGTCAGTCACGGTCAAAGCCTCTGGGGGGGCACCATGCTGCAGAGGTTCAAGGTCAAAGTCTTGTCTAGCTTGCTATCAAAATCTGATTAATTTTTCTCACATACACCCATACAAATGATTACAAGGTTAATGTGAGGCTTCTTGCTTTCGTATAACCAATCTCCGTATGTAAGCCTAGAAATGCATGGCAGTTGTTGTTGTTGTTGTTGTTATGTGCTGTCGAGTCGCTTGCGACTCATAGCGACCATATGTACAACAGCCCTAAACCCTGCTCTATCTCGTGCCAATCTCACTGCCTCTGACACATCCATCCCGATTACCCCAGTCACTGAATCAATCCACCTCGTAGAGGGTCTTCCCCTCCTGCGCTGTCCCTCTACTCTGCCCAGCATGATCTCCCTCTCCAAAGACCTGTCTCTCCTTACAACATGTCCAAAGTATGTCAGGAGAAGCCCCAGAATCCTTGCCTCCAAGGAGCAGCCTGGTTTAACTCTCTCTAGGATGAATCCGTTTGTTTTCTTGGCAGTCCATGGTACATTCAGTACTCTTCTCCAGCACCACAGCTCAAAGGCGTCAATTCTCCTCTATCCTCCCTAGTCATTGTCTAACTCTCTGATGCATAACAAGTGATTGCAAAAACCATGGCCTGTATCAGGCAGACCTTAGTCTCCAGAGAGACACCGTTGCTCTTGAGTACTTTAGAGAGGTCCCTAACAGCAAACTTTCCCATCGCAATACGTTTTTTGATTTCCTGGCTAGTGGTGCCAAGAGTGTTGACCGTGGAGCCGAGCAAACTGAAGCTGTGAACAATCTCAATCTCTTCACCATCCATCCTGATGCTACCGATTGGTCCAGTGGTGAGAATTTTTGTCTTCTGGACATTGAGCCTCAGTCCATATTGAAGGCTGCAGTCCTTGACCCTCCACAGTAAGTGCATGAGATCCTCCTCAGTTTCAGCAAGCAGGGTTGTGTCATCTGCATAACGCAGATTGTTGATAGATCGTCCACCAATCCTAACGCCATGCTTCTCCTCATAGAGCCCTGCCTCTCGGATAATCTGCTCTGCATACAGGTTGAAAAGGTATGGAGACAGGACACATCCCTGGCATACACCCTTCCCAAATTTGAACCATGCAGTGTTGCCCTGCTCTGTTCTGACTACTGCTTCTTGGTCCAAGTATAGGTTTCGCATTAGCACGATTAAATGTTCTGGGATTCCCATTCTTCTCATAGTCAGCCACAGTTTGTTATGATCCACACAGTCAAATGCCTTTGCATAATCAATGAAACACAGATAGACATCCTTCTGGTATTCTCTGCTTTCAGCTAAGATCCATCTAACATCAGCAACAATATCCCTAGTACCATGACCCCTTCTAAACCCAGCCTGGACTTTTGGCAGTTCTCTGCTGATGTACTGTTCCAGTCGTTTTTGGATGATCTTCAGTAGAATTTTGCTTGCATGTGAAATCAATGATATTGTTCTGTAGTTTCCACACTCAGTTGGGTCGCCCTTCTTTGTAGTTGGGATAATTTTTATTAGGATATGGTATATATGGGAGGCATCAAAAGCTCAGTGTTAAAATTTCTGACTTCCATGAGGAAGACCAAGGCTGTGTCCCAGTCAGTGAAACTCATATACACCAACCACATGCCCATCAATAGAGACATATGTGTAATTATGATGTGACACAGGTCTCAGCAAAGCTTTCAGACTAAGAAGAAAGTCTTAGCAATCCAATTCTACAAACCAGCAAAATGGCCAGTCCTGTTATGCACTGGGACTTCATGAACTAAAGCCAAATTTTTGGCTGCTAACAAAACTATTTACATGTTTCAGTGATTCAAATTGTTAACACACTCAACTGTTAATTTTTTTTTTTTTTGGTAGCATCAGAATCAACCCATATGTGACCCTCCAGTGGGTTTTCACCGGTTGTAAATGACACAGAGGACACTGCCCATCTTTCTCCCTTGTAGCATCTGGTGGATTTGAACCATGTACCTTGACTTGGCAGTGTAATTCCTTACTACTAGGTTAAAGGTTCACACCACCCAGAGGCACCCCAGAAGAAAAGTATAGTTCTACTAGGACATACATGGGCATACCGTAAACTCGAATTTACTGAACAACTGGTTCACTGTTGCCAGTGGATGTGGTTTGAAGCCTATGGTTGAGCTGTCTTAATCTCAGCCCCACTGTCCTGCCCTTGGGCACTCCAAACATGCACTGATTTCTATTGCATACAACGTCCAGTGCAAATGAATTATTAGACAGGCTGCAAGACCCCAAAATTTGAGACTGGATACAATTTGATCATTTTTGTCAATAATTAACACATGTAGTCTAAACCGCAATGGGCTTTGTAATCCTGAAACCTGGATTAAACAGGAAGTTTAGTTCTCTTTGGAGTGGGCGAAAACATTCCTGATTTTCATTTAAAATGCTATATACATTTCAATGACTATGCAGGCAGATATTATTCTTTCTGTACATAGGGTCGCTATACATTACAGGCAACTTAATGGCACATAAAAACAATAACATACTATGACAGATTTGGAAGCAGGAGTGGCATCCACTTCCTAAACAACATGCCTCCAGAAACTTTATGAACTTTGATAACTGTCAATAGTTTTCAAGGGGCTTCAGGCCTTTTGTTCACAGGGTTCCAATGAGTTATGCTCAACTTGAATGCAATCAACAACAAATCGTATAACAGACTAACTGGACAGACAAGGTTCCTGGTATTACTGATATTAAAAATAACGAAAATGCCAACACAGAGGTATGCAGTTCGAATCCACCAGCTGCTTTATGGGAGAAAGATGGGCCATCAAGTCCTGTGTGATTCGCTGTTGTCAAGTGTCATCAATAGAGACTCTATGAATAAAAGATCTGAAACCTGTTCTGTCCTGCGCTATCTTCACGCCCACTGCAGCAATCACCGTGTTGATCCACCTGGTTGAGGGTCTTCCCCTCCTTCACTGACCCTCCACCTTTCCCAGCATCACGTCCTTCTTTAAGGACTAGCACCTCTGAAAACCTGCTTATGAGTCAGTCAGCTATGGGCCAGTTACACCTTAACAGCACATAACAACAAACCTTTTTTTAAAAAATCCATTTTCGGTAACCCAAAACAGTACACTGAACATTATGATCTTCTGTACTCAACCAGCAGATAGTGGTGGTGGTGGTGGTGTTAGTGGTGGTGGTGTTAGCTCCAGCCGAGTGGAGCCTGACTCAGGACAACTCTGTGCATAATGGAATGAAGCATCCAGCGTTGAGGCAGCACTGTGACCAGCTGCTGACCCGACCACTGGGATTCAGAGTTTGCATTGGTTGATTTTAGTGAGCAGATCATCAGGCCATCTATCCTTGCGCTTGTTGGTCCGGAAGCTCTGCTGCACCCTGAACCCTGCACCCTGAACCCTGAACCCTGCTCAGCACCACAGCAGCATTCAAGTCTCTACTGGCAGAAAGGCAGCAGCTGGGGTACCTGGCACAGAAGGGGAGAGTCTACCCTTGACCACCCAGGCCCTCAGCAGGAGCTGCTGTTGTCGTGTACCCTCAAGTTAGAACCGACTCATAGCTGACCCTCCAGTGGGTTCGCAGTGACTATACATTGCATGGAAGGAGTCTGCCCACCTTCCTTCCACAGAGCATCTATCTGGTGGAGTCAAACCACCTGCCTCTGAGTTGGCAGTGCAACTCCTTGGCATTAGGCCACTGCTAAAATACAGAAGCACCACTGAGCTCTGTGCTGGCTCACTATGTGTCCCCCGCCTTCACAACAGGACAGCTGCATGTCATGTCCCTTCGCTGAAAGGCAGGTATCTATGGTGTTGTGGGGACTGATGATGGCAGTGATGTTCTGCCCCACCGGCTACACTCTAAATTTCAGCAGGTGACATAAACACAGGTCCAGATTCCACTGGAGAAGTGGCTCCAACCGGCTCCATCATCAGATGCAGGACTGTGACCCTGAGGGGCAGGAAGTGCAACTTCCCTCAAGAGGACAGCACTCTGGTCACTAGCCACGGGGGTGCTGGCAGCTCTGATTTGCTCTAAAAACAATCTCTGATGTTGGGGAAAAAAATAAAAAATTTGAAACAGTGATAAGAAGACTGAGAAGCAGCAGACTTCGTGAGTCTTGTAAAGGAAAGCCATTGGAATTCTTCTCACTGCCACTGGGGCCTTCTCAGGCCCTGGGACCCCTCCTGGCCTCAGGCTCACAGCCACCTTGGAGAGAAGGCCCAGGAGCTGCTGAGGGCTGAGAGGACTTGCCTGAGGGTGTGGCTTCAAGTCCACGGAAAGGCCACAGAACCCTCAGGAAGGAGATGTATGCTGTTTTTGTTGAATCTAACCGTGATTTGATTCAAAAGGACACACATGAAAGTGCATTTAATGTTTGGCAAACGGGAGGCAGGAAGGCAGTTCTCTGTGCTCAGTAAGAACTTACTTCAAGGGCACTGTCGCTCAGATCAGCAGCCTGTGACATGTGGAGACTGGCTGAGCAATCTAATAGCAACTCAAGTCTAACGCTTCTGGACTGCTCCCGCGCCCATAAACTACACATAAAACCATCCTGTTTGCTGAATTACTCTCAGTTGCAACAGCTGCTATAACAGCTCAAAGAATTTTAATATGTCTATACAGGCTGAGCGGGTAACCACTTCAAATATTCTGTGATTGGGCCCCGTCTTTCCTGTCAGATCTTTTAGCTACATGTAATTGAGCTGCTTTGAGGAGCCAGAAGGAGCAAGTGTTTGTGTCCAAGGGCACCAGAAAAAGAGCAGACCTGGAACTGGACTCAGCATGAAACATCCACAGGAAAAAGAATACGCATTTTTCCCCAACGACTATCCACTCACGTAACACTTTCACAACTTAATATTTAAATATTTTTTTTAAAGTTTGGATAAATCTCAAACAGGATCAAGACAGAAAAAATACATCCAAAATTAGACTACTCCTAGATGAATTTGTAACTTACCAAGTGGGTGTGCAGTTTCCGAGCAGATGGACATCAAAAAGTCAAAGTCACTGCCGTCAAGTGGGTTCCAACTCTCAGCGACTCAGAGGCTGTAAATTTCAACAGGAAGAGCAGCTGATGTGTTTAAACTGCTAGAGACACAGTTTTTTGGTTAGAAATGTAACATACAATGAACTAGGCCATGGATCTACTACTAGTAGTCATTGCTAGTGAGTCAGAATCAACTCACCGCCAGTAGGTTTTCAGGGTCTAAATCACACGGGAAAAGATGGTTCATCTTTCTCTCACGGAGCAGCTTGCCCAACGCAACACTTCCTAACATGCATTCTATTGGGCCTCCGTGTTCCTTTTGACAAATCACAGTGCTACCATTCACAAGCTTTGATCCCTGGCTCTGTACAGGGAACTCCTGAGACAGGAAGGAGCTCTGGTGTCTTCCTGACTTACAGCTCCCTAGGGCCCTTGGTGACCGGGCCCAATACATTTTGCCATATTTGCTTTATCTACTGCTCTCTCATCCATGGTCCAAGGATATAGACATTCTGCACACAGATTGAAAAGTTATGGAGACAGAAGGCATCTCTGATGCGCTCCCTGCCTAATTTTGAATGATGCTATTTCCTTGCTCTGTTCTGACCACTGCTTCCTGGTCCAAGTATAGGTTTCACAGGAGCACAATCAAGTGTTCTAGGATTCCCATTCTTCTCAAGGTGAGCCACAATTTGTTGTGATTTACACAGTCAAATGCCTTTTCATAGTCACTCCTCTGGTAATCTTTCAGCAAAGCTCCATTTGACATTTAACAATAATATTTCTCATGCCATGGCCTTTTCTAAACCCGGCTTATATTTCTGGTCAATGTACTGTTTCAGTCATTTTTGGAAAATATTCAGCAGGATTTTGCTTGTGTATATTAGTGATATTTTTTTATAATTTCCACACTATCAGGTCATTTTTTTAAAAAAAGTTTTAATAGGAATAAATATGTCACTTGGCCAGGTAGTTGTTCTCCAGATATCTTGGTACAATCCGGTGAGCACGCCCAAGCACTACATTTGAGTTTAAAAGAGTAGCATACATCTAGATGATACGTTGTTGAGGAAAATTCTACCATGGGTTTGAAAAATCTTTTTGTTTCCTGGATTCAATTTCTTTGGACTATGGCTAGTACTAGAAAATCTTGGAAAAAGGAAGAAGGTCTGGAAATTTACTTGCAAAAGAAATCAACCCTTGATGTGAGTCTACTAACCCACAAGGAATCTATGAACCAGAATAAACTCAGTGACAACCGTATCCAGAAATGTAGGTAAAGATGTAACAAAAAGATCTAAGCAGCTCTGTGGCCTAGTAGGTAAAGGCTCGTGCTGCCAACTTAAAGGCACACAGTTCCAATCTACCAGTTGTCCCATAGGAGAAAGACGGGCAATCTCCTTCTGTGCCATTTACAGCCTCTGAAAACCCACTGAAGGGTCACCTTTGAGTCTGTTCTGACTCCATAGCAATAGATTGAGTTGAGCTGAGAGAAAAAGTGGGCCACCAACATTATGGGAGAAAATTGAGAAGCGTGGATAAAGAGCACAATGCATAAATGAGGAATAACTAATAAGTTCTTTGAAATTTTTTATTAAGTGCGATTACCCTGAAATCACCCCAAATCTTCAGAAACCATAGTGTTATATTATTGGTGTTCAGGGCGGATAGCGGGAAAGAGGACATACCCAGCTTGATAGAAAGCTATACATAAATGGGAAGTCTACCAGATAAGCTAGAGAAATCACAGGACAGCAGAGAAGCTGCCAGCTGCCATCTGCTCTCATACACTAACCTCTTAGAAATACTAGGTAAAACTGTAACAGTTCTGTTATCCACGAGAGGATGGTTCAAGCCTTTCCTTTGTAGTTCTTAGACTTTTCACTGGCTTCTTTTTCAGAAGCAAATGATCACACCTCTTTTTACCTTGTCTTAGAAAAAAAAATTCTGTCTTTCCCTTGAATCTTAAAATATTTTAATAACACATATAAAGAGTCTAGAACATAATGAAGTCTCTGGACTGTTGAATGGTTAACATACATTTTTCCTGCCAACTGAAAGGCTGGAGTAAAGTAGTGGCAATCAGCCTCTGCAGAATCAGCGGCTGAGAGTCGCATGGAGCACAGTTCTGCTGTGACTTGTGTGGCGTCTCTGTGAATAGCAGTCCTCAGGGGAGGAACTTGTTAGAACTGATTAGAAGAAAATTAGCAGCTGTTCAGTAAGTATCTTTTCAAAAAATGAATAAGTGAGTAAGTGACTTAATGAATGAATAAATACAATGCATTGTCAACATTACAGATTAAATGATAAGGGAAAATACAATAATTGAAAATAGGTAACTCACAAAAGCCTCAAACTTTAATGTTCTAGGCATTTTTATTAAAACTGATTCATGTTGATGCTTCAACCTACCTTTGCTTGATGTAGCATAGAACTGCTGACCAACACCAAAATCCCCCAAATGTACTTTTGACCACCAAGGGCAAAAGAAAGAGTGTTGTAGGCTGTAAACAGATCCTCCAGTAATATTCCCCTCACCAGGGAAGACGAAGTGTTCCACACTACAATCTAGTACTTAGACTTTAGTTACTGGTGCCTCATATAGAATGTGGTACGGTTGTCTTTTTGGTTGCTGATGAGGCCACAGCTGTTGGATTCTAGTAAGTATATCAGAGATGTCATTGAAATCTGAGAGGTCTTGGCTTTAAACACAGTCTAGCAAGAAGAGATAACATGACTTGTGAACAAGCTGCAGATGTTCTTCGGGTTGATGCTCTTAGTCTACTTGCCATTAATGGACCCCCTTAGCGTCATGGGGCTTTCTTTAGCAATGGAAGTAAATCCAAGGCTTGTGTGTTTAGTTTCCTCTGTTGGCGGGGTAGGGGGGGCGGGCGGCAAATAAAACTGGGTCCACTTTTCTCCTTGTCGGCTCAGCAGGCAGTTCAATAGAGGCTTTAATTCTGGGAGCAGAAAAAGAAAAGAGATAATTGCTGTAGTATTTATTCTGAGAGAAAGCAGCCAGTGCCAGCACTGTCATTTCACTGCAGTAACCACGAGAAAGTCCAGAAGGTTCTACAGAGAAAGCTATGGTGTTAGAGGCTGCTGTGTTGACATGCAAAGTAGCACAAACTTTTTGAAGGCAATTTGTTCATAAATATAAAAAACTATGGAATAATTTGGCCCAACAATTTCAATTCTACAATTTTATTCTGAGAAATAATCAAGTATTACTTACAAGACTATTTATCAAAGAATTGTTTATAGTAGCAAAAATGAGCAACTTAATAATCCAACACTGAGAATTAGTTAAATAAACTCTGGAATTACAATGTAGTATGACATAATCATCAATAATATAAATTTTATTTATGTTGCCATAAAAAAGGGAATGATGTTACAGTACATGAGTAAGCAGAAAAAAAATACGAAACAGTGTGTTCCCATTTTTGTGTAGAAAGAATCTAGATACATGCTGAAAGATTTCAAAGAGTAACTAAAAAAGATAAAGCAAAGTATTTTAACCAAATGTACAAAAACATGGAGGTAAAAAGTTAAAAGGGAAGAACACCCTCAACATTTCTCAGACTGAAAGAATTGAAGAGTAAATTCAAGCTTCAAGTGGCAACACTGCATGATTTTATGGGCAAAATATTGAATGATGCAAGAAGCATAAAAAAAAAACACATGAAGATGAAGGGAGCTCTGGTGGCATAGTTGCAAGAAGCTGTACTGCAATCCCAAAGGCACAAGGTTCAAATCCACCTGATGCTCTGCTGGAGTAGGAGGGACAATCTCTTCCTGTGCCACTCAGATCTGATTCGACAGTACGTGCAAGGGGAGAAAGAGATGAAGATGGAAGGGATATATAGTCACTTGACCAAAAAGAACTGGATACCGAAACATTTCAGTAAGTAACACACAACATGCAGTACTGAAGAAAAAAAATCTAAACTGCACTGAAGGCACTGGGGGTGGGGGGAAATGAAAAAAAGCCCCTGGAATACAGGGAATGCCAGCTGATTGTACAAGTGGCACAGATTACATGGAAGTTCTTACCTGTTATTTATAGGGTCACTATGAGTCACGGAGCTCTGGCAGCCTAGCGGCATGAAACTGCGCTCTAAGCCTGGAGGCATGTGGTTCGAACACCAGTAGCTCCACTGGGAGAAGAATGGGCAATCTCCTCCCATGTTATTAACTGCCTCTGAAAACCCGCTAGAGTGTCAGCTATGCAGAGGTTCCAACTCAATGGTAAACAACAACGAGTCATACTTCATCCTAAGGAAACCAGTAATAAGAAAAGCAATCCATGTAATGCCCCAAGGGGGCAGGAGGGGCAATCAGGTAAAGACAACCTCAGAACGTGATGGAGCCTTATTATGCTTGATACTTAGCGATTGGGTGTGGCTATTTCTGATGGGAAATAGATAATTTGTATTGCCTTTTTTTGCACTTAGAATTTTAAAAAATTTTCTATAATTTTTGTAAAAAGGAAACAAAAAGTTATTTTTAAAATAAAAAAGTCTTCAGAAGAAACTGGAGGTGCTAGTTAAAATTGTTTCGTTGCAAGGGGAAGACTTGTAAAGTTACCTTACGTTCTCATGGAAGTTACTACACAAAGGCATCAGATAATAAGGGTATAATGAAAATTCATGAGAAAGAACCATAATAGCAGTTACTGTATCATGGAACATGATAGCCCAGAAACCAACTAGTAAGTCCCAAAGTTAATCTTGGAACTTGGTTATCACTCTATCATTCAGGAGCAGATAATTAATTCATCTCCTGTGAAAGTAAATTTGCATAGTAACAAAACTAGGTTATAGAGCCTGGATGGTTCAACACTGATCTAGATGTCACTATCAAATATTTGCAAGTAATTAATATTTAAATCAGTTGGTCTTAAGTGAGCAGATCACTTTATGAGATGGGTGTACCTCATCTAATTAATGAAGATATTAAGATCAAAATGAGATGTTTTGGCCTCCAGGCCTTTAAATAGGCATACTGCCAGAATTCCTCTGTGTCCCTCATAGCCTGACCCATCTATCTAAAGTATAAAACTCACATCAAGCTCATTACTGTTGAGTTGGAAGGGACTCATAGCTGTCACTCCAGTGGATTTTCAGGGACTATAAACAGTACAGATTTATCCCGGAGGCTGGGCTCTATGAGGAGAAATGTGGGGTCAGGATTGGTGGACGATTTATCAACAATCTGCGTTATGCGGATGATACAACCCTGCTTGCTGAAACGGAGGAGGACCTGAAGTACCTGCTGCAGAGTGTCAAGGACTGCAGCCTGCAATATGGATTGAGGCTCAATGTCAAGAAGACAAAGATTCTCACCACTGGGCCAATTGGAAACATCAGGATGGATGGTGAAGAGATTGAGATTGTACACAGCTTTAGTCTGCTTGGCTCCATAGTCAACAGTCTTGGCACCAGCAGCCAGGAAATTAAAAGGCGCATTGCCATGGGAAAGTCTGCTGTTAGGGACCTCTCCAAAGTGCTGAAGAGCAATGGTATCTCTTTGGAGACTAAGGTGTGTCTGATACAGGCCATAGCCTTCGCAATCACCTGTTATGCATCAGAGAGTTGGACAATGACTAAGGAGGATAGAAGGAGAACTGATGCCTTTGAGCTGTGGTGCTGGAGAAGAGTACTGAGAATACCATTGACTGCTAGGAAAACAAATAGATTTGTCCTGGAGAGGGTTAAACCGGGTGGCTCCTTGGAGGCAAGGATTCTGAGGCTCCGTCTAACTTACTTCAGACATGTAGTGAGGAGAGACCGGTCCTTGGAGAGGGACAACATGCTTGGGAGGGTAAAGGGACGGCGCAGGAGAGGAAGGCCCTCTATGAGGTGGATTGATTCAGTGACTGGGATAATTGGGATGGGAGTGTCAGAGACAGTGCGATTGGCACAGGACAGAGCGGAGTTTAGGGCTGTTGTACATAGGGTCGCTATGAGTCGCAGGCGACTCGACGGCACATAACAACAACAACAACAACAACAACATAAACAGTACAGAAGGAGACTGCCCATCTTTCTCCTATAACGCTGCCGATGGATGGATTTGAACCACCAGAGAGGCACAACTTCTGGGTTAGTGCAACTCCCTACAAACTATGCCAACAGAGCATGAGGAGGCAGAAGTTTCTACACAGCTCGCTCTTTGACAGCTCCTACAATCTTAGTTATCTAGTGTTTCTCGAACAGAAATACCACAAATGAGTGGCTTTAACAAACAAAAATTTATTTTTTCAATTCAGGAGTCTAGAAGTCTGAACACAGGACACAAGGCTCTGCAGGAAGTCTTTCTGTGTATTCATTCTGGTCTGTGTATTTACTCTGGGAAAGGTCTTATCTCTTTTCATCTTCTTTCTCTTGATTCCTGGGAGACCTCCTCTCCCTTCTGGGCATCTTGCTTGGTTGTTTCCTCAAAAGAGATCAACATAAAGATAAAGTTTACACTGGCACCACCTTTTTAATAAAACTCATTCCCAAATGAGACTAGAAGAACTTGTTTTCATTTTGCACAGTTCAGTTTCTAGTCCATCTCTTTTCTCTCACACTTTAAGCAACAAGGATAAACCACACACGCATTTTGTAGTGTTAAAGGTTTATTGTTCAAATTCGCTTCCCTAGCCACCAAGTGACTGTGCCGTGTGGATGGACAGGAGTGTGCAAACAGAAGTGTTAGCCTGTCCACGAGGGGCCTGTCCAGTCTTGTCATTAAATGGAGCACATCCAGTAGCTGAATCTGAGACTCTCACCACCGGGAAAGAAGAAGCAAGAGAATGCACTATGTCCTTTGGGGCCAGAGACTCTTACACCAGTCAGACCAGGGCCTATGGGAGCAGCAGTCACAGGAGCCGCAGCAGAGAGTCAGAGACCAGACATGAGATGGAGCAGAACCTTGGACTTCTACCCCTTGGAGCCAGAACTGTGCCCAAGTTGGACCACTGAGAGTGGCACAGAGAGCCACAACTTGCAGGACAGAGAGCTTTGTAACACTGGCCTAAAGCCATGTTACTCAAGGCTCAGCGGCCTAAGAGCACATTTCAAAACCTGTCCTGACTGAGTGATTATTTTCTGCTTCTACTAATCTGAATTCTAACCTTTTTGACTTTCCTAACATGGTTCTGTATGGTCTATAAGCTATTATATCAGATTTTGTACCCACTAAACAGTTAGATTGGTTTTGGGATGCATAGGAAGAGGTATAAGAGCATGGGGGATATGTCTGACCTAATGAGAATTGGTTTTGTGTTGTTGGTGTTGTTGACAGGGACAGTTCACCTTTGTGAAGTTAGTGAGTTCAGATATGTACAGCTCCGCTGCCCTTGCTCTTTTCACATCCTTTAAGATTTTGCCTTGAAATCTTCTCAGCCAAATATCCAAGGTCATCACTTATAAATTCAACCTTCCTGCAAACATTTGAATACTTCAAACAACTTCTTTGCCACTGCATAAACAGCATCATCTTGGTTTGTTATGTAATTACATGTCCATTACTTCCTTTTAAAACCACATAAGATGCACATTTCTTTTTTTTTTAATTTTTTTTATTTTTGTGTGAGTGTACCGTCAAATCAGATCTGATTGGTACAGGAGATTGTCCCCCCTTTCCTGGCAGAGCATCTGGTGGATTAGAACCGTGAGCCTTTGGGATTGTAGTTGCAGCTCCTTGCCACTAGGCCACCAGAGCTCCTCTAAGATGCACGTTTCTAATAGCATTCTATTAATTGATACCGTGTCTTCTCTATAATGATGAAAACTTTCTCTGTAGCTTTCCTCACTTACTTATGGGTCCTTGCCAGAAATGCCTTTGATGTTCATAAGTATTCCATCCTCTGCTCATTATCCAATTCTAAAACTGCTTCCACATTTTAGGTATTTGTTACAGAGGCATGCCACTCCTCTAGTTACAAATTCTTAGTTAGCTAGTTCTTGTTGTTATGTGCTATCAACTTAACTGTGACTCACAGGAACCTTAGACCAATAGCTCTGAACTTTACCCTGTCCTAAGCACATTTCCCCTAACACATCTGCCACCATTGCCACTGTCACCATGTTAATCCATTTCATCTAGGGTCTTCCTCTCCTGCACTGACCCTCTACCCTTCAAATCATAATGTCTTTCTCAAAGGACTGGTCCTTCCTGGCAACATGCCCAAAGTATATGAAACAGAGTTTCAAAAGTTAGATAGTACTAGACTAAAAATGACGTAAGTGGGCAGCTTTAACAAATAGAATTTATTTTCTCACCATTTAAGAGGCTAAATGTCCAAATTCAAGGTCCCACAGACCCTGTGGTCTGACCACAGGTATAGGGGTTAAGATTTACAACACCAAGTTTTAGGAAATACAGTTCAATCATAGCAGTACTCTGAAGGATGATTTTGTGTGTCTGTTAAATGACTGAGCTTCTACCTACTTCTTGGGGGCCCCTGGTGACTTGAGTGGTAAGGAGTTGTGCTGCCAACTCAAAGGAATATGGTTTGAATCCACCAGCTGTTCCACTAGAGAAAGCACTCTTCTCCCATGTGATTTACAGTTGGTAAAAATTTGCTGGAGGATCAGCTGAATGGTGGATTCTAATTTGATATATGTAATAACAACTACCTAGTAGCTCTAATGGCTTAGTGAAAAGGAACTGTGCTGCCAATCCAAAGAAACACAGTTCAAATCCACCAGCAACCCCATGGAAGAAAGATGAGCAATCTTCTCCTGTATGGTTTACTGTCTCTGAAAACTCACTGGAAGGTCAGCTATGAGTTGGACGGTACACAACAACAATCTAGATCTTAGTTCTGGACAAGCTTTGGTTTGGTCATCCTGCAATCAGGCACCTACTTGAGCTCTGTGAAGAGCAGTGATGCTCTAAAGCCGTGAAGAGGAAAAAGGTCAAATGACAATCACTTTTTAAAAAAAGCTTTGTAACTGAATGCTTTCCTTAAAACTATAGGCCCACCACTGGCCTGTCAAGAAGCCAGAGCCAATAGTCCAAAAACTTTCCTGATAATAACACTAATAATCCATGAGATATTAAGTTTTCCAGCAAAAGAGAAGGGTTCGTGTTTAAATGTTCTTAGGAGTTCCTACAAATTTAGTCTCTTCCCAGAGATCAATAATACAATGCAGTTTATTAAAAGCTATAAGGGGGTCCTACAGTACTTAAACTTCTTGATTTTGTTCAAAGCCAATTTCCCAAAACTTTATAACTAGAATCATTCTTCTATTTTTCCTGAAACACTGACTAACACAAGTTAATTATGGGACCCAATTTAACAACTGTGGCTACAAACCAAATACACATCCCAGAAGGAAAGAACAATCAAATGATGATATTTATTTCATTTTTCAATATCTTTCATCTCAACACTAATTATGTGGTTAAATAAGAGCTTTAATCCTCATCAGAGCATTCTCCATGAAAATGTTTGATGAGCTTGTTGTTGTTGTTGTTATGGGCCATCAAGTCACATGTGACTCATAGCAACCCTATGTACAACAGCCGTAAACTCTGCTCTGTCCTGTGCCAATCGCACTATCTCCGACACACCCATCCCGAGTACCCCAGTCACTGAATCAATCCACCTCATAGAGGGCCTTCCCCTTCTGTGCTGTCCCTCCACCCTCCTAAGCATGATGTCCCTCTCCAAGGACCGATTCCTCCTTACAACATGTCCACAGTATGTTAGATGAAGCCTCAGAATCCTTGCTTCCAGGGAGCTGCCCGGTTTCACCCTTTCCAGGATGAATCTGTTTTCCTAGCAGTCCATAGTACCCTCAATACTCTTCTCCAGTACCACAGCTCAAAGGCATCAGTTCTTCTATCCTCCTTAGTCATTGTCCAACTCTCTGATGCATAACAAGTAATTGCAAAGACCATGGCCTGTATCAGGCGCACCTTAGTCTCTAGGGAGACACCATTGCTCTTTAGACTTTTGGAAAGGTCCCTAAGAACAGACTTTCCCACCACAATAGGTCATTTGATTTCCTGGCTACTGGTGCCAAGGGTGTTGACTGTGGAGCCAAGCAAACTAAAGCTGTGAACAATCTCAATCTCTTCACCAACCATCCGGATGCTGCCAATTGGTCCAGTGGTGAGAATCTTTGTCTTCTTGACATTGAGCCTCAATCCATATTGGAGGCTAGCATATAAAATTAATTTTTACTATAATATTCAACAGTTGTTAAACATATTGGCAAACTAAAAATAGGTTTCAGATAACAAAGTCCCTTTAAAGAGATAATTGCTGTTACGCATTGTCAAGTTACCTATGACTCATAGTGACCCTACAGACAATAGCTCTGAACCCTTCTCTAACCTGAGTCAATTTCACTGTCTCTGACACACCTCATTAACCCAGCTTTGTGTCCATCTTATACAGGGCCTTCCTCTCCTGCACTATTCCTTGACCCTTCTAAGCATGGTATCCTTCTCCAAACACTGGTCCCTCTTGGCTACATGTTCAAAGTATGTGAGATGGACTTTCCAAACGCTTGCCTTCCAGGAACAGCTTGGTTTCCCCCTCTCCAGGACAGACAAGTTAGGATTTTTGGCAGTCCATGGTATATTAAAAACTCTTCTCCAGTACCACAACTGAAAGGCATCTATTCTTCTTCTGTCATCCTTTGTCATTGTCAAGTTCTCTAATGCATAGCAAGTAATTGTGAAGACAATGGCCTAGATTAGGTGCACCCTAGTTTCTAGACTGATATCCTTGCTCTTCAGCACTCTGAAGAGGTCCCTGACAGCAGATTTTCCTAATGCAATTTGTCTTTTGATTTCTTGATTGCTGGTACCAAGAGTGCTGATTGTGGAACCAGGGAAGCTGAAATTCTTAACAAACTTAATCTCATTTCCATCCAACACAATGCTGCCAATTGGCCAGGTGGTGAGAATGTTTGCTTTCTTGATGTTGAACTTCAATCTATATTTTAAATTACAATCCTTGGCCCTCTGCAGCAGATGCTTTAGGCCCTCCTCAATTTCAGCAAGTAAGACTGTGTCATCTGCATAATACAGGTTGTTGTTGATTCTTCCTCCAATCCTAATGCCATATTCCTCCTCATAAAGTCCAGCCTCTTGAATGACCTTGTCTGCATACATGTTGAAAAGGTATGGAGACAGGAAACATCCCTGACACACTCCTTTTCTGATTTTGAAGCATGCAGTTGCATTGTTTCCCTGGTCGGTCTGACAACTGTCTCCTGGTCCAAATATAGCTTTCACATGAGCACATCAGGTTCTGGGATAATAGAGCTTCTTTGTTGCTGTTGTTGTTGTTGTTGTTGTTGTTGTGTGCCATCAAGTCACCTGCAACTCATAGCAACCCTATGTACTATAGCTCTGAACCTTGCTCTATCCTATACCAAACTTATTATCTCTGACACACCTACCCCAATACCTCAGTCACTGAATAAACCCACCTCACAGAGGGTCTTCCTCTCTTGCGCTGTCCCTCTGCTCTCCCAAGCATGATGCCCCTCTCCAAGGACTGGTCCCTTCTTGCAACATGTCCAAAGTATGTCAGACAAAGCCTCAGAATCCTTGCCTCCAAGGAGCAGCCTGGTTTCATCTTCTCTATGACAAACCTATTCTCCATGCTATCTTCAGTACTCTTCTAAACAAATAATCATTTTGGAGATGAACTTGCCAATGAAATGTAGTTCATAAGTGTGTTGGGTTTCCTCCTTCAGTAGAGAGTTCATATTATTTAAGAGGCAGCAGTTGAGGCTGCATAAAGAGAGGTAAATTAAGGAAATATGGAGGCAGAGAAGCATAAAGTCAGGAGGGATTATGCAAAAATATAGAGGGCCATTTAGGTAAATACCTGAGGTGGCTGGTGAACTAGCGCTTTGCATTTCTGAGGGTTTTTTGTTTGTTTCCCTTCTTTCTTTGGGCTTTTCATGCCAGTTGCCATGTGTTTTGACTCCACTCTGTGCTGATACAACTCTAATCCCCGTGACTCAGTCCAGCTTGCCAGCCCTGGAATTCCTGGTCATCGGAACCATTGTGGTTAGAACACTGAGGTCTTGCTGAGCAAGAAGGGCACAGAAATCCAAGACGACTAAGATGCTTATGGCGGCCTGTTTGACAGTTTTGGTTTTGGTTTTTATCTTTTTATAAGCAAAGACCTTCTGCAAATATGCAAGTAGACTAAACTTCAATAGCTGATTGAGAAGCCAAACCAGGTTAACGATGGTCACTCATGTTACTTTGATGTTCAAGGATTTTGGGGTGAAAGTCTTGTAGGAGGCAGGGAGAGGATAAAGGGAAGAGACTGGCTAAGTTGGGGGAAGGAAGAAAAGATAGAAGAGAAAAAGGAAGAGGGGAAAAGGAAAAGGAATCCAAACTTGCCCTACTTTAAAAAAAAGAAACACAAAGACTAGCAACTCAGAAGAATTCTTATGATGCTATTTTATCAGTTTTTACCTACACAAACAGCAATTTCACAATACCCCCAATTACACCAACAATACCCAGTGTTACAGTATGCTTACTATATGCCAGCATTAGGTGGTTTGTCCATTTTACCCCTATTATGTCACAATTTGAGATAAATATAGGTCTACTATTCCTCATTTGCAGTTCAGAAATCTAAAAGCCCTAGAAATGGAAAGGTTTTAGGTTTTGGGAATTTGAGGGTTTTTATCCATAGCTAAAGCAAACTTATTTTTGAGCAGTAAATCTTGATTTGATGTGAGGCTGTTAATAGTCTCCATCTAACTCATTTTGTACACATTTCCCTGCAGAAATATTAATGGGCTTCATTAAGGAAGATGGCTCTAAAATTCTTTTTTAAGATGCTGCATTAGAAGAATTCTAATGCACTTTATTACCTTTCTAAAATTGTACAAATGCTGAATGGTGAAACCCAGCTGGTTCCATGAGTTTTGGCTCAGGGTTCTCTCTCCAGTGCAGATAAACACACTGAGGTGTAAACTGGTGTCTTAATTGCTATATTTTCCTGATGTTTTAGTCTTTGGGATTTTATTTTCTGGCTGGCAGCAGTTTAAATTTCCTCTGTATTCCTTCAACTCACACACGCACGGAGGAAATTTTAGCAAATTCTTGCAGGGAAAAGTTTTCAAAGGCATCTTTTTTTTTGCTCTCAAAATGGAAAACGCTGACATCCCCAGAAATATCCTTTGAACCCATCTGAACTCGCTTTTAATTTCCCTACCCTTCATTTTCAGATTACTCAGTGTATTTAATGCTACCCTTCCTCGATTCCACCCAAAGCTCACATGGCGATATTAAGGGTATTGGTTAAGAAGCCACGGAGGAGTCTGCGTAGTCCCAAGATGATTCTAAGCACTTTGACATCTGTGGTTAAGTGTATCTACGTGAAGCTAACCCACGTCAGGCTTCCGAGTTGCAATCACAGCACCGGAATGGGCGCCTGGTCATCCTGTGGTCTAAACTCCAAAAGAGGAGTGCCTTTCTTACTACACTGTATTCGGTAAACAATGATTTGATACATTGAAGAAACCATAAATATTATTTATCTTACCATAGACCTAAGAATGTCCAAACACCACAGCTAATTAGGGTTCGATAATAAGAGTCAATAAACCAAAGCCTGTTTTTTTCTGGTTTATCATAACAAGGAAAGCAGTGGTCATTACTTTCTAATTTGTAAGTTGTTTTGTTTGATGGCTCCGAGTGGAAAGTCTGTGACATTGCTTGTCCTATAGGAGCCCCTGCCATCTAAAGTCAGCACTAACGGACATCTGTTTTCCACTATGATCTTTTTTCCATGTGTTAAAGCACATTATTTGTTATAACCAAAACTTCGGTTTGAATACATATGGGTCTTTTGCTACAAAGATAGAACGCTCATATTTTCTTTGTGATCAGCAACAAAAGAATTTGGCCAAAGGAAGCTTGCTTTGTTGGTTTTTGCCTGGCAGTGGGCCACGGGAAAACTTGTAGCTCATGTGAGGGGACATCCAGGCTGTGGAGACTGTCATAGTTCATCTCACCACCCAGGGGAGCCCCGTGAGCTGACCTCAGCAAGCCTCTCCAAGCCTGGGTTTCTCAGCCTCGGCACCACTGACTTTGGGGGACAATTCTTTGCTGTGGCAGCTTGTCTGTCTATCCATTGTACGATATTTAACAACAAACCAGTCTTCCTATCCACTAGATGCCAAGAGCATTCTCCTTACCAGGTGAGACAACCACACTATTTCCAGACCAAAAAACTAAACATACTGCGACTGAGACAATTCTAACTCATCATGGCCCTTCACTGGATTTCTCAGGCTTTAGGAGGAAACTGCCCATCTTTCTCCCAAGGAGCAGCTGGTGGATTTGAACTACTGACCGGCAGTGAAACACTTTGCACCACCAGAGGAATGCCAAATGTTCCCTGTAGCCCAGCAGAGCACTAGACACCCTTTAGATCATACATGCTTTAGCTTTTAAAATCTATCTTGCTTATCTTGCCCTCCTATAACAGAGGTATATAAGGAGATGATTTTAACAAGAAGAAATTTATTCTCTCTGGTTGGGAGGTTAGATGTCCAAGTTCAATGTGGCAGCACTAAAGGTAGGCCCACTCTCTCCATCAGTTCTGAAGGAAGGTCCTTGTTTCCTTCAGCATTCATATATATCGTATTACTTGGAGATCTCCATATGTTTTGCCCTTCCTAGCCAACAATGAACTTCTTCACACAGAGAAATTAGTCTGAAGAGCTGCATTCCACTCTTGGCAATTATTTCTTGGAGGTACTGAAGTCTACTCTTCGTTAGCTTCGCATTCCCTTTTATTAATTTTTGTGAGATAAAAGGTGTTATAGGCTAGAAACTCCTCTCACATTAAATCAGGACAGCATTACATCACTTTCTTGTTTGATCTGTCATTGCCAAAGTGTTTTTCTGAGACTGTGAGCTCCCTTTTTACTCTTTTAATGACGTCTTTTGATACGCATAGACATAGACTTTTCAGGTGGTCCCAACTGTCTAATCTGTCTTCTGCTATTGATATATCATTAATTATGTGTTGTTGTTGTTGTTGTTGTTGTTATGTGCCGTCGAGTCACTTGCGATTCATAGCGACCCTATGTACAACAGCCCTAAACTCCGCTCTGTCCTGTGCCAATCGCACTGTCTCTGACACTCCCATCCCAATTATCCCAGTCACTGAATCAATCCACTTCATAGAGGGCCTTCCTCTCCTGCGCTGTCCCTCCACCCTCCCAAGCATGATGTCCCTCTCCAAGGACCGGTCTCTCCTCACAACATGTCCAAAGTATGTTAGATGGAGCCTCAGAATCCTTGCCTCCAAGGAGCCACCTGGTTTAACCCTTTCCAGGACAAATCTGTTTGTTTTCCTAGCAGTCCATGGTATTCTCAATACTCTTCTCCGGCACCACAGCTCAAATGCATCAATTCTCCTTCCATCCTCCTTGGTCATTGTCCAACTCTCTGATGCATAACAAGTGATTACGAAGACCATAGCCTGTATCAGACGCACCTTAGTTCCAGAGAAACACCACTGCTCTTCAGCACTTTGGAGAGGTCCCTAACAGCAGACTTTCCCATGGCAATGAGCCTTTTAATTTCCTGGCTGCTGGTGCCGAGACTGTTGACTATGGAGCCAAGCAAACTAAAGCTGTGTACAATCTCAATCTCTTCACCATCCATCCTGATGCTGCCAATTGGTCCAGTGGTGAGAATCTTTGTCTTCTTGACATTGAGCCTCACGACAGCATATTTATGCTATATGTTAGGGCTCCTGAGTTTGTCCCTATTTTTACTTTGATATTTTTAGGCTTTACATTCAGCTCTTTGATAATTTTTTAAGTTGATTTTTTTTGTATGGCGAGAGATATGCATGTTTAATTTTCTACATATTGAATTCCAGTTTTGCCAGTTATGTTGTGGCTTGGTCCTGTCGAATACGGCTCTTAGTGACCCTAAGAACAAGAGATCTGAACCCTGTCGTATCTTGTGCCATCCTCATCAACTCTGACGTGCTTGAGTCCATTGCTGTTCAAATTATTTTTTTCTCCCTTCACTTAGTGAATTTTGGTTCTTCGTCAAATATCAGCTGCCATAGGTGGATGGGTTCACTTCTGGGTTCTCAGTTCTGTTCCCTTGATCTAGGTGTTTGCTCTACTCGTATGAAGGGGTTTTGACAACTGTGGCTATAGAGTTTGAGTCTGAAGAGAGTGTTCTTCAGTGGTGCTTTGCTTATCTGTAGCCTCTTCCCTTGCTATATAAAGTTGATGGTTAATGTTTCCGTCTTGTTAAGGAATGGTGGTAAATCTGGACCAGCGTTTTATTACATTAGTAGAATGTTGCGAGTAATACTATCATAAAGTGGAGACTCCTGTCGAGTACGGTATCCTCTTCACTATCTCTCTTCACTATCCACTTCAATATTTCTCAGTTCCCTGGAGTAGGGGGGTTGGTTGCTGTTCCTGCTGCTGTTTGTTTTGTATAGGTCTCTTCTGTCTCCAGTTAGATTGGTTCCTAAGCACTTCATTGTTTGTTGGCTGTTGCAAATGGTATTGTTTATTTTTCTGAAATCTCTTTGTTAAGTGTGGAGGAATCTGATTTTTATATGTTGATCTTGTACTTTGCGACTTTGCTAAATCTTTCGATCAGTTTCAGTAATATTCATGTTGAGTTTCTGATATTTGCCAGATAGTACTGCGTCATCTACAAATAGAGATCATCTTACTTCTTCTTTACCAATACAGTGCCTGTCATTTCTCCTGCTTTCCTTACTGCTCTGCCTATGACTTCTGATTGAACAGGCATGGCCTCCTTTTTTTGAGTTATTCATCCTTCATTAACACATATTCCCTCCCTTCTAAGGTTCCTATATATAACATTCCAAATTGTCAACTTAATCCCATATTGATAGTTCTTTAAATAGTATAATGTTTAAAGTTTATACTTCTGTACTTGTTAAACTAAGCAAATGTTTGGTTTGAAGAAGATTTAAGGGAATTTCTTTTTTAAGGTTCAAAGGTTATCTCAGGGAGATAATTTCTTGCTCCTCTTTTATCCATGATGGGTATTCTCTCCCACTTATCTGTATCTTTTCTGTTTAGCCTATATAACCACCTGTAGATTACAGTTCATTACTGCTGATATTGCAAGATTATGCATGCAACATTTACTTTTGTTGACATATTTCTTACTCCTCTTTTCAAAGATCTCTGTATAAAACCGTATTACTTGCCTGAAGTGTTCGTGATTAGCACTCAAATCAAAACTACAGAAAGGAAGGTCTATAACCCTTAGAACCTCCTCAGTCGGCTTCACTAAGTAAAGTCTTGACTAAGTGGACAGCTGTAAAGCCAAGTGCTCAGTGCCCAGCTCTAAGAGGGTCAGTGTGGGCTTTGCTTGAGCAGCAGGTGAGGGAATGTCCCATGGTCTGGATTCCATGAAGTCAATGCCTCTAAATTAGGACTTCCTGAGATTATGGTTTTAAGGATCCAGAGGCTTCAAGGAATTTCTAACATCACTCAAGACCTGAACCAGAGGTAGAGGCTGAGCTGCCCTACTCTGTGCCCCTGAATTTTTCAGGCCCTGAGTAATTCCTCGACAAAGCTACAGCTATGCCACATTCTGCTTCATCTGCACCAACACTATTTTCCAGCCTCCTTACTGGGTCATAAGGCAGGAATTTCAGGGACGAGAGCAGGATGGGTGTCATCAACTTGAGTTCACACCTTATTTGCTTTTATTATACTTCCTAAACACATTGGAACAATTTGTGCTAATAAGGAAATGTCTTGGTCTCTGACCATATGGTATGGAGTTACTTTATGCTGTTGGCTAGTGAGCTCTCCCTTTCTTCTGGGATGGCCTCTCTCACGCACACACAACTGAGTCTTCTTCACTCTCCTCACCTCACACTTCATTATCTGTAACAGTCTCCTCACCAGTTTTCTTCCTTCATTCCTTCCCCTCTACTCCAACCCTCCCCTCCACACACAGCTGACATAATAACCTTCTAAGAATCCCACGTAGATCATGAAACTAACTCAGTGACTCCCCCGTTCCTCTCCTCTCCCCACCACATCAGGCTCGAACTGATTTGTGCAGCTGGTTCTGGGTAGGTAGCTCCTTCTAACGTCTACTCAATCTTGCTCTCATCCTTTCTGACATCTGATGGTTGTGGACTCCTAGGCTTAAACATTTCCAATATATTAGCTGTCAGCCTTTTCTATAACATCTATTGTTTCTATCACTCACCTGGTCATTGTTATTTAAATACCCCTCAATGTGTATAGGCTCTAATGTTCATTGCGAGAGTATGCATGCCCCAAATGTAGTTAATCTCTCTAGTCTAATCCCAGCACTTAGCCCCCAGGCAGACACAGAGAGCTTTCAGGATACATATTGAAAGAATGCTGTTGTTACTTTGCTGTGTACCATTGAGTGGGAAACCACCCATAGCTGCCCCTCCAGCAGGTTTTTAGAGACAGTAAATTGCATGGAGGGAGCCTGCCCATCTTTCTCCTGCAGAGCAGCTGGTGCTTTCAAAGTGTGTGCCTTTGAGTTGGCCTCACAGCTCCTTCCACTAGGCCTCCAGCTCCCTACTGAAAGAACGAATGGGTGACATAAATAATTTTCTTTAAAGAAACAATCAAATGACTCTGTGCTTATTATCAACGAAAGCAGTTGCTGGGGATTCAGTTCTTACTCGTGGCAACTCTATGTACGTCACAGTAGAACTGTGCTTCACTGGTTCTCAGTGGCTGGTGGTTTGGAAGTGGATCACCAAGTCTTTCTTCCAAGGCAGACTCTGGGCAGACCTGAACTCCCACCCTTTGGGTTTGGGGCTAAATGTGTTAACGGTTTGCACACGCAGGGACTGCTGCTGTCTGTTAGCTGACCAAGTATGGATACCCCTATCTGGTCTTAATGCCCCACCCCTTGCTTCCCTTCTGCTCCTTTTTATTGTCCTGATGTGTCCTATCTCCATACCTTTTCAACCTGTATGCAGAGCAGATTATCCGAGAGGCTGGGCTCTATGAGGAGAAGCATGGTGTTAGGATTGGTGGGCGATCTATCAACAACCTGCGTTATGCAGATGACACAACTTTGCTTGCTGAAACTGAGGAGGACCTCATGCACTTACTGCAGAGGGTCAAGGACTGCAGCCTTCAATGTGGACTGAGGCTCAATGTCAAGAAGACAAAAATTCTCACCACCGGACCAATTGGTAGCATCAGGATGGATGGCAAAGAGATTGAGAGTATTCACAGCTTCAGTTTGCTCAGCTCCACAGTCAACACTCTTGGCACCAGTAGCCAGGAAATCAAAAAACGTATTGCGATGGGAAAGTCTGCTGTTAGGGACCTCTCTAAAGTACTCAAGAGCAACGGTGTCTCTCTGGAGATTAAGGTGTGCCTGATACAGGCCATGGTTTTTGCAATCACTTGTTATGCATCAGAGAGTTGGACAATGACTAGGGAGGATAGAAGGAGAATTGACGCCTTTGAGCTGTGGTGCTGGAGAAGAGTACTGAATATACCATGGACTGCCAAGAAAACAAACAGATCCATTTTAGAGAGGGTTAAACCAGGCTACTCCTTGGAGGCAAAGATTCTGGGGCTTCTCCTGACATACTTTGGACATGCTGTAAGGAGAGACAGGTCTTTGGAGAGGAACATCATGCTGGGCAGAGTGGAGGGACAGCGCAGGAGGGGAAGACCCTCTATGAGGTGGATTGATTCAGTGACTGGGGTAATCGGGATGGGTGTGTCAGAGGCAATGAGATTGGCACGGGATAGAGCACGGTTTAGGGCTGTTGTATATAGGGTCTCTATGAATTGCAAATGACTCGACAGCACATAACAACAACAACAACCCTTTTATTGATGATTTAGACTTTTAAGACTCCCTCACATAATTGGGAACAAGCTCTTCTGGGTGTTTCCATGTGACACTGCAGGACTTTTGTGCCCTGTACTTTAATTCTGTTGTATGAAAGTTACTTCTGAGAAACTTACAATTCCCACTCCAAACTCAGATTTCTGTTTCCCACTTCATAAGTCAGAGACTTCAATACAAAATGTGGATACCAGGGAAGATTTCATCATTAACCCACTTTACCTACAAATTATAAACTTCAGCTGAAAAAAGAGTAACAATTGATCCTGTTTAAAATGGAAAATACTAAAAAAAAAAAAAAAAAAAAAAAGACAATCCCTCTGAGCAACCAGTTCCCTTCTTTAACTTGTGCATTTGTGCGTCCCTTGGTTTTTTGGTACTTATCTTGTTCCATAGCATCTGTCTCCCCTCATGTGGATCTGTATCTTTCTGCTATTTTATAATTCAAGTGTGATTATGATTTACCCTACACCTGGCCTGCTTGGTAGTTGGATAATAGAATAATATTCAAGATGGCCTTGAAAAGAGGCTGTAGAATCATAGGCTGCTGTTCCCACAGTTAGACCAAACTGGTAAAAAAAAAGTTAAATTAAGAGTTAGGGATAGGGTACAGTTACTGTAAATCAAATGTGGGCTTGGTTTTTGGTTAAATTTCCAACATCCTGGTAAACAAATCTGTTCTAAGTGTACCTTGCAATTTATATATTGGAATTACGGCATTGATAAAGAATATTGGATATACTATAGACTAGCAAAATAACAAAACTGGACCAATTAGCAGCATCTTGATAGATGGTGAAGAGATTGAGATTGTTGACAGCTTCATTTTGCTTGGCTCCACAATCAACACTCTTGGTACCAGCAGCCAAGAAATCAAAAGATTAATTTGATTGGGAAAGTTTACAGTCAGAGACCTCTCTAGAACACTGAAGAGCAACAATGTCAGTCTGGAGACTAAGGTGTGCCTGATCCAGGCCACAATCTTTGCAATAACTTGCTATGCATCAGAAAGCCGGACAATGACCAGGGAAAAGAGAAGGAGAGTTGATGCCTTTGAGCTATAGTGCTTGAGTATTGATGGATGGCTAGGAGAACAAACAGGTTCATCCTAGAGAGTGTGAAACCAGGCTGCTCCTTGGAGGCAAGGATTCTGAAACTTTGACATACCTTGGAAATGTTGCAAGGAGGGACCAGTCCTTGGAGAGGAACATCATGCTTGGGAAAGTGAAGAGAGAGCACAAGAGAGGAAGACCCTTGATGAGATGGATTGACTCAGTAACTGGAGTCATGGGAGTAGGTGTGTCAGAGACAATAAGGTTAGCACAGGAGAGGACAGGGTTCAGGGCTTCTGTACATAGGGTTGCTATATGATGCAAGCGATCCGATGGTGCATAACAACAACATAGCCAAAATGCTCTTTAGAGGCAAGGACAGTGCCACTTCATCTCACTTAGTTTGAACATATTATCAGGATGGATCAATCTCACAAGAAGAACATGTTGCTTGGTTTAAAAGTGAAACAAACAAACAAAAGGAACTATGGTGGCATGATCGGTAGGGACTTGTGCTGCGAACCCAAAGACCGGGCCAAAAAAAAAAGGAAAACCCTTCGGTGAGTTGGACTAATACAGTAGTTACAACAATGAGTTCAAACAGAGCAGCCACTCTGAAGATGGTCAGGATCAGGCAGTGCTGTTCTGTGGCACACCGGGTTCCTAAGCTGGAACTAACAACAAAAACAATTTATGGATGTAAATATGTTAAAAGGAAACTATCTATTGCATGCTGATTTGGCTGCTCACAGTTTTCAGAGTTCCTTTTCATTAGGCTGTTTACAATGCAATCTATATGGTTCAAGTTAATGATTGAAGAAGTTTGCTCTCATGCCAGAGAAAGGTCTCTATGAGCAACCGCGAAGACATGGCTTGTACGTCCTTCATTTATTTTATTTCGTCCAAGCAAACAGTTGGTAAGAGCAGACATTTCCTATTGCCTGGGCAAAGTTTTAATCACTGTTTAAATATTTGCCATCCTGCTTTGTTTTGGTTAAAATTGCTGAGTTAATGTGATACAGATTTATACTTTCTGCAGAGTGAAATACAGACTACATTTTCTAAATGAGACTTTTGCCTACTGGAAGTAGTTTCCCCACCTCCCTAAAATGATGATATACCTTTCATTTTCTGCATCATATCAATGTTGTGGGATATATATATATATATATATATCTTCTCTTTATCTCCAGGCAGTTCTAATACACTAAGTTTTCGCAAACTTGACCCTGTACATGACTCATTATGAAATTCTAAGATGTCAATCTCTCTGAGTACCAACACAGAAGAATATCAGTCCCAGGCAAGTACCAGCACCTTGAGATGTATACTCTGGGGTCAAGGAAATGAGTTTCTGGCCTTAGGCAAGCTTCTAGTTAACAGTGGGTTTGTGCCAAGGACCCCATTTATTAGTTAAGCTCTGTAAAGCCTCAGCTAGGGCTCAGGCTCTCCTGTCCCCTGTGTAACCTGATTTTCCCCAAGCCTCACCAGCCAGAGTGTGCTTAAGGGTCACATTAACAGCAGTAACTCAAATTTCACTAACTCTTGCTCCCACCTGCTGATGGAAGGCCTCTGACTCCAGTTTTTGCAAAGATTTTAGTAAAAATATGCTTTTAGTTCTTATACAAAATTAACTATACAGATGCATCTCTGCATAATCTAATGGAAGCTGGGCCAGAAAAGGCTATGAGTGACTTTCATCAGAGCCACTACTCTCTCTCCACTCTAGTAAGTAAGACTCTGCCCTCAGGTCATGCTGTTCTTCCCTCAGGATAGTCTTTCTCTCTAGTTTCTCCTCAGTTCACAGAGAAAAGGTTTTCAGAGCCCTCATCTACAGAGTTCTATAGATCTACCAGATAGCTTGTTCTGAACCCAATTTAGACCCCACCTGAGCATGCCACTAAATCCGAAGTGATTACTCCTTCCTCTCAAAAAGTTGGGTTGCAATTAAAAGATTAAAAGGTTCTTATTCCAATAATTGCAAACTAGGTCATTTTTTGTGGGAGGAAGATGAGCAATCTTTTCTTGTGTGATTTACCGCCTCTTAAAACCCAGGTTCCAACTGGACAGCATATTAACAACAAGAGATAGTTCTTACAAAATAATCCAACAAAAATGACCAGAAAAATTGTATGAACTATATAAAATATATCCTTGCTGGCATAAGAAAATTAACATGATCATAAATATCATAATAGAACCCAAGAGAAGAAATGAGCAGGGAGGGTGGAAATAAATAAATGAGAAGAGTCCTACAATAATCCCAGTTTACTGTCCTTAACCAGTTTCAGACTATGGAACAGAAAGAAGAAATTCACATGAGCCAAGGAGATTTCTTACAGTGAAGAGATGGAGCTGAGTGTGAAAAAACCTCAGGAGCCATGGTTGTGTAATGCATGAAGACCGTGACAGGTCTTCTCCTGTAAAGAATTACAGCCTCAGAAACTGCTAGAGGGTCGCCAGGAGTCGAAACCAACTCTACGACAGTGTGCTTGATTTGGGGGATGATGGAAACTAACGTTGCTAAAGTTAGCGCTTGAGAACCGGTGAAGAGCGAGCTCCTGGGACAGGAAACCTGGACATCTGTCTATAGAGGGGACCCTGGACATCCGGAGAAGAGTTCTTTTGAGTATTCAGAGCAATACTGAGCAGCATATACCTGGGAGGAAACGAGCAGATACCAGGAGAGAAACTCTCTGAAAGCATTCTAAGGAGCAGGGCCTGAAGCTCACATGAGCACAGGAGAAGTGACAGTTTTCACCAGGTATATGAAGAGAAAACCTCAATCCTTAGAGGGAACAGTATGAAGTACCCAGAGATGTCTTGCCTTGGCTGTAGAATGTAATTAGCCCTGGATTAAACCGTGTTTTGATCCCACCTAACAAATCTTAGAAGATTTAAGTCTTAAATGGACCAAACAAACCTACGTAGCTTAACTAAATTCCAAAGAAAGCTCAAGAAATATGTAATAATAAAATAATAACCAACAAATAACCAGGGAAAATTGGCATCAATTCCATAATCAGAAATCATTGGGCATGGATACAAATGGGAGAAAAAATGAGGCGAAAAATCAGCCAAAACAACTCAAAACTGACACAGATGTTAGAAGTTGAAACCACTTTCCTTGTCACTTTTCTAGTCCTTGGGTGAGCTTCAGGCCCCTGGCATCTACTAGTTTCTTCTCTTGCATATGCTGATCAGTGTCGCTCTGAACACTTGAAGGAGCCCTGCTCTAGATGTCCAGCGTCCCCTCGACATAGGTGTCCTGGCCTCCCGTCCCTGGAGCTCTTTCTTCTCCATACTCAGCCTGCTAACTTTAGCCACAGTAGTTTTTCCAACATCCCCCAAACCAAGCACACTGTCACAGGCTTGGTTTCAACTCATGGTGACCCTCCATACGTTTCCAAAGCTGTATCTCTTTAAGGAGGAGACTCCTCTTCTTCTTCATGCATTAGACAACCATGGCTCCTTAGTTTTTTTCCTAACTCAGCTCCATCTCTTCACTGTAAGAGGTCTTGGCTAGCTCACCTAAATATTTTATTTGTATTCCATAACCTGAAGCTAGTTAAGGAAAGTAAACTGGGACTATTTAGGGCCCCTCTCGTTTAAATAGCTATTATAATCACAATCCATTTGACCAAAAGATTAAGAATATAGACAATGGTCAGTCAAATATATACTAGATCGTAAAAAAACAAACAAACAAACAAAAACAACAACATGATCTTGCTATGGTGAATAACACTGCTATGAACATTGGTGTACAAGGCCAAATGCCCAACCACAATGGAACAGATTGAGAAATTATGGTACATTCACACATGGTACACAGGAGAATTGATTTTGTAAATTATTACCTAACATGGGAGGGACTGGAGAGTATTATTCTAAGTGAACTAGCGCAGTCTCATAGAGACAAATACTGTATAGGGCCATTATTGTAGAGCGTGTATGAGGATCCAAGGAGGAGGGGCTTAAATATAAGGTCGCAGAATTTGATAGGTGGTAAAGGAAAGGGGAAAGGTCTGGTGTGAAAAGCAATGTATATGTATGGGAAGCCAAACTTTATACCAAATATTATATGAAAACCCTTGTTCAGGAATTGAAGGAATTACAGATATATAAGTTAGGATTTCTCTTGTGGCAGATCCTAGAAAATGAGCTGTTTGTTCCCTGAAAGACAGCAAGGGGCCCCCTACAGAGGGAGTTTTACTTCCTGAGCTAGAGTTCACCCTGAGGCATCAAGGTTAATAGTTAAGGGTAAACCAAATTCTTGCATTTGTGAACCCCTCCTTCCTGAGTCAAGCAGGTTTTCAATAGAAAGAGATTGGCTTCATTTGCATTGACTTCTCTTTGTGATTTACTTCCTGGTAGTTTTCAATAAAGACACAGAGAAGCTTGGCTTGGGGTCTTCAGTTGAGAACTGCTGGTCCCCTGTTTTATGCTCTCTGCTCTATCTCATTCCTGGCTGTTTGTCTCTTTATTAATAATTATAAAATTATTCCATTCTTTGGAACCCTTGGTCTGCAACATATATGAACTTTATGAACTTTGTACGCAAATCAGCATAAAATAAAAATGTTTTAAAACCATAAAAATAATAAAGAAATATGGTTAATAACTCAAGATGCAATATACAATGCATTTTTTTAAAAAATCACACTGCTGTGGTAGTTAATTTCATGTATCAACTTAGCTAGGCTATGATTAAGATATGTTGTGATCAACCAGTCAGCTGAAATGGGCATTTATTTAAACACATATTCTAGTAGAGCTCATCTCTATGCCTCTCTCAACTCTATACTCTCCTCACCTGACCACTGACTCTTGAATTCTGACCTGAAAAATCTTTTATTCACTAGCTCACACAATCCTGTAAGTCAGCAGAGACTTCCAGCCCGCCACTTGACATTGCCCATCAGGTCACTATGAGTCATGGTCAATTTGACAGAACATAACAACAACAACTTGACCTATGATCCTGGATTTGGTAGTCTCCATAACTGCATGAGCCATTTCCTTGAAACAAAACTCTCTCCATGGGTAGAGGAATTGACACGGCATCTTGACAATGCACTCTATGTGATGATAAAACAGAGAAGCTATGTCATAACCCTCCATGAGCTGACAAACCAAACAGTTGTAAAATGATTAATGGGATGTAAATCCTACCACAACCCTGAAGTGATATAACAGATTTTCTAGAGTGTACCTGTAATACCTTCTATCTTACTAAAGATGAAAAGGATAGGATAGCAAGCTGAGTGGGGTAAGCTGAATGTGTCATTTTGGACCTGGGCTCTGGCTCCTTGTCTCCAGGGAAAGCCAAGATACACTGGTTTCCAGATAGTGACGGAGTCAAGGACTTTCCTCCATCACAGACAGGTAGACGTCAGGCCTTCCTCTAGAGCTGCCACTCTGAATTTAGACTCTACCTTCCAACCTGTAAAGCAGTAAATTTCTGTTTGTTAAAGCCATCCACTTGCAATATCTCTGTTGATTCCAACTCAAAAGCAATGAGTTTTAGGTGGAGTTTTTTGAGGGAGGTTTTTTTTTGGGGGACGGGGGTTAAGGTAGAAGATAGTGTTGAGATAACTAAGATAAGAAGGAAATTCCTCGTGTATAAATATAAATTCCAATGTGTATAAATAAAAATTAGTTTTAAAAAAAACCAAAGAAAACATAAGAATATATGGTACAACATCAAGACAAAAAGTTATGTGTTATTGAAATTATAGAACTAAGGAGGTAAAAATGCTAAGCAACCAAACAAAAACAACACGAAGAGAAATGTCAAAGATTCACTAGCAGAGAACTTCCTAGCAGAAAATCAGAAAGGGCTGTTGACTTCTGTATAAGAAGGTAAAAAAGAGCATACAAGATAGTCTCAAGAGAAATTTATCAAGATACATCATAATCAAGCTTTCTGAAAACAAAGACAAAGAATCTTGAGAGAAGCTCAGGAAAAAGTACAGGTTACCTATGATCAACAAATAAGACTAATCCCTGATTTCTCCCAAAAATTATGCAGACAAGAAGTTAACTGGGTAGCATAAATAAAACCTTGGAAGAAAGGAAAATAAACGGTCAAGAATTTTATCTCCTGCAAAAGTGTCCCTCAAGTACAATAGTGAAATTAAGCTGATTCAAGATAAATAGAAAGATCAAAGTTAAAAGAAATACTGAAGTGCTAACAACAGTCCCTTCTGGAGAATCAACATCACACAAAAATCTGAGGCTAAGACAAATGGCCTAGTAGTAAGGAGTTACGCTTCCAACCTAAAGGCAGGCAGTTTAAGAGTTCTGCAAGTTGTGCTGTCAACCCAAAGGTATGAGGTTTAAGTCCATCAGTTGCTTTTGGAAGAAGGTTGGGTAAACTCCTCCTGTGTGATTTCTGCTTCTAAAAACCCATTGGAGGTCAGCTATGAGTTAGTTTCAACTCAGTAACAGAGGAGTGCAGGAAGACAAATACAACAGCATGGGAGTAAACTATACAGAAAAAGGATTCTAAAAAAAATTAAAATAAACTTACAAGGCTAAAAATAGACAGTCAGAAAAAAAGCTGACACAATTCTATTCAGCTTATTTCATAACATAAAAATTAAAGGAAGGACAGGTCCTTGGAGAGGGACATCATGCTAGGGAGGGTGGAGGGACAGTGAGAAGTGGAAGACCCTCTATGAGGTGGATTGATTCAGTGACTGGGGTAATCGGGATGGGTGTGTCAGAGGCAGTGTGATTGGCAGAGGATAGAGCAGGGTTTAGGACTGTTGTACATAGGGTCACTATGAGTCGCAAGCAACTCAACGGCACATAACAACAACCACCACCACCCAAGGACAGAGCAGCAAGATACATTAAGAAAACTGAAACAGATTTGAAAGTAAAATATTGTTGTTGTTATTGTTGATAAGTGCTATCAAATTGCTTGCAACTCATGGCGACCCCTACGCACAATCGCTCTGAACCTTGCTCTATACTGAGCCAATCTCACTGTCTCTGGCACACCTACCCTCACTACCCCAGTTATTGTGTCAATCCACCTCATCTGGGGTCTTCCTCTCCTACACTATTCCTTCACCTTTCCAAGCATGATATCCTTCTCCAAATTCTGGTTCCTCCTCGCTACCTGCCCAAAGTATATGAGATGGAATCTGAAAAATCCTTGCCTCCAAGGAGTAGCATGGTTTTATGCTCTCCAGGAAAGACCTGTTAGTTCTCTCAAAGAACAGAATGACTAGAAAGAAACTCAACAGAGATACCAAAGAATTAAACACCAACTGGTTTTTATAAACATATACAGAATATTCCATCCAACAAGAACACGATATAGTTTGCTCCAGTATATACGAAACATTCTCCAAAACAGACCATATGTAAGGTCACAAAGCAAACCTCAATAAATTTTAAAAAACCATTTAAATATTACAAATCATCTTCTCAGATTCTGATGCTATGTAAAACTAGAAATTAGTAACAAAAAGAGCCAAGGGAGTAAAAATCAAGCACATTGAAACTAATCAACCCCTTGCTTGAGTACTACTGGTATACAGAATAAAAAAACAAGAAAACAGAAATTTTAAAATGTATAAAAACAAATGAAAAGGAAAAGGCAAAGGCAGCATACTAAAGTCACTGGAGTACTGTAAAAGCAATAATCTGAGGTCAATTTATAGCAATAAAAAAAAACCCACACATCAAAGAAGGAGAAAGAACCAAAATAAACACTTGAGTCAAATATCTCCAACAATAGAAAAATAACAGCAATTAAAACCTACAATTTCCAGGTGAAAGGAGATTAGCAAGAGCAGGAATAAATGAAAGGGAAATACAAAAACAAAAGAAAGAATTAACAAGACCGGAAGTTGGTTCTTTGAAAAATCTAATAAAATTGACAAGCTGTGGGGAAATCTAATAAAGGAAAAGAAGGAGAAAGCACAAAAAATTCAAAGAAGGAATGCAATAGATGATGTCATGACAGAATGAATTTTAATAATAATAAGGATAATAACAATTGTATGAAGAACTAAACTCCAGCAAATTTGAAAGCCTGGAAGTAATGGCCAAATCTTTAGCAACTCATTGTCTACTTATCATAAAGGAGAATAAATGCCTTGAGTTGCGGTGTGTTACAGTACCTTTAAGAAGATTGACTGACAGTGACTGTAGGAATGGGCCAGTGTGTCAGAAACGGCAAGAATGGTACAGGATAGGGCAGGTTTCCGAGTCAGTGTTCACAAGGTCACTGTGAGTCACAGGTGGCTTGATGGCATAGAACCACAAGGAACACAAACACATATATATGTCTTGAAGACAGTACATCCAGAGTGCTCCTTAAAGGCAAGGATAGAAAAACTTTGTTTCACATACTTTGGTCATTTTTTTAGGAGGGACCATTTCTTCACAAGGGACATCATGCTTAGAAAGGTATCAGGTCAATAAAAGAAAGGCAGACCATCCATGAGATGGACTGACACAGTAACTATGTCAGAGTAAGTATGCCTGAGAGGAAGAGGATGGCACAGTATGGGACAGGGTTTAAATCATCTGTGTATAGAATCACCATTAACCACCACAAGAACACAAGTCACACTAGACTCTACCACACCTAATAACAACATTACAAAAGAAATCAAACAAGTCCTAAAAGTATTCCTGAACAGCAAAAAGATCTTCCTAGCCCAGATGGCTTCCTAGTGAATTTTACCAAACATTCAGAGAAGAGCTAACATCAATTCTACTCAAGCTATTTGCTGTTGATTGCCTTCAAGCACAACTCATAGCGACCCTATCAACAAAAGGCCTGAAGAGGCCCTCTACAACTATCAACATGTATCAAAGTTCATAGAGTTTCCAAAGGCATGTTATTTAGGAAGTGGATGAAAAAAGACATAAAATTTCTGAGCTCATTCTGTGACACAAGCATAACTCTGATACCAAAGCCAGGCAAAGATGTACATAGATGTAAAAAATCTTAACAAGTCACATCCAACATTATAGTTAGAAAATCATTCATCATGATTAAGTAGGATTCCTATCAGGCGTGCAAGGATAACACCTCACTGCCGTCAAGCCAGAAGTGACTCATAGCTGACTCGCCAGTGTTTTTTGGTTTGGTTTTTCTGGTGGATTTGAACCTCCTGCCTCTGGGTTGGCAGTGCAACTTTAACCACTAGACCACCAGAGCTCCCAGCTTGTTTGCGGCAAGTAAGGATTTGAAAAACTTACTGCAGAAAAGAAAGACAAAAGTCTGCAATATGGATTACATCTCAACGTTAAGAAGAAAAAATTCCTCACCATCAGGTAAATAAGCACCATCATGATAGGTGAAGAAAAAAAGATTGAAGCTGTCAACAATTTCATCTTACTTCGATCCCTAATCAACTCTCTTAGTACTGTCGGTTAAGACTGCTCCTGGACTAGAAGCCGCTGAAATGAGGTCTTTAGTCTCACAGTAGCTCACACACCCAGAGGAAGACAACACAGGTGGGAAGGCAGGACAGGCATGTGAACACATAACCGTGAGCTGGACTTTCACTCCAACTGCAAAAGCAAACAAGTGCTTTACATGTCTTCAGAAACAGAGAGGGACAATCCTCTCCAGACACCACATCAACAATGCACACAGGAAGTTACCGGGCTCACCCACTGCTCTGTTCCTGTACACATGCTCCCACAGGCAGTCATCCCACACTATGTTCACCCCCAACTAACTACAGCCCAACTTTCCATAGGAGACATGTCACCAAAAGGAAGAAGTAGTGTCGAGGAAGAAAAAGTTGCAAGGAAGAAGGCGTTTCTCTAGTCTTCTCTGCAAATAAGAAATCTGCTTTCACTGTCTCCAAGGAGCCTGTGGAATCCCTGAGTGGTGCCAAGAGCTAATGCACTCAGCTATAAGTGGGAATGTTTAGCAATTCACGTACCCAGAGGCATATGGAAGAAAGTCCTGGCAATCAGTCTGAAAAAAAGAAAAATAAAAAGCCCTGTGTGTGTAGCATAGATCTACTCTGACACCCTTGAGGTGTTCATGAGTCAGTGTCCACTGGAGGTCCCTGGATTCTTTGAAAAACAAGGAGGAAACTGAGCCACAGGAACGCCTACCTCCTCCAGGAGGGGTATTGCTGGTTCTTTCTTTATGGACAAGAGGAGAAAATGTGTGGGTGCCAAAGAGCCTTGATGTCATAAAAAAGAACGAGTGGGCATTTGGGCACAAGAGAAGATTAATTTTAAAATTTTACTTCATCATTTTTTCAGAGTTTTGGGCCTTTTTTTTCCTTTATTAATCTACTTTTTTCTTTACATGAACCAAGGGTGAGAACGGGGTTCAGAAAGAAGCCTTCCTAATATTTCCACCTCCTTGGAGCAAGAGGAGAAAGGAAGTTGGTGTATTCCACACCAGACCTTTTAAAAAGTCTGGTATCTTTTTATATCCTGAGCAGATGTGACTGGTAATAGTGCCAGCATCCTGGACTGAGATCCCACCAGTTTCCTCTGATGTAGCCAATGCACTCCCCCCACCTCTGGCTAAAACAGATTCGAAACTCAGCAAGTCGGCCCATCTTTGCATTTAACAAAATATTTGCAAGTCATCCAGGGACTTTATTTCCTTCCTCAGAAAATGAGAACCTCTGAATTTATTCTTTGACAGAGAAAAACAAGAGTGTCTTCACAGTCCCCCGGTGGTTCCTGAGCTGACCCCAAACTGAGGATACAAGGCCATGATGATGTGCTCAGTTTACTGTTACATTCTGGAAGGGTGAATGGCACTATTCATTTTACTTTTCTTTGACTTCGATATGAAATAGCGATACAAAGTAAGAGAGATCTTTGTCAGCTTGCTTAAACAGCAGCCTCTCTTCTTAACCATACTCTGTTAGTATAACGTTTTTCCTAATGTGATTTCCAACTTCAGAGAGTGAATCCTCCTGTGCTGGATTTCCAGAGGGTTCTCCAAAGTGCCTACAGCTATTTATCAGATGATAAAATGGGCTCTCAGGATCCAGTGTTGAGGGGGCTCTGCTTCCCTTCTCTGAACATTTTAGTGGAGGTCCCAGCTGAGGGAATGGGACCCCAAGCAGAAGATACTCATTCTCCAAGAGCTGGGGTCACAAGGGAGAACAGGAACCAGGGAGAAACTACGGTATTCTAAATCTCCCACATCATAACCTAGTGCCACTGATAGACCAAGTTTATAAAATGTACTCATCCTGGACTGCGGACTAAGCAAACCCGGACCTTTCCAGCCGAAGTTCCCATAGTCCCTCAAGACATCAATATGCATGAAAGCTGTGGGCATGAACCCATAAACATCACCTTTGTCAAAGCCAAGACTGCTTTCACATTCTTTTTAACTCTCAAGACATTTCAAAGGCAAAGGAAATGTCTTAGAAGGTAAACCTCTTTATTTCAAAGTCCATCAGTCACCATATATTTTCTTTTTTTAAATTTATTTATTAATTTTTTCAGATATTTTCAAGAATTAATGGGCATAGTGTACTTGGGTGATGTAAATGGTTAACACACTGGCTGCTAACTTGAAAGTTGGAGGTTCAGGTCCACCAGAAGGAAGATATGGCCACCTGCTTCCAAAACCTCAGCCCTTGAAAATCTCCTGGAACACAGTCCTACTCTGGGGCACATGGGTTGCAGTGAGTTGAAATCAACTAAATAGCAACTATTTCTATTTTTTTTTAAAGGGCTAAAAGCTGTAACTCTTAACATCCAAGTTACATAAAAGTTAGGAAGAAAGAGGCCAGTTACAAAAATAGCAAACCAAAACACAGCAGAGCCATCCCTGTGCTTTTGTACCTGGGGCGGAGTGAGGGAAGAGTTGATGCTGGCTTTCCATTTCTGCCTGCACCAAGCACATTCCACTCCTGAGCAGGGAGGTGCCAGTTAGTGACATAGCGTCCACATGGTAATATGATACGGCAAGCACAAATGCAGCACATAAACCAGACTCTGGCCTGGGGGGACGATCTCTGTCTATATATCAACGGGAATGGGCTGGAACTCCGGGACTGAGTATTTTAAGGCACTTGTACATGAATTCACCTTCAGTAGATTAGAAGCTGATGTCACCAGGAGAGTGAAGTCATCAGGAATGACCTAAACTGATGGGATGATGCCAGAACAAAACCGCCCTAAGCAGACACACAGCTTAACTCCTTCTGAGGATAAAACCTCGCCAACAGAGACTTTTGGTGAATGTGAGGAGCTTTTCACAGAGACAATAAAGCTAGTATCCCTCCCACTCCCTTTGCACGAGCAGGCCTTACAAATAGGTCCCAGTTACCACATTAAGAGTAGGCCCTCACCTTCCCACCCAAGAGTCCCATCCTGTTTCTATAGCTTCTCAAGAGAAGAGTACTAGTAGGCTTTGTTTGGATTTTTATGAGGGTAAAAATACATATAATGTTTGCCATTTCAGCACTTACTACACCTATGATTCAGTGTCACTAATTTATCACATTGTATAGCTGTCTCCACTAGCCATTTCAAAATTATGTTCTCCCCCTTAACAAAGACTAGATGCCTCAATGATGACTCTCCTTCCCCCGCCTACCTCCCATGGTAAGCACAGATAAACTTATTGAGTGAAGTTAGTTAGCCACAAAAGACAAATTCTGGATGGCTTCACTGAAATAAAATGTTCAGAACAGGCAAACACATACTGTAAAAGGCAAGCTGTCCTGTCAACTCCGAAGCATGGCTTCCCTAGGCATAGTGGAGTAGAATTGTACTCCATGGGGTACAGTTGGATGCTGAGGTTTTGGAACTATATTGCCAGGACTTTCTTTCAAGGTACACTAAGTTAACTTGAACTTCCAACACTTTCATTAGCAGGCAAGCCTTTTAACCTGCATGACACCAGGAGGCAGCTAGAAATGTGTGCTGTTTTTTGTTATGTGCCACTGAGTCATATCGACTCACAGCTGATACTCCAGTGTTTATAAACCACATGGAAAGAGAATTCCCATCTCTCTCTTGTGGAACAGCTAGTGGATTTGAACTGCCTGTCTTTGGGTTGTCAGTGCAACTCTCCACCGACTAGGCCACCAGAACTCCCTGCTGGAATAGCTGGCTTTTAATAAATGGCTGTTAAACTCAAGTGAATGAAACTAAAATATCAATAATAGCAAGACCCCAGAGTGACAATAATTAGATCCATTGTATGGTGGTGCAATCCACTAAATTACACATTTTGAAAAAGAGCTGACTTGAAAATTTCCACATGACTGACTCTGAGACCAGAAGAGGTGGACAGTGTCTGGCTACTATCACTGTTACCCTAAAAAGGTTCACAGTGGAAGATCTTGAGTAGAATGGGGAGAAATGTGGAACAAAAATATAAAATAAAGAAAAATCCCAGGCTTTCTGTTCCAATAGAAATTGGTGGCATTTCTGAGACTATCATTCTTACTCACCCTTTGAGGCTAGAACAAAATTCTTCCCTGTGGTCCAACTTCTAGTTAAATAAGAGATAACAGACCTGCCTAAACAATGACCAGTAACACCAAGAAGGCACTGAATCTTTAAAATAAATGACCATATAACATCAAAAGAGCAGCATTTGCTCAAGGATAAAGTCTAGAAGGCAGGAAGGGGTATGATAGAAGGATTCATGGAAATGAGACTCACAGAGAGGAAGTGGGGAAAGTGTAATTGCATTGTGGGTATTATAAAGTAAAGTAATAAAGCAAATGCATATTAATAGTTGAATGGAAAACCAGGATGCTTTATAAACTTTTACTCACACCAAAACAAAAAAAGTAACATATTTGGACTAATTTGCAACTGGGGGTGTGGAGAGGAAGGGAGAAAGAAAAGCAGTTGGTTGCTAAGTATGCCTGCAGTTTTAACAGTGTTCACCAAAAGGTCGGTAGTGTGAACCCATCAGTCATCACTCCATGGGAAAAAGGTGGATGGTGTCTTCCTGTAGAGGTTTAGAAACCCAATGGAGGGTTGCTATGAATTGGAATAAAATAGGTGGCAGTTGGTTTAGAAACTGGCAAGATAATATAATGTGGGAAACTCTCTGAAAGACAGGCAGTAGTCTTGTCCCTACTGGTATTTGAAAAAACGTAGGTGTGCAGAGTAAGACCACCACCCTTCTGTCAACTTGGCATACTGCCGTGACCAGCACAAGTATTTAAAATACACCTGGGGTCATACATGGCGGGGAGGTAAGAGTGGAGCTTTGAGGTTAAGACAGTCTAAGCAGAAACGGTGGTGGTCTTCTTCAAAAAATAAAATAACTCTACAGACTGAAATGAGATATTATCTGACATAAAGCTGAAAGAGGAGTCCCAAGGCTAGAAGAACTCAAAATACACAGCGGTTGCAATAAGCATATCAACAATCATGAAGATGATACAGGACCAAAAAATGTATAGTTGTGAGATGCACAAAGTCACTAAGAGTCAGAACTACTCTAAGCCAATTAACAGTGTAAGAGACCATCTGATGGTCTCTAATTCATGTTCTTTTTCGGTGGCAGTTTGACTCATTAAATTCATTTTATAGCCCACTAATGGGTCAATAAGGGATTTCTGCTGGCTAAATGTGTGAGAGGAGTATGGGTCATCTCCTCCCTGTGACCTGCCACTTCTGAAAACCTGGAAGGTCAGCTATGAGTTGATTCCTATTCGATTGTACACAGCAACAGTGAGCCAACAAGGAGCTCTAACGGGCTAGTTCATTAAGAGCTGGGCTGATAATCCACGGGCTGAGTCACTCTGGTGGTTCAGATACTCCAGAATCTCCAAAGGAAAATGCCCTTAGAAACCTGCCAAGCTGTTAGTTATGAGTTAATTCTGACTTGATGGGCAATATGAAAAGATGTGTCAATATTCCAGAATTGAAAAACACTGAGAATTAAGATCATTTAGGAATGAAAGGGATGGTGAAAACAGTTAGTGTTCTTGGCTATTAACCGGGAGGTTTGAAATCAGAGCCTACTCAGTTGTTATTGTTAGGTGCCATCAAGACGGTTATGACTCATAGCAACCCTATAAACAGATCTGAACCCTGACCTATCCTGTGAGGTTCTCATCCTCTCTATCTAATACCCCTGAGCCCATGGCCACCATCACAGTGTCAATCCTTCTCACTAAAGATCTTCCCATTGCCACAGTCACAGTGTCAATCCTTCTCACTAAAGATCTTCCCATTGCCACAGTCACAGTGTCAATCCATCTCGCTGAGGGTCTTCCTCTCTTTCCTTGACTTTCCACCTTTCCAAGTATGATTTCCTTTTCAAAAGAACATCTGCTCTTCACAACACATCCAAAGTATGTATGATGAAGCTTCATAATCCTTGCCTCTCTACGGGCACTCTGGCTGCACTTCCTTGAAGATGTAACTGTTTGGTCTTTTGGCAGCCCAGCTGATACTCAGTAATCTTCGCCAACACCACAACTCAAAAGCATTTCTTCTTCTTTCATCCTACTCACAGTCCAGCTCTTACATGCATAGTAAGTGACTAAAAAGATCATGGCCTGAATCATGTGCACCTTAGTCTTCAACTTGATATCACTGCTCCTTTGTACTTTGAAGAGGTCCTTCACAACCAACTTTACAAATGTGATACATATTTCGATTTATTTACTGTTGCTAACAAGAGTGTGTGTACATAGGGTTTTCAGAGGCCTGCTATTTTGGAAGTGGAGGGCCAATCCTTCTTCCTAGTGTATGTCAATCTGAATGTTCAAATCTAGAGAAGTATCCAACAGATAAGCATTTTACAGAAAAAGTGAAATTAACCATTAGTTTCAGTGTTGTTCTTGCCCTTGGCTCAAGTGCCCTGACCCACTTATTTCTTTGCTCCACCATCCATCAAGATACCCCTCCACTTCTACCCACTCCCTTCTTCACCTATCTCGCATTGTCTAGCCCTTGATCTGATAGCTTATATCTTCTTTGGTTTCTGTGATTCCAGATTCATCAGCTGCTAACGCTGTTGACCAGTCTCCTAAGTGTAGTGGTAATGTGTCCCAAACAGAGATGATGTGTCCTGTCGAACCGGTGCGTAGAAGTTTCGAGGGCC
>NW_006399754.1:3426754-3428550 GCF_000299155.1 Elephantulus edwardii | reverse complement strand
GGAGGGCAGGCGCAGGAGGGGAAGGCCCTCTGGGAGATGGATTGATTTGGTGACTGGGGCAATCGGGATGAGTGTGTCGGAGGCAATGAGATTGACACAGGACAGAGCAGAGTTGAGAGCTGTTGTACATAGGGTCGCTATGAGTCACAAGGGACTCGACGGGACATAACAACAACAACAACAAGGGTGTTGATCATTGATCCAAATAAGATTACATGATTGACAATTTCAATCTTATCTCCATCTATCATGGTGCTGCCTATTGATAAGGAGCTTTGTCTTCATGAAGTTGTGTTGTAATCCATACTGTAGGACAGTCTTGGACCTTCTGCAACAAGGGTTTTGATTTCTCACTTTCACTACGCGAGATTATGTTATCTGCATAATGTAAGTTGTTGATGAGTCTTCCTCCAATCCTGATCCCATATTCTTCTTTATAGAGTCTAGCTTCTTGAATTATTTGCTCAGTATACAGATAGAATAGGTATGGAGGAAGAATACAAGCCCTGACGTAAACCCTTCTTAATTTTAAACCATGCTGTGTTCCCTGCTCTCTCTGGAAAACAGCATCTTGGTCTAGGTATAGGTTTCAAATTAATTTAATATTCTGGGATTTCCATTCTTTTCAATGTTAGCCATCATTTGTTATGATTCACACAATTAAATGCCTTTGCATAGTCAATAAAACACAAATATAGACATTCTTCTGGTATTGTCTGCTTTCAGCTAGGATCCATCTGACATCAGCAATGACATCCCTAGGGTCACAGCCTCTTCTACACCCAGCTTGAACCTCTGGCAGCTCTCTGCCAACATGCTGTTATAGCCATTTTTAGATGATCTTCAGTAGTATTTTTCTTGAATTTTATATCAGTGATATTGTTTGATAATTCCCACACTCTATAAGATCACCTGTCTCGCAAATGGGAACCAATACGAATCCCTTCCACTTAGTCAGCAAGCTAGCTGTCTTCCAAATTTCCTGACACAAACTGGTGAGCAGCACATCAAGGGCTGCATCTGTGTGTTCAAATATGCCAGTTAGTATCTCATTAATTCCTGGAATCTTATTTTTTGCCAATGCCTTCAGTACAGTTTGAATTTCTTCCTTCATTACCAAAAGATCTCAATGTTAGCCAATTCTTTTTGATACAGTGACTCTATGCATTCTTTCCATCTTCTTTTGATGCTTCCTGAATCATTCAAGATTTGCCCGTAGCATCTCCCGGTATTGACAGTAATATAATTAGTGCATGCATGACATCAGAGAATAGGAAGAAGAATGAGAACCACTGGCTAAGCTTTGAACTCTCCATGACATCATCTCATTGGCCCAAACTCTAGTCCTCAGGCATGCTCAGACCAGGAAGCCATAAATACCACCTCACCTCACTGACATGTGGCCTCCTCCATCATTTCCTTTCCAAGAAGAAGGTCTGCCTGTCCTTTGGGATGTAACTTTCTAATAAATCTCTCATTACTTTTTACCTTCACTTCTGCTTCCTCATTTTTCTTCTCAGCCTCACACTCTAACACAAAGCTTCGGCCTACGCTCTCACCTCACACTTTAACGCTCTGTGCACTGAAGTCAGCTCATGCAAGAAACACTGAAATCACTGACTCCTCCTCTAGGCTCTTTCCAGCGGGCACAATTCTTTTGCTTGCATGAGATGAATGACCTAGGACACTGACCACATGGTAACACTGATCTTGAACTTCTCCAATGACTCTTTCCCCAGATGTGGTCAATCTGACTCAGGAAGGAAGGAAGGGAGAAAGGGAGGGAGGGAGGAAGG
>NW_006399754.1:3408576-3426654 GCF_000299155.1 Elephantulus edwardii | reverse complement strand
AAGGAAGGAAGGAAGGGAGGAAGGAAGGGAGGAAGGAAGGAATCACCTATGAATAAATCATTGAATGTACAAAATTCAATCACTCGATCTCTAGGCTCATTTCTGTCACTAAGTCTAGAGGTACCACAAAAGAAAGACACAGATTTATTCTTGAAAAATCAGTCACTGAAAGTCATGGACACATACCGAGTCTCTATGAATCACAGACAACTCCATGACAATGAATTTCAGCTTTTCTCTCAGAGAGAACCTACTCATAGCTGACCCTCCAAGGGCTTTTCAGAGGCTATAAACCACTCAGGAGCAGACTGTCCATCTTTCTTCCAAGGGAATACCCCAAACCAAATCTGCTGTTATTAGCAGATTCAGGCTCATAGCAAACCTACAGGATAGAGATAGAGTAGACCTGCCTATGACATCGCCCCCCTCACTGCCTTAAATAGTTGTTTATTGGCAGTGGGTTGGAAAAGCAGGCAGAGGCACCACCGTACACCAATATCACAAGGGCAGCAAGAGTGATGGGAAAGAGCAGGCTGGAGCCCCAGAGGAGGCCGTCTCCTCAAGTGTTAAGTCTGGGAGGGCGCTGGGGTCTGCAGTGTTGAGGGGGCAGCCTTAGAATACCTCCAATTAGTAGGCACAGCTAGAGACGAAGGACTCACTGGCTGTGGCCCCAGCCTGACCGCTTGGGGTGTAGTTTCCTTGGCAGACGAGGCTGTTGGCCAAGGCTAGCTGGGTAGACTCTTCCTGGGCAGCCTTTAGGTTCTCCTTCCCTCCCCAGGCTTACAGGGCTCGGCCAGATAAGGTCAGGACCATGGCTTCAGCAGAGGGCACTCGTTGATGGCATTGAGGTTAATGGATGCCTCCTCCTCACCCTGGCCCCCAGATAGGAAAGTGACCCCAGTAACAGTGGGGGACACAGTGTGTTGCAATGCTGTAATAGTTGCCATGGCAATCTCCTCAGAAGAAGCCTTCTGTGTGTAGGCGTGGCCATATTGGACTTCAGCAAAGAGCCTTCCAGACAGATGTGGTGGTCACTCAGAGCCTGGCAGCCAGCAGCCAGCACCCTCTCAGTTACATACTGACAGCACTTCAGGTCATGGTCACCGACGGGGGGATCTCCGGCTCCACAATGGGCATGATGTCATTGTGCTGGCAGATGCTGGCATAACAGGCCAGCACGCTGGCATTTTCCATGATGGTAAGGGCTGAGGGGGTGTGTTCTCCAATCTTCAACACACAGTGCCACTTGGCAAAGTTGGCCCCATCCTTCGCCTGTAACTTTCCCAAGACTATAAACCTTTACAGAATCCATCTGAGTCATCTTTCCCCCACTGTAGCTGGTGATTTCAAACCACTGACCTTTAGAGATAACAGTCCAACTACCACTGTACCACTAAGACTCCTGTTTGGGAAATAGAATAAAATACTGATCAGTGCCAGAAAGGTAGAGGAGATAGTCTAAGGGGGAACCACAACAAAACAAAGTCCCACAATGCTTTAAAGCAAAGTGGAACTTAAGAAGTGGGAGACTAGAAGGACTTAAACGCCCACTACTCAGAGCCTGTTCTTCTTGTGACTACAAAACTCCTCCACTTTCCACCCATTTCCAAACTTACACATAATGACAAAAAGACACCATAACTCTGCTGTATAAAATCTAATGTAAATAATTAAATTATTTACCTGAGGCCAGTGAACAAAGATCAAAGAGGCAGTGACCAGCTACTGAGGTAAAACCATTATTAGCAGTAAGGCTGAAAGGGATCAGTTTTCAGACTACGAGCCACTGATGTAAACATATTTCACCCTCTTGCATTTCCTTGCATCATTTGCATCCATCTATTTGTACAGTAAATAGGAAATTTAGCTCTACTTTAAAACATTAAAATATCTATGACAGTCACCAAAGCCACTGGCTTTGGAGCAAGAATTGGCTTTCAAAGCTGTTGAAGGACCAAAATACTTAGTTTAATTCTGCCTTGAGCTATTAGATCAACTGCTGTAACCAAATATTTCCATACAGAGAGTCACTTTTAAAGACAGAGATAAATGGAGAAAAGACTGAGCATGTCAATTCATTTTATTTAGACACATAATCGACACCAATGGAAACAGTAGCAAAGAAATCAAAAGACTTAATGCACTAGGCAAATATGTTGATAAGGATCTCTTTAAAATATTAAATAGCAAGGATGCCATTTTAAAGTCATGCGCCTGACTCAGTCGTGGTATTTTCAGTTGTTTCATATGTTTGTGAAATTTAAACCATCATTAAGAAGCTCAAAGAAGAATTAGTGCCTTTGAATTGTGTAGTTTTGACCATAACCACCAACTGCCAAAAGAACAAACAAATCTGTCTTGTGAGAGGTGCCGCCAGGGTACTCCTTCAAGGCAAGAATGGTGAGATTTTGTCTCATCTATTTCGGGCATGCTATCAGGAGACATCAGGTCTTAGAAGGGGGACATCATGCGGGGAAAAACAAAGGATCAGAGAAGGAGAAGACCCTCAATGAGCTGGACTGGCACAGTGACTGTAACAATGGGTTTAAGCACACCAGATATGAAAATGACACAGAATTGGGCCACGTGTCAATATTTTGTACATAAGGTTGCTATGAATCAGTTGATTGGATAGTATCTAACAAAAACGACAAATATTGACTGAGTACTTACCAGGCTTGTCGATGCTGTTATGTATCATTGAGTCAGAATCGACTCATAGTTGTTCTCAGAGTAAGTTCTCAAAGACAATAAATTGCACACAAGTAGAATATCCACCTATCTCCCACAAAGTAGCTGATGGATTCAAACTATATGCCTTTGAGTTGGCAGCACAATTTCTAACCACTGAGCACCAGCTCCCATGCTAGGAGAGGAACTATAATAAATTTGTTCAATCTTTTACTTTTTGAATAACCCATGCGTTTGATGGAACTCATAGAATACAGAGCAACAGTTATGCTTGCAACTATAACCCTGAACTTGAACTATTTTCAATTTACGGGCCTTGGTAAGGAACTATTTAACACTTTACTGCAAAGAAATATGACTTTGGATGATCCTTGCTAAAATACCAACAAATTTCAAACAGCCAAATTAACATCTGCTGAGAAGTGATTCATTTACTTGAAGAGAAAAAAAATTGGGCATTTTACTTTCTGCTTCCACTGAGACTAATATTCAGTACATACTGCCTTGGGAATAGTGAATGAGTGAGAAATTTAGCCTGTATTATTATTATTATTATTATTATTATTATTATTATTATTATTATTAAAATCATCATCAGTTGCTTTTGGGGTGTCGCACCAGCTTACAGAGAGAGTAGCAGTATGTAGTTTAGGCCCATGCCTGAAATTAGTGCGAACCAGACAAGAGCGCACATGGAGAACGTACCTCATCTCCTCTTAGCTAGGTCTGAACTCACTCTGTGGAGCACTGATGGTGCATATGTGGACACAGATTCACTCCTCTGTCCCTTTCAACCTCCAGCCACTCCTCAGTCTAGGGCAGGTGCATACGAGGATAGACACAGGCACAGAGCAATTGTGCTGGAAATCCAGGCCCTGGTCTCGGAACATACTTCCAAAGTGTGTTGTGGGTGGTTGAGGAATTAGAAGAGGGTCAGAGCATATATGGGCCCCAAGGAAAGAGCCCCACTATCCAGTCTTGGGGGCTCAGGGATTAGAGGGGCAAGTGCTAATGCACTGAAATCAATGCATGCATTGTTCTGGCATTTTCACACATGACATCTACTCCTAGCCAGCTAATGAAACTTGAGCAGCACATCAACAGAACAAATCTAAACATATACCCGGGGTTAACACAGAATCCAAATTCTAGCACTTTCATTCTTGGAAAATAAAATAGACTTGGAGAAATAAGACCAGATTTCATTGTACTCAAGTAGTCTTTATATTTTAAAAAGTTCCTACTTCTCTGTACCAATTTTTTTAAATGTGACATTATGAACTGGAAGCCATTTTTATCTGGGCCTACTTTGAGTGTTGTTGTGGACCGTCAGAACCGACTCATAATTGATCCTGCTGCAGGTTTTCAGAGGCAGCAAATCACACAGGAGTATCATCTTTCTCCCAAGAGCAACGAGTAGATTCAAACTGCGTTGAAGACCTTGCGTAACTGAATCTTAGTCTTAACATCCTCTTTTGTTGCTGACGTGTAAAGAGCAGTTGGCAGGGAATGTGGAGAGAGGCATGACTGAGAAGGCAAATGTTTTTTTCAGTGTCTCTGTACACACGAGGAATGGGGGAAGGGATAAGATCGGGGCTGTCAAGTCGAAATTTCTCCAACATCATCTGGCATGTCATAATAGCTTGTCAGTTACAGGGTGTCACATAACTTGTAGAAAAGAAAACACTTCTTAAACACCTGTAAGTCCATTCCAGGGTGTGGATAACGTGTCCTTTCCCACAAGGGACTGCTGCAAAACTAAAATCAACAATTAAGAACAGCTGCAGACTTGCAACCAGGCTGCCCTAACTAACCCCAATTGTAGCAAGGGCAGGGACCGTTCTGAGCAATCAACGGAGACGCTGGAAATTACCCCTCTTCTCATTTTGCTTTTTCCTCTAGAGTAATGCACTGAAACCTCCCCTAAATGCTGAGGATGTTCCCAAGACGACCTTTCCATTTACCAAGCACAGTATTTTCTGGGCCTCATTGAACTGGGGAGAATCTAACCTTCGTGGAGCTTGAAGTTGCTGTAGGTTCAAATACATAAGGAAATTCTGTTGGTTGAATTTCTTTGGAAAGAATTCACTAACATGTGTCATTCAGTCACAGGCCTTGGGACCCCATGAGGATAGGAGAGAAAAACGATGACCAAGAGCGATTGACGAAATCATTCGTGTGGCAAATCCTCTCATGTCACTAGAGAAAGGGTGAGCAATCATTGCCCGTTCTGTGGCAGCTAGAATGATGACACCGAGGTATCTGAGGAAGATGAAATGCAGTAAGAAAATCATTCGAAAAAAGTGGAACTCATCTGGCTAAACTTGCTGATTCCAATGACTCCTTCCCACTCCCTCCCCACCCCACCCCCCTTCGCGGCGAAATTGCAGGAAAGGCATCAGCTAAATCATTTATAATGAAGAGGGAGAGAGAATCGGAAAATAGATTACTCAGAGTCTCTCTCCCCTCTCCCAGGTCATTTCGGCAGAAACTGATGAGAAGAGAGAGATGACCTCATGGGCCTTCCCGTCTCTTAATCTTGTTCGCAATAAACACCTGTTTGGCTGTCTCGCTCTCGCTCTTTCTCCCCACCCCCTTTTGCCTGTGGCCCTGCTAATGGAGGTGCCCCCCACACATAAACCTGAGATCTCACTCGCTCCCTTTCATTTGTAAATAATTAGGTCACCTTGTCAGCGCAAATTGTGATTTATGGAGATGGCAGAAACATAAATCAAGTTTGGAGGCCCTTCTGCTGGGGATGTTCTTATCTGCCTGTCTGGCTGACGTTGTCCTTGGACCACATTCAGAAGTCTGGGTGCTTTCTAGCACTCCCCCATTCTCACACTCGATACCGTGAAAAAGAAAACGCAAACTAATACAGTGAAAAGGTGAATCTCCGAGGCCTGAGGTGGAGCTTGAGCTGCCCTGGCTGCTTGTTTTGAAAGCACAGAGCTGCTAATCTGTAAACCTGTCAGCCAAGGGCCTCCCCCTTGCAACGGATTGCTGTAATTCGATATCTGCCTTGAAGTCTGATGGCCCCACCCCAAATACTCGATGCAGGGGGACAGAGAACAGATATGGCACCCCATCTGAAAAACTCTCCCTTTTTTGTTTCATTTTATTGTAGTTTGGATAATTGCTTAAATTGTAAGAAAACTATTCAGTGCACCCAAACATGAACAGAGTTTTAAAACAGTCTTGCTAGTTCCCCGTCTAAGGATCATGTATTTGTTTGTTCTTTAGGCAACTCATGATGCTTTCAATATTTTTTTGTCACTGAGCATCAATTCTCCTTTGTTGTCCATCTTTTTCATTCACTGTCCAGCTTCTACACGCACATGAGGCAAATGAAAGCCCTGTGGTTCAGGTCAGGCATATCTTAGCCCTCAAAGTGCCATCTTTGCTGTCTGAACACTATAATCCTTTTGCAGTTGATCTGCCCAATGTAGTTCATGGTGCTCCTTTGCCTGACTGCTGTTTCTATGGGTGTGGGTTGTGGAACCAAGTAAAACGGTCACTTGGACTTAAACACAAATTATCCTCATAAAGTGCTCAGTTCTAAGAGGCTTCTGTGATAATCTAGAACAGCTGCCATATTTTTTACACTCGTATAACAAGCATGTAATACTTCCCCCCCCCCCCCCCCCCCACTTAACTCCAAGCTCTCCTGCAAGGTAATTTTTGCAAGGATACTATGGAGAAGAGTGTTGAATATACCATGGACTGCTAGGAAAACAAACATGTTCATCCTAGAGAAGGTGAGATTAGGCTGCTCCTTGGAGGCTAGGATTCTGAAGCTTCATCTGACATACTTTGGACATGTTACAAGGAGGATGAGTCCTTGGAGAGAGACGTCGTGCTTGGGAGGGTGGAGGGACGGTGCAGGAGAGGAAGACCCTTGGTGAGGTGGACTGATTCGGTGGCTGGGGTAATGGGGGTAGGTGTGTCGGAAACAATAAGATTGACACAGGATAGAGCAGGGTTTAGGGCTGTTGTATATAGGGTCACTATGAGTCACAGGTGACTCGATGGCACATAACAACAACAACATACTATGCTAATTTTTTTCTTCATGAAAATGTTAATAGGGAAGTGCATGATTGGCAAATAAATAACATGTATGCTATATGTATAAAAATATAGTAATATAATTTATCCCTCATCTCCTGTCTTTCACTACCTTCCAAAAGTCATTCCTATCAACAGACTGGACTTTTACAAAAGCAGGGAATGCCCTCATATGCTCTTTAATTTCTAGCACAAACTGATGATACCTATAAGATTCCCATGAGAATGTGGATCCTCAATGACAGGGAATTCCATAGACCCAGGGTTCCAGATGTTCAAGACCACTCTCACTTTCCTGTCACTTGCCAGGGGCCAGGCACAGCCAGTATTGGAAGTAGCAGAGATACTAATGCAAGTTTGTTTATAGGGATACAAATTGTGATTCTATAAAACAAGTGTTAGAGAACTCTGGTGGCCAGTAGTCAAATCTACAAGCTGCTCCTTGAGAGATTCTTCCCATATTATTTACTGCCTCTGAAAACCTGCTGGGGAGTCAGTTATGAATCAGTTCTGACTCCACAGTACATAACAACAACAATAAAATATGTGCTAGAATCCTAACTCCAATTTTTAATGTAATTCCATTTGGGAATAGGTTTTTCTGTTACGATAATAGGTCCATATGTGTCTGACACCTAATAGATTTTGATACTACAGGGATAGATTAGTACAATGACAAGGTAGCAAGGACGAAAGAGACAGGTGCCATGTCGAACTCTGCAAGGACGCTGGGGTAGGAGAAGCAGAGACAAGGATTCTCCCCCACAGCAAGAGAGAAACCCTTCCTCTGTAGTTGGGTCCCTGCATGAAGACTTCCACCTCCTAAACTTTAAGAAAATAAACTACTGGTCTTTAAAGTCCCTCTCTTGTGGTATTTTTATTATAGTAGCATCCAGGTATGCTCAATTATCATTAGCATAATAGAACCTGGCTGCATGGCTCAAGAACCTTCCAGAAAGCACACTGGTCTTTGCCAGTCCCACTCAACCTCCCTTTTCTCTTCTCTTCACTGTAGTAAGTCTCACCTCATAGTCTGATGACTCCACCCTCTCCCTCCTGATTCTCTCGTTCATAAACATTTCCCTATAAAATCTTCACTCATTTAATTCTAGCTTGGTGTCAACTTCTCATAGAACACAAGCAAATAAACTTTCCTACAAAAGAGAGATGGGGGCGGGGGGTTGTGGTTTTGTTGTTAGGTGCTACCGAGTTGCCACCCATGCATTAAGAGTGACGTTGTGTACAACAGAACAAATCACTTCAGGCCCTGCGGCATCCTCACGACTCTGTCACCCCATCTCCTCAAGGCTCTCCCTCTTTTTCACTGAACCTCGACTTTACTAAGCATGAAGGGCATCTCCAGGAATAGGTTCCTCTTGATAACATGACAGAGGATATGAGAGAAAAATCTCATCATTCGTGCTTCTAAGGAGCATTCAGGCTGCAGTTTTCCCAAGATCAATTATGGTTATGGAATTAGATAATTTAAAAAAAAAAAGTCAAAAGAGTTGTTCTGACAATCAACAGGCTCTTGGTTCAAATCCAACAGCTGCTCCATGGAAGAAAGATGGGCAATCTCATCTCCCATCTCTGATTGCATCTGAAAGCCAGCTGGCAGGTCAACTATGAGTCATTTCTAATTTAATGGTACATAACAACAATAAGAAGAAGAAATCAGACTAGGCTATCATGGAATGCTTCTCTGTGAACTCCCTGGATCATCAAACAATAATGAGGTTTACAGAGGGAACTCTCTCATCTATCTGATTTTAATGAGAGCTCTCCAGAGCTACCCTAAAGACTTAATAGAATACTAGCTCAGCACCATTCCAGAAAGCTAGAGGATGCACCAGTGTGATTCCAGTGATGACTGTAAAAGCCATGGAGCTCTGCTCATCAAGTTGGTAAAGTAACATCTCCTGTCTCTTTCTGTGGAAGAACTAACAAGTGTCAGAACTTACTAGCTGCCTATCCAATGTCCATTCTTTCCTTTTCCATACTAAGAAAATCTCAGTTTTGTTCAGGGGTTCTCCCACAGTGCTGCTGGTAGATTCTATCTGCCAGAGACATGCCTTTGGGTTCACAGAGCCCCTTGCGATATAGATTGCAGAAAAAGAGAGAGAGAGGAAGAGTGAGAAAGAAAGAGAGAGAGAGAGAGAGAGAGAGAGCGCATGAGTGCGAGAGAGTGCACTTTATAAAAAAAAAATGTTCACGCAATTGTAGAGGCTGGTAGATCACAGGTCTATAGATCAGACCTCAGAGAGAAGTTTCTGACTCTTGAAGCTATGGAGGATGACTAATCCAAAATTGGCAGGCAAAGCAGACTATGGTTCAAGTCCAAAGAACAGAGGCAACTAGCCAGATGCAGGATGCACGTTGAATAAAAAGCAAGAGAGCATGTCCATTTATAAGCGGTGCAGGCCACATCCCAGTGAACAGATCTCATCACAGGAATGACTACACCATAGCTGTCAGACCAAGAATCACACGCAGCCAAGTTAACACACAGCCTTAACCATCACAGTGCCAATTACGTTGGTAAGTCTGCACTGTAAAAATTCATCCCACTCTGCCAGTGCGATGTTATATATTTTCTTTTCTGTGTGTTATGTATTACCATAAAACTTTTATAAACATGACGCAGCCACCTCAGATGACTTGCACTTTTCCCCTTCACCTTCTCCTTTTCCCTGCCTGCAACACAGATGTGATGCCTTGTGGAACCATGAAGCAGCAAACATGAAAACAAAAACTTCATGCTACAGATTCCTGGCAGAAAGGCAGAGGGCGCCCAGGGGTCCTGCAGTCCACTGGGAAGCTCCATCCTGCCCATCTGCAGCCTTCTTGTTCCACAAGAGAAGTTAAAACCATGGTTTATTTAAATCACTGCCTAGTCTCTTTTTCTGTTACTCACAGCAGATGAATACAATGCAAATTAATAAATTCCTCAGTCATTTCTTTGAAAGTGAGGTGGTGGTTGTTATGTGCCATCGAGTCAAGTCTGACTCATAGCAACCCTCTGTATAATAGCTCTGAACTCTGCTCTATCCTGAGCCAATTTCATTGTCTCTGACGCACCTAATCTTATTATCCCGGTCACTGAGTCAATCCATCTCAACAAGGATCTTCCTTTCTTGTGTTGTCCCTCCCCACTCCCAAGCATGACATCCCTCTCCAAGGACTGGCCCCTCCTTGCAACATGCCCAAAGTATGTCAGACAGAGCTTCAGAATCCTTGCCTCCAAGGAGCTGCCTGGTTTCACCCTCTTTAGGACAGACCTGTTTGTTCTCCTAGCAGTCCATGGTGTATAGTCAATACTCCTCTAGCACCACAACTCAAAGGCATCAATTCTTATTCCATCATCCTTCATCACTATTCAGCTCTCTGATGTATAGCAAGCAATTGTGAAGACCATGGCTTAGATCAGGCATACCTTAGTCTCTAAACTAACACTATTGCTCTTCAATATTGCCTTTTGATTTTTCTTTTAATTCCTGGCTGTTGGTACCAAGAACGTTGACTGTGGATGCAAGCAAGCTGAAGGTGTTAACAATCTCAATCTCTTCTGCATCTATCGTGATACTGTCAATTGGCCCAGTGGTGAGATTCTTTGTCATCTTGATGTTGAACTTCAATCCATATTGAAGGCTTGCAGTCCTTGATCTTCTGCAGCAAATGCCTCAGGTCCTCCTCACTTTGGGCAAGCAAGGTTGTGTCATCTAAATAATGCAGGTTGTTGATGAGTCTTCCTCCAATCCTGATACATACCCTATCTATATTCAAGTAACTAAATTTGGAATACAAACTCTAGAAAAGTTTGTATACATTTGTACCAATAAATATGGACAAGAAAGCACAGTTTATGGTAGTCATAAAAGCAAAACAGCTATGATCTCCATCCACTGAAGTAGAACATTTTATGATAATGAATGTTACCATATCATATAGCTATATACTCCCAATCATATAACTATATACTCCAACATGGGAGAGAGGAGAAGTGGAATTTCCTTTATGTAAGGACAGCTGAGATGGGACATCTCAGCGTTTCAAGATTTTATAATGTTAGTTTCTTAGCCTAAGTGAGTAGTAAATGCCTACTTGTTCTATTTTACTGTTATTATTATTATTGTACTTTTATTATTCAAAATGCATATGCTTATACTGTCTTTTGTACTTAAGATATACATTAAATTTAAAAAGCATTTTGAAAGAGGGGCTAGGGAAATTTTTCACAGTCATACTAATAAGTAAAAAGGCACAAGTGTAAAAGCTGCCTAACTACAAAGCTAATGGTATTTTATTACCTCCTACCCCTACTCCAAGCATATGGACATTCATGCACGTGCATGCACGCGCACACACACACGCACCCACCCACCCACACACACACACACACACACACGCACAAATCCTCAACTATTGCCCTTTTAACGTGTACATCTTTATCAGGACAATAAGATGGGCAAGTGAAATTTAGAGGTGGGCAGAGAAGAAGTCTGCTTTCAGAGTTCCAGACACAGGCCCGTAAACCACAGGAGACTTGTGCCATGTCCAGAGTTTCTGGGTGTGGTGTGCTGGAAGCTGGTCTGTCAAACCAAAGCAACTGCGATTTCTGGTTTGCCCCGGTCTCATCCCCGTGGAGATGGAATGGAATGTAGGGTGGCTGCCAGATGGCAGATGAGTAAAAGGCTCAGATCTGAGAACACAAACTAAAGGGATAACAGGTGCTGTTGGAGCAGGGTTGGTGTAAAGAGGCCTTAATCACTTCAGCCTACTTGTCTCCAGCCACATAGGGAGAAGCACAAGAACAGAAAAGGATCTGGCATCAGAGGGGAAATGAAAACCAGAAACCACTGCCCAATACTCTAGAGCAAAGAAGCCACAATTTGCCATAAAGTTGAGCTTTGAACCGGCAGCACCCCCAAGAAGGATTTAACTCATGCATCGTTTAATAACTTGCACTTCACTCAAACACAACACAACATACAGACAAGCGTTCACAAGCACATCCTGAGACATGCTGTTGAAACATACACAATTTACTTAATAAACTGGATTATGGTTCACGCAGTACCAAGCAGCGTGAATGCGGAAATATCTAGATGGTTTACTGGAGTCCTGGTGGCATGCTCTACAGCACGGCGCACACTGCTAAGCAAAACGTCCACCAGCTTCCAGGAAGCCGCATTCAGAAACTCTGGGTTACAGCACAGGTCTTCTGTAGTTTCTGGGGCTGTTGGCTTGAGCAGCGGAAGCATACCAGTGACTCGTAGGAGCCAGATGGGCAGTCTCCTCCAGCGAAGGTTTGCAGCCTCAGAAATCCAATGTGTCAGTGTGTCAGTTGACTCAACAGTACTGAGTGAATGGTCAGCTTCATTCTTTGCTTCTGATGTTTTTGGCAGCATGATGACCCAGTTTACGAGGGGAAAACAAGACAAATCTCAAACCCTTTGCAATGGAGTCAGAATTGACTCACAGCTGACCATCTCGGGGTTTCCAAGGGTGTAAATCACATGGGCGGAGACTGCTCATCTTTCTCCATTGGAGCCACTGGCAGATTCCAGTCATGAGAGAAGAATGGCCTTTGGGTTAACAGAGGAGTTTCCTGTAGATCAGGCCTCCAGAGCTAGCCCTAGTATACTTGGGGGCTCAAAAGAGATCCAAGTGCGGGCAGATGCTTTCTTCCCTTGCATTAAACCCACCATAGTTGTCTTGAGAATTCTAGTGGGCCATAGAGAACACAGACATTGAATTAACATTTATAAATGAAATGTCATTGAGAGAGTCGTGTTCTAAGCAGTCACAGAGCAGTTCACATGTGAAAATGCTTCAGATTCAATTTTTAATTGATGCTCAGAGCCACCCTATAAAGGAAGGAAGTAGTGTGTTAAGGGATCTTGTGTTCATGAAGAGATATTAAGGCACAGAGAGATTAAGGGACTGGTCAGAAACTCAACCCTCAGCTTCCTGGGTTAAGTCAACGTCCCTTAGAAGTGCATTACAGACTCAGATGCTTGGGGCTCCCTGTGTGTCCCATGCTAGGTGAATTCAGGGACAACGTGTGGTTTAGAGAGGGCTTTGAAGGTCTCTCCCAGAACTAGTGGCTTTATTTCCTAGTGGCTTTAAAGAATAAAATTTCTTGTCTCACAGCTGTGAAGGCTGGGATTTCAAATTAAAATAGCAAACATGTTGAACCTTTCTGAAGGCTTGCTCTTGCTCTTGATGATCCCATGGTTTTGTGGTTGACAGTAGTGCTTGACAATCCTTTGCTGCTTGTATATTTGCCTCCATCCCCACATGGCACCCTTCTTCACACTGTGTGTGACACTGTTTCTACCTTTGTTCTTCTCTTTGTAAAACTTGGAAGGGATTCAGGAATGAGACTCATCCTACTCCAGTATGATCACTATTAACTAACAACTTGCATTAAGGAGATAACCTTATCTCCTTAAACACGGTTGCATTGACTGGTGCAGGAGTTAATTCACTAATGTAACATAATTTTGAGGGGTTAAACTCTAACTCATTGCTCTTGAGTCAGAATCAACTTATAAGTGACCTCCAATGAGTTTTCGGAGGTTGTAAATTTCACAGGAAGATATTATCCAGCTTTCTTCCACTCCCAAGGAAGTGCTGGTGGATTTGAACCCCATGAAAAGCTCAATCTTTTGGTTAGCTGCACAACTCCCTACAGACTATACCACTGGAGCCTGATATGGGAGTAGGGGCCACAATTCCACCATAACACCTAGTTCATCCCCAATCTGAAGCCTTCCCAAGTGACAATACCCTCTAAGATTCACTCAGAAGAGCACATTAATCTACTGTACACGGTGTGGACTGTGCATGACTTCTGTTTCCTTTCTACAATAGATCCAACCCAAGATTTAGGTGTAAGAATTAAAAAAAAAAGTCTTATCAAAGCTTTGTGCTATGTTCTCCAAGTCTCCAGTCTTACTCCAATCATACCATATTCCCAATCACATCTTATCCCTATCACCAACACTCTATCCTCAAAGTGCACGTCTGTACACACACACACTCTCTCTGTCACACTCTTACACCTTCAAATTCCAGGGTAGTGCCACCCTACAGTCCATTTCAGCACCATGAAGATAAAACCAAAGACAAACAAGGATTGGAAATTCTTTGGTTTGAGAAAGCGTTCCTGGCATTCAGCTTGCAACTGCTATCCTGCAAAAGTCTTTAAAAAAAAATATGGAGGAAAAGAAAGAAAGGAGTGAACTCCCAGGCACCAGGCTCCCCAGGTTCTCTCCCGGCAGCATCTGGGACGGTAGTGGTCTCCTAACCATGGTTTCCATCACACTATTTAGACAGCCAAGTTTTTCCCACGTTAATTGTTTATCAACTTCCCAGTTGTATACGGTTGCCTGCACCATCTCCAGAAAGCTGAGGAATGCCTTTCTCTCCCCTGCACAGATAAGGTTCCAGATGAACATATTTAGCTGGGTCGTGCACTGGACATTTTCCTAATAACACCATCTCCCTAAAGCCCATTTTGGAGTCCCTGAATAGTACAAATAGTTAATACATTCAAAGTTAACCAAAAGATGAGTGGTTTAAGTTCACGGAAAGGTGTTCTGGAAGAAAGGCCAGGTGAGCTATTCCTGAAAACTCAGCCACTGAAACCACTATGGAGCACAGAACTTCTCTGACACATACAGAGTGGCCATGAGTCAGAGGCAACTTAACAGCAACTGGGTGCCACCGCTGGCCATAGCTTTGCTGCTGTTGTGAATAAATCTGCTAACTGTGCCTGCAGCTCCGGTCACACCCCTCAAGGTCTGAATGCATGCTGGACATCTAACTCCCACACATTTCCATAGTGAGAGCAAAGCCTGCCTCCCACCACGACTCAACTGCTGGAGGCATTCCCCACAAGAAAAGGTCTTCTGACCTCTCAACTGGAAAGAAGATAAATAGCCACTGTAATACTCTAAGGACCAAGCTTGTTAAGAATCTGAATTCTCAGGGTGCTCTGGTGGCCTAGTGGCAAGAAGCTGCACTGCAATCCCAGAGGTATAAGGTTCAAATCCAACAGGTGCTCTGCTGGAGAAGGAGGGGCAATCTCCTCCTGTACCAGTCAGATTCTATCGGACGGTACACACACACACACACACACATAATAAAAAAAATTTTAAAATCTGATTTCTCTGTACAGTGCTGAAGACCTCTTATCTAAGTGCTCAAATAAAGACTGGTCAAAGATAAAAAAAAGAATATGAAGGGGGGGAGGAGGTGGAGGGGAGGAATTCAACCATATAAGCTAATACCTCACAATATCATCCTATATCCAATATCAACCAGATAGTTGCCACATGTTAACCTCAACTCCTGGTAACCTCATGTGCATCAGGGTAGAAGTATGCTCCATAGGATTTTGGTTTTAATTTTGAGAACGCATCTTTTCTTTTAATTTTTTTAGAATTTTTTCTATTTTTTTATGTGTGTGCCATCAAATTTAATCTGACTGGTACAGGAGGAGATTTTCCCTCCTTCTTCAGCAGAGCATCTGGTGGATTTGAACCACACACCTCTGGGATTGCAGTGCAGCTTCTTGCCACTAGGCCACCAGAGCTCGCCTAATTTTTTTAAAAGATTTATTTATTTATTTATTTATTTTTAATTTGGTGTACCGTTGAATTGGATCCAACTGACACAGGAGGAGATTGCCCATCCATCTCCAGCAATGCAACTGGTGGATTCTAACCGTACACCTTCGGGATTGCAGTGCAGCTTCTTGCCACTAGGCCACCAGAGCTCCCTGAGAAGGCATCATTTAAAATTGATTTTTATTTTGCCACACCTTTTTATTGTGGTAGAACATACACAACACACGGCCGTACCATGTTTCCAAGCAAAATTCAGTGGCATGAATTACATCCACCATGTTGGGCAACCATCACTGTTTCCACAACTATTTCATCCCCCAAACATAAGCTCTCTACCTACTAATAATTTCCTATTACCCCTCTTTTCTATCCCCAACAGCCACTAATAAGCTAGATTCCCTCTACATTTGACTATTACAGACACTTCCAGTTAGTAGAACAAGATTTGTCCCTTTTCACAAGATTAATGATAGCTTGTTTCACTCAGCAAACTGTTTCCAGGATTGCCCACTTTTCTCCCACGGAGCCGCTGGTGGATTTGAACCCAGAACAGTGTGACCTTTGGGTCAGCAGCCCAACTCCCTATGGATTGCTCCAACATCTTGATTGCAACACTTCATATGCTAATTAGCCACTTGCCTGTCTTCCAGACCAGGGCTGCTGGGTTCCCCTCCTTGTGCTCTGGCTCCCAGCAGGTGCCCAGTGATGTTTATTTTGCCAGTGAGGACAACAATAAGGGGGAGGAGGGCCGGGTAAAGCTCCATAGGCACAGTATTTTCGAAAATGGAGATTTGTCCAGATGGAAAAACCACAGTCATGGGTTGGGAACAGGAGATACTGAGGGCAAGGCTGTACCCCACCAAGTCAGAGAACACAGAACAGGAGAGGTTTGAGGGGCTTCCAGGGAACCCAAGAGAAGCTATCCCAAAGGGAGGTGGCAACGTGGCTATAGTAAAAAATCAGGGTGCAATATTATTCAAAATGGGTGACCTTGGAGGACATTATACTGAGTGAAATATCTCAGTCACAAAAGAACAAATACTGCATACTGCCACTGTTGTAAAACAAGACTGACATCAGGGTTGGGATGAGACTGAGAAAAATTGGATAAATTATATCTACTGCATTGAAACAGATAAGGGAGAGAACTGTTTGAAAGCAATATATGATTGGGTATTATGGTTATGACAAGAGTCCAAAATGAAGGTTGCATAGTGGAGTGTATTCGTGGGGGTAGGGATGGGGATTCTATACCAATGAAAGAATTCTTCTTTTACTTTTCAAAGAGAAGAACGAACTGGGGGAAGGGGTGGGCAGGGAGAAAAATGCAACAATGAATGTATGGAAATCCAAAATCTCTGTAAACGTTCATTAAAACTAATTTTTAAAAAAATAAAAATTAAATTTAAAAAAAATCATGGTTGTCCATAACAGGTAGAGGTCAAAGGAAGGAGGGCCGGGAGTGTGGCTCTGAGGAGTATAATCTCAGCAGGTAAACGTAGAGTTTTGAGGAGAAAAACTCAGAAAAGGAGGCAGGGACTGGTGTGTGTTGAAAGAGCAGAGTGGAGTTTCACAAAGTCAAACGGCGACTCCCACCAAAGGAGACCTTTCAGAATTAGCCCAAACAGCATCATATTGTTAGGGACACGGATCTCTGAGTAAGAAGTGACTCGCTGCTGACCCTCCAGCGGGTTTTCAGAGGTTTTCTATGGCATAAGGGGAGATTACCTCTCTTTTCCTTTTTTTTAAAATTAATTTCAATGAACAGAGATTTTGGATTTCCATTCATTCATTGTTGCACTTTTCTCCCCACCCACCCCCCCACCCCCAACCCCAGTTCACTCTTTGAAAAGTAAAAGAAAAATTCCTCTCTTCTCCAGCCCAGCAGCTGGCCGGTTCGAATCAGGTGCCTTGGGCTATCACTAGTCACAAGAGCTCCCTGAACAGCCTTGGAAGTGACTGAAATCTCAAATCCCAGACTAGCTCTGGACCAATGGCTTTGCACAATGTCATCAGGGTCCCACCTAGCCTCTGACAGTTTTCAGGGAGACTGTGGTGCAAATCCACACTAGTACAATGAATAGGCCAATGTCCCAGGCTCACTGGAAAAGACTGAGGTTCTTAGAACTCGTGTCTCATTTTTTAAAAATGTGAGACTTTTTCTCACGTGTGATAAAGGAAATGCCCAAGAATGTTTCCAGTGTGTTGGCCGGAGGTGATCGGTGAAGAGCTCCCCTCGCTGTAAACCTCTGTGAAACAATCCAAGACTGTCCTTCCTGCAGGAGGGAAATCTGCTGGCAGTGGTCGCCATCTGGGAGAGCAGGTGTGGCTGAGAAGCCACTCTGACAGCCCCTCAGTGGTGTGCACGTGCAGCGGCTGGGTGTTTATTTAAACGCTGCAGCTGCTGCTGGCAGCTCTTGAAGCTGGTGTGCCTGGCTATTAGCATCGCTAGTTATTTTTTTTCCTAACGTCCAGGCTCCCTCCAACATAATTTGTATTTGTGTTTCACTAAAGCTCTTGAATGCTGCAAATGTTCTGCACTGCTCACCAGACAGGTAGGGTGTTTTTTTTTTATTAATTTAGTTTGTTTATTTTTCATTTCAATGAACATCTACAGAGATTTTTGGAATTCCATTCATTCATTGTTGCACCCTTCTCCCCGCACAAACCCCTCCCCCACCCC
>NW_006399754.1:3328331-3408236 GCF_000299155.1 Elephantulus edwardii | reverse complement strand
TATTCCATTGTGCGAATATACCACAGCTTCTCTACCCATTCGTTGACAGGTAGTTGATCAACGGCTCCTACTTCTTAGAAACTTAGAGGTGGCAAGTAAGACTGTGGCCTAAAGTGACTTTAGTTCTATCCTGATTTCAGAGTGGAGAGTTGACAACTCTCCACTCTCTGGCTGCCAACTGGTGTCTGAAATGCCTAAAGAGAAGCCCTCCATGTCTGAGTATAGTCTCTCGGACAATGATACGCCTCCACCCTCTGCTCGCAGCTAAAATGCTAGAGAACATTCTAAAATCCTTCCGACCAAAATCACCTCAATGAACACAGAACATATAATATGAGGAAATCTGACTATTGGAAACCACAGTAGCCTGTGTTTTGTCTTCAAAATTAAAGCACATCCTTAACCCATTTAGTGGGACTAAAAGATAGGCTCTTTTGCTGCTCACCAAATGTAAGAGGTTCGAGTCCACCTGCAGGCACTTCGGCAGAGACTCCTCTACTTTTGAAAGATCAGCCTCTGAAAATGTTATGCAGAGTCCTGTTCTGACACAGACAAAGGGGTCAAGTCAACTCACCCCCAGCTGGGGCTTTTGATCCACAGAGACCAGCACCTGTGCTTCTCAACTTCCTGTCTCAGGCCTGCACCTGAGGCAATTTTGTTTCCAAATCACCTTCTACTCACTGCCTGGTTTGAGAGGCTGTAAATCGTCCAAGAGGAGACTGTCCATCTCTCTCCAGGGGAGACACTCAGGAATTCAAGCCACCTTTGGATTAGAAGCCCAACACCCTACATTTACGCTAACAAAGGTAGGAAACGACATTTATGATGACCTCCATCTACCTCTGCTTTGCTCACTGCCTGCCCCAAGCTGCTCCACTTTGTTTCTGGGTCCCAGAAATTGCCGTTTGTTGACTGAAGGCATCACTATAATCCCAGGACTCTATTGGAATCTGTGCTGGGAGACTTGGGATCTGCTTTTGAGAAAGGCAGCCTCACAATGGTGGCCACTACTTCTACTCCCATCTGAATTTGAGTGCTAATTCAGTATCTGCTATGTTTCCTTTTCTGTCCTTTAATTTAGCTCCAGTTTGCTACTAACTGCCCTTGAGTCAGGCCCTGACTTGTTTCAACCTCATGCACAACACAAGGAATTTCCATCAACGGCTGCAGGTGAGATTGGGAGCCATAGGATTTCCATTGGCTGATATTCAGAAGTCTATTTCCGGGCCTTTCTTCCTAGTCCTAGTCTAGAAGCTCTGCTGAAACCTGTCCAGCATCATAGCAACCTTCCTTGACAGATGAGCGGTGGCTGCACACAGAATGTGTTGGCCAGGAAGCAAATCTGGATCGCACACATGGGAGGTGGAAATTCTACCACTGAGCCAACCCAGCCTGTGTGACCTGGCAAGCCCAGGTAGAACACTTCGTATTTCACTCATGTGAGGCTGCCACCAACCACTGGGCAATCCCTGGGTTGTGTCCATACTTAAAAATTGCATCCTTACAAATTTCTTTTCAAATGAGTGAGTAAAGAGAAAGAAACTGATAAGCCTAGTTAGATGCAAATAATCCAGTACACAAAAGATAGTAAGAAGGAGGACTCTCAGATCGGGGACTCACTGCCCTCTAAAGTGACTATGACAAGGATGGGGCAGAAATTATTTTTAACATGTGCTTTATGTTGTTAGTGAAACATAAGAGTACACAATCTCTATAGGAGGAAGAATGACATGATAAAAAGAAAATAATTTTTAAAAATTACATAGGAAGTAAAACTATAGCTGCTTATAAAATGTTTTTGAGGGAAGATATATTAGGAATCAGGAGTGGCATCCACTTCCGAAATAGCTTGCCTCCGGAAACTCTATGAATGTTGAGAAAAGATGAAAGTTATACAAGTGTTCAGGTCTTTCATTCATAGGGTTGCTATGAATTGTCAACCACTCAACAGCACTTAACAACAACATCGTAACGGAATAGCAGTCGACAAAATTTAATGAAGTAAAGGGCAAACTTGAACAACATCCTATGAAAACAAAGAAAGGAAGAATTAAGTAACAAATGTGGATGACAGAGAAAGAAAATAGGTAATAAAGCAGTATGAACAGATATAATATTCATTCACTGCCATCGTGTCGGTTCAGACTCATCCAGGTTTCCAAGGGTGTACGTTTCAATAGGACTGCTCATCTTTTGCCCATGGAGCTGCTGGTGGATTCCAAACACCAGAGACATAACACCCTATGGACTATGCCACCAGAGCCTATTAGAGATAATGCTTGAAGAAACTATGCTGATTTAAGAAGAAAACAAAAACAAAACCCAATTCTGGGTATACAGAGTTCTCACAATGATGGAGGCAACATTTTTTCAAAAAAGTTTATACCTACGTTATGTTAGTAAAATTAAGTGTTAAAGGCAAGGTAAAAATGCTACAAGTGTTCATGCAAAAATTTCCTGTTTCCTATGCTTTAGCCTGCGTTCCTCTGAAAGGAAAGCCTGGGCAAAGTTCTGTGCTGCTACTTTGGTTGGAGTGTCACTCCAGGGTAGCAGACATGAGAGGGAGAAGAGATGGGAAAACAAATACAAAGTGCCCTTGGAATCAAACACAACTGATTTCTCAGTCTTACAAGAACATTTTCTAAAAGATGGGCTGTTTTAAGAATAATCCACCTAGTTAAAGCAGGGAAGGAAATTTACCCCAACCTCCCAAATCAAGAGATTTGCTTCTTGAGGTGTTAGTTTCCACACATTTCTGGGTTATACATTCATAATGTCAAGCATGTCCCTAGATGCTTAATGCCTCAGCAGCAAAGACCCTCAGAAGGCAAGAGATGTGCCAGTTAGCAGGAGACCAAATACTATAAGCCAAGTTCATGTGACCCAATGTATACACAAAATGGCCATTATAACTACGCCAAGAGAAGAACAAGTTCCAAGAGCCCCAGACTGGTGAAGCCAAGATAATCTAAGGTATTTGCTATACCTATAGAAAATCAAAAGTTAAACTTGGGCTTATCCTCCACAGCACCAATTTCAGTTAAGCAAAGCAAGCCATGCTGCCCTGGGCATGCTCACCAGTCTATACCAGGAAATTTGAAGGACAACTACTTGGATAACTGACAGGAACAGATCCATATTTGTTCCTGATGGCATTGAGGACTTTCCTCTCCACTCAATTCTCTCTTCTTTTATCTCTTTTAAAACAAAAGGTAATGCCAGTCACATCTCAGGGAAACTTTCCTTATGTCAGAGCTAAGTTATATAGCAATTAAGGTATAGCATCCCACCATAATCTCCTTATAATTTATTGGATGATCAAGTCTCAGATAACATCATGACAGATGACTACATCATTTCATAATTGCTTGTAATCTTGTCTCAGTCGGAGAGAATGGATTTACAAACATAGATAATTGTACAATACTAAGAAGTATGGCCTAGTAAAGTTATAACCAACTGCGGGAAGCAGGAGAAGGGAATAGAATTAAATATCCAACATGTCGCTGTCAGTCCACCGGCAACCTAACAGCGACAACCTGATGGGAGTAAGCACAACTGGAGATGTCACTCCAGGAGAAGAACAGAGAGTCAATCCAGCTCAACTTTATTAGGATAAACACTGCACTTATAAACACAGGAAGACAGGATAGGGTGGGCTTACAGACGTGGGGCATGTGGATTGGATAGGAGAACCCCAGCCTCCTGCAGACCACTCCCAGCTCAACAGACGCAGCAGCCATCTTCCCAGGTGGCGAGCTTTCTCAAGCCGGTACAGCCAAACACAGGGGAGCTTTCTCTACCCCGTATTAAAGGCCATTGGGAGGCTTGCATCTGTCTGGAGCTCAGGCGACCCGTCCTGGCCAGAGGCCTTTCCTTCCTCCCCAACATTCTGCAACACCAACGGATATGATAAATTCACGACTAACATTAAATGCAAACATTATATGTGTGTTCCAGGTATATGCTATCTCTTTAATGGCCTGAGAGCAAAACAAATAATGAATGTTATTTTTGCCTTTTTCCCCTTTAAATAAAATTTCTCTTCAGAACTCTTTTGTTAGCAAAAACAAGTACTAATGAAGGTCTGTCATAAAAGCGAAGTGGCAAAAAGTTAAACTTTCAAAAAGCAAAATACTTATATTTTCACCAAAGAAAGATGCTAATTACCATCTAGTTGTCTTTGATCCATAGAAAACTCACAACATAATCATTGTCCAGTACTGTGTTCAGTTTTACAATAATTATACTGGACAACTACACACTGTAATTCAGAATAAATGGCATTGAACGTAAAAATAAGCCAATCTTTAAATTGATAAATTATATCATCTATAACAACAATCTGCGTTATGCGGATGACACAACCCTGCTTGCTGAAACTGAGGAGGACCTGAAGCGCCTGCTGCAGAGTGTCAAGGACTGCAGCCTACAATATGGATTGAGGCTCAATGTCAAGAAGACAGATTCTCACCACTAGACCAATTGGCAGCATCAGGATGGATGGTGAAGAGATTGAGATTGTACACAGCTTTAGTTTGCTTGGCTCCATAGTCAACAGTCTCGGCACCAGCAGCCAGGAAATTAAAAGGCGCATTGCCATGGGAAAGTCTGCTGTTAGGGACCTCTCCAAGGTGCTGAAGAGCAGTGGTGTCTCTCTGGAGACTAAGGTGCGTCTGATACAGGCCATGGTCTTCGCAATCACCTGTTATGCATCACAGAGTTGGACAATGACTAAGGAGGATAGAAGGAGAATTGATGCCTTTGAGCTGTGGTGCTGGAGAAGAGTATTGAGAATACCATGGACTGCTAGAAAAACAAATAGATTTGTCCTGGAGAGGGTTAAACCGGGTGGCTCCTTGGAGGCAAGGATTCTGAGGCTCCATCTAACTTACTTTGGACATGTAGTGAGGAGAGACCAGTCCTTAGAGAGGGACATCATGCTTGGGAAGGTGGAGGGACAGCGCAGGAGAGGAAGGCCCTCTATGAGGTGGATTGATTCAGTGACTGGGATAATTGGGATGGGAGTGTCAGAGACAGTGCGATTGGCACAGGACAGAGCGGGGTTTAGGGCTGTTGTACATAGGGTCGCTATGAGTCGCAGGTGACTCGACGGCACATAACAACAACAACAACATAATAATGACTTTAGAATAAAAATCTAGGAATATAGCACCAACATGTAAAGCTAACTCCAAGCTCAGAGATCCTAGTACCATCCAGGTAACACCTTACACTAACCTCGTGAAGCTTAATACCATTACAGTCTCATTTGGATAGATAAGGAAACTGAAGTTTCAAAAAGTTATTTATCAAGAATCAAATAGGAGAAGAAAACGTGCAACAATGAATACAAAAAGGAAAAATATATCAAAGAAATTATAATGGAATATGCCAGATCATGCTACCAGGATTTTAACTCTGTTCCCAACTTTATGTCATCCACTTATACCTTGTTTCTATCCAAACTGGCTTGGTGGTCATTACAGCTGTTTCTACATTTGCCATTCTTTCTTTCCAGACGTGTGGCTGCCTCACACTCTCCCTGGCTAATGTTGTTGTGTAGTGTGCCACTCAGCCCATTCTGACTCACAGTGATTCTCTAAAAACTCTGTAGAACAGAGAAGGAGATCCTAGGCCTTTTCACTCATTGAAATCCTGGTAAATTGCAACTGTTGCCTTTCCCTGCTCAGTGCTTATCCACTGCATCACCAGAGCTCCTTCACTTGAGGCTAAGGCTTCCCTACTTTTTCCTTCCCCTACCTTGGCAGCTAGCAGAGTTCCAAATCATGACTATGTCAATTCAGTGAGTTGAACCCAATGCATAGATGACCATCCAGTGGGTTTTCAGAGGCTAGTAATCACAGTAATCATAGGAGATTGCTCATCTGTATTCTGTAGAGCAGCTGGTGGATTTGAACTGTGTCTTCAGGTTGGCAGCACAACTCCTTATTACTAGAACACCAAAGCTCCCCAATAGCACAGAGTAAAGACAGCTCCTCTTGTCACTCTCATTGACTCATGTACCTAAATGCATAACTTTAAAAAAAGAAATGTATACCTTACTTCAGGAGGGGGGGGGATATGTAGTGTGAGAAAGAAATCAACTATTATTACTCAAATCACTAAAATTTGAGGGGGGTGTTTGTCACCACACATAATCAGGCTAATCATCAAATTATTTCTCTCTCCCTCTCCCTCTCTCACTCTCTCACACTCTCTCCCAGAGAAAACAAAAGAAAAAAGTCTGTCAAGTCTCCAGGAAGCAATTAATCATGGCAAAAGTCATTAATCAGTCATTTTGAACTTTGACACTGCAACCCGTTAGTAACTCCCCCAATTGTACTTTTACATAAACCACAAGGTTTATCAAAGGTTTCTTGAAATTTGAAAATGCCTACCAGATGAATTAATGCCAAAAAAGAGCTGATGTTAATGTGGAATGTCATCTTTATCAACAGTCCATACAGATCTCTCGAGGGATCATCATTTCTTCCTTTAAGGTTCAAAGACAGATTTAAAAAAAAATCTGTCCTAGGAAAAAACAAACACAACATTCATCGGTAAAAATTAAAGGAAATGACATTTCAGGTTGACTGAGGTGGAAAGAAAGTCCATGGCTCTGAGTTAGACATTCCCTTCTTTCTGTTTTAGACAGTAAAACAAAGGTGGAGTTAATGAATCTGAAATAAATAAAAAGTCTGTAAAAAAAGTAGAAAGAAAAAAAAAATTAGTAGGCCTGAGAGAAATGGTCATGTTTAAGTCTTAAGCAACTCATAATACTATAACTTATCTTTATGTTCACCTGGAAGAACTTTATGTACACAGGAGGATTTAAATACTAAACTAACCCTTTCCTAAAATAATTTGTGAAAGAGACTCATAAATTTTTAAAAGCAAAATTTCATTTAAAAACTTGAGATCACATGCAGATAAAAGACTTTTAAAAGTTTCCACTTGAAGAATGAATTTTTCTAGCTAGCTTTCTTCCCCAAATGAACTTGTTTCCCATGTATTTGGTTGACTACTCCCATAGATTCCAGTGACAAAAATAATAGAAAGCATCTGCAAAGTAATTACGGGCTTTATTTGGTGAATGACAAGAAGCCATACCTCGCCTTCATGCTGTCATCCCACAGGTCAGAGGTCTTCTGTCTGGTGCTCTAAGCTGGAAATTTCCAAATAATCTAAGAAAACACTCAAATGGTTTCAGACAGCCTTTTCCATTATTTACGATGCAGCCCATGATAAGATGGAAATTTTCTGAGGGTAGCGTGATAAGCTTCATGTAAGCAAGATGCAGCTAATGGCTTGCGGAGTGGAATGCTGGTGCTTCCTGAAGAGGCCGTTTTAGTACAATCATCTCTTGACAGGGTTAAGCTGCTTATAGATTGCTCAGATAAGACTGCCTAGCAGACAGCCAAATGTAGACCCAATTCTGAAGTCTCAAGACAAAAGTGACAGAGAATAGCAAACTAATGATCAAAGAGCACAAAACTCCTGTAATGTGAGGCATTTCTCTTGACATCCTTCAGTTTTTGGCAAGCTAAAAAAATTTCAACTGAATGTACCAAACCTCAAATTTAATCTAAAATGTTGATGAATTTGAACCATGGATTTTGTGTTTCAAAACTTGTATTTCATTGACTGCATAGCTGAACATATCTGCAATTTGGAAAGTTAACCATTTCATGACCGCTTGGTTTATTGGTAGGTACACTTCTGTGCTACATACATGTAGACTGTAATACATGAGGGCAGCAGGCCACAGACCTGGGTAACTGCATCAAACAGTAGGAAGGGTGTCTACACTATCTTGCTCTGTTAAGGCTGTGTGAGGTGGTGCTTCACAGAGTTTATATTTGCAAAACTTTTGTCCTTCTGGGTTTCTATAAAGTGGAATATGGCTTATAAATTGTAAATATATTTAATGTTTCTTTTCTGTTATTGAAAGGGGATGGTTCTCAGTCATTTTAGAAAATATTCAAATTAATAAATTAATTTTAAGAAAAATATAATACAAGCAAGCAAAATATAATACAAATTGATTTACTTCATAACCATTGGTAGGTACTATTTAATGTTTCACATCTAAAGTGGCTGAATAATTAAGTACAAATAATGCAGGGAGCTCTGGTAGCCTAGTGCTAAGAAGCTGAGCTTCAATCCCAAAGACTTGCAGTTTGAATCCACCAGCTCCTTCATGGGAGAAGGATGACAATCTCCTCCCATGAGATTTACTGCTCTGAAAACCCGCTGAAGGGTCAGCTATGCGTTGTTTCTGACTCAATGCCACACAATGACTATAACAACAAAAGATAATAGGGTACTGGGAGGTTCCCGGACCTAACCTGCTAGCCAGGTGCAATCTAGCAAGATTATACTGTGAAAGTGGAGTAAGAGCAGAAAATTCAGACAAGGATACTCAGATGGGAGCAAGTTTGTTAAACAAGGAAGACACTTTAAGAAAAAAAGAGAGGGGGCTCTACTTCACGAGATGAGAGTAGACATTATAGCTTGCTGGGGCCCTCAGTTATCTATGCCTTAGCACTTCCTGGTTCTCCCTGAATACCTGCACTTTCTGCAGGGGTGGGATTTTTCTTTATGACCTTTCATTGGCCCTTGTCAACTAAGCCAATTGTTGGTGTGCACTGATTGGCTCCGTTGGTTGATGCTTGGTTTCATTTCCAGGCCCTCACTTCCATCTTCCCGTTTGTTCTTACTTTGGCCCCTATTATAACATACCTTTTTTAAAAAAAATAACATACTTTTTTGTGGTTTTTCATAAGTTTCACTGAATTTGGAGGAAATTAAAAAACCAAACCATTTTCCTCTACATTCTACCTGTCCTACTTCCAGAATTCACTGGTAAATATGTTTATCACATAATATTTCTAAAAATACATCATATTCCAAAAGGTTGTTGACACTCAATGATTCAAAATGTATTCCACTAGTGAAAAAAAAATCCCTAAAACTTAAAATATAAAACAATCCACTCATGAAAGGGATAATGATTATGGCAAAAGAGCTTCAATAGAAATTTTATGAGTCTGCTAGTCATTTCCCATTTAGCTAAATGTCTCTTATCTGGGCATCAGAGACTTTGGATACAGGACGATGCAGACAGTCTGCCAATTGGCGGAGCGGGGGTTTATCCATAGTTTCTTAGAGTCCTCTCTGGTTTAAATTTTATCAAGAATAGGAAGTAAACATCTTAGAAAATTTGCAATTTTTTACAAGATTTCTCAAACTACTGTGCCATTTCAGATTCCTAAGATAGAACCTACTACTGAAAGAACACAATTTTTTCTAAAGATTATCCAGCCCACTAAGTCACAGTCTTCAAAACTGTCATTTCCCCCTGCCTTTGTCATTCAATCTCATTATAATTTCTGAGCAAATCAATAAATGTAATCATATTCTGTGGTTATAAATGGATTTGTCATAAATTAATGTTGTAATTGCCTAAATTACGATATGGAGTATTTTTTATGTGCAGACCTCTGTGTCCAGCTTTCTTTTTATCCCACTGTCAACAAACACATTGCTCTTACTGTCTTGTGAAAATGGTATTTAATTCCTACAACCAGTCAATTCAACCTACTGACAACATCCATTTTCAAGCAGAATCAATTTTTCTAGATTACTGCTAATTTTGGAACAAACTTTTTTTTAATTCTTTTTTTCCATTTTTATTATTTTTGTGTGAGTGTACCGTCAAATCAGATCTCACTGGTACAGGAGGAGATTGTCCCTCCTTCCCCGGCAGAGCATCTGGTGGATTCTAACTGTGCGCCTCTGGGATTGTAGTAGCAGGTCCTTGCCACTAGGCCACCAGAGCTTCCCTTGGAACAAACTTTTAAAGTCAAGTAAGAAATCATTCATTTCCTTAATTTTCTCTGGATCAATTAAAAATTTTGACCAATTGAACTAATCAACATAAATTTTTGTAAAATTCTCCATTTCCTCCTCTTTGGCTTTAGGTGTTATTACATATATTTTAATAATAGTCAAATTAACAGGTCTTCCCAGAATGCATATGGATAGTATCTTATCACTCACAACATTGTACTTCAGGATAGAAGTTGAAATTGTCTTTTTAATAATTTATGAATACAACACCATTCTTCTTCAGTTTTTCATTCCCAGTATAGTATATCAGTGACTATCTGATTCCAAGTGTCCAATGTCAGTCCATCTTGGCTCACTAATGTCTAGGATGTATATCTTTATGCATTCCATTTACATTTTTATAACTTCCATTTCTTCTATATTCATACTTCACACATTCCATGTTCCCATTATTAAAGAATATTTGTAGCTGTTTTTTTTCTTTTTTTAGTGACTTCCCATCTGGGCTCTACTTTTAATACTACAGCTACATGTTTTTCTCTATTGTTCACAGGATTTTCAGAGGCCTTATATTTCAGAAGTGGATGGTCAATCTTGCTTGCTAGTCTATTTTAATTTGAGAGCTCTACTGAAACCTGTCCAACATGGGTGTGTCTCTTCTGGCATTTAATATACCAGTGGCATAGCTTCCAACATCACTGCAACTCACAAGTTACTCCAGTACAGCAAACTGACAGACAAGTACTGTTCTAAAAGAGCAAATAATAAAAAGCATATCCACATCTAAGCTATTAAGTAATTAGCAACATGCCAACCATTTGCCCCACACTATAAACTGATACATAGGTATTATAGCTCTAATGGAAAAGTTGCTGTTGTTGTTGTTTACCAGAGAGTTGGAATCAATTGATAGCTGACCCTCTGGCAGGTTTTCAGAGGCTAAAGTTAATCACATGGAAGGAGACTACCCAACCTTCTCCTGTGGAACAGCTGGTGGCCTCAAACCGTGTGTCTTGGAGATTACAATACAGTTTCTTTCCACTAGGCCACCAGAATGCAATGGAAAATTAGGAATATTAACATCCCAGCTTAGTGCCCAGCTGAATGTAATGCAAAAGTTGTAAACAATGGGGGGGAAATGGTAGTCAGAAAGTATGACCCAGTGACAGAAATGTGGTAAAAAAATCAATTATTGTATTTTTAAACATGCACTCATTTATTCATCAAAAATACTTTTTTAAGAAATAAAAGTAGCAATTTTATGTATAAACCTCACTTGATGGACTACACAGAAATCAGACTGAAAGAATTCTTGGAGAAGCTCAATTATCAGCAGTCAAAACAAAGTCAGGTGCTGATGACAGACTATCAATTACACATGTAAGAGTTCAAGCTGAGACTGAAGAAAATTAAAATAAGCCAATAAGAACCAAACTATGACCTTGAATCTATCCTACCTAAACTTAAAAATCATCTAAAGAATGGTTGTAAGGTATTGAACACAATGACTGAAGATCAGATGGCTTATGCGATGATATTAAGTATATCATCCATGGAGAGGGCAAAAGATCATTTAAAGCACAAAAGAGTTGCTTGCTTCGGCAGCACACATACTAAAATTGGAACAATACAGAGAAGATTAGCATGACCCCCGAGCAAGGATGACATGCAAGTTCATGAAGCAGTCTATATTAAAAAGAGAGAGAGAGAGAAAACAACTGAGGCACAAACGGAGACTTATACACCAACGTTCATAGCAGCATTATTCACCATCGCAAGAACATGGAAATATCCCGGATGTCCAAACACAAACAAATGGATTGAGAAATTATGGTACATTCACACAATGGAATACTATGCAGCAAGCAGGAGCAATGACTTTCTAAATTATCACCTAACTTGGGAGGGACTAGAGAGCATTATGTTGAGTGAACTAACTCAGTCCCACAAGGATAAATATTGTATAAAATCACTATTATAGAATGAGTATAAGGATCCAAGAGAGATGGGAGAGGGTGGAAGCAGAGGAATGAAGATGTGCAGGAGGAGGGAGGGGATTAATCATGGGGTTGTACAATTTGATGGGTGGGGGAAGTGAGAGAAATTGAAAGAAACTGTTCTTGGAAGCAATGTATTCAAATTTTGTAAATAAACAGTGTAAAATTTTTAAAAATCCAAAATCATTATCAGGTTGTACTGTCAAGTCGAGTTAAACTCATATTGATCCTATGAACAAAAGACCTGAACCTTGTCCTATTTTGTTCCAACCTCATTTCATCATCTCTGACACACTTAAGCCCACTGTTGCAGTCACTGTGTCAATCCAGCTTGTTTAGGGTGTTTCTTTTGCTGATATTTCCAAGCATGGTGTCCCTTTCCATAGTATCCTTCTCCCAGCAGCACACCTACAACATTCGAGACAATGTTTCACCATGCTTGCCTCTAAGGACCACTCTTGTACTTTTTCCAAGACATTTATGTTTGTGGGTTGTTTTGTTGTTTGTTTTTTTTAATTGGCTGTCTACAGGCTATTCAGGTCTCTTTCCAAGATCACAGTTCAAAGGCATCAACTCTTCTGTCATCATCCTTATTCATTGTTCAACTCCCAGATGCATAGCCACGTGACTTTGATGCCTTTGAGCTGTTGTGTTGGAGAAGAGCGATGAATATCCAATGGACGGTCAAAAGAACAAATATGCTTGGAATGCAACCACAGTTCTCTTTAGAGGCAAAGAGAGTAAGGCTTCATCTCACATACTTTGGGAATGTTCTTAGTATTCCTTGGAAATGGATATCTTGCTGGGAAAGGAAAAAGGCTTGAACCACTGAAGAAAGAGAGGAAGACCCTTAACCAAATGGACTGACAAAGTGACTACAGCAATGGCTGAAGCAGGTCAGAGATGGTGAAGATGGCACAAGATAGGACAGGTTTCTGACCTGTTGTTTATCAGGTTGCTATGAGTCGTACTCTATTCAACAGCACCTAACAGCAACAACAAAAACAACAAATGCATCAATGGTAGTTTGCCTAAGTTCAGTTTCAGACATTCTGGAATGCTGTCTTTTCATGCATATTCAGAACACTTTGGTCAATCTTTTCTTCTTTCTTTGCCCTGCATTGAATATCTGTATGGTGATGCCTTAGATGCTGCTTTAAATATGCTGTGTAGTCTCCATTAACAACTGTGCTGTAAATGCTACACATTAACAATTTCCTCAATACAAGAAAATTATCAGACCAAGGGAATAATAGAGAAAAATTATATTTTACTCCCTGTTAGCTGCCCAAAAAGGGCAAACAGTTATACTTTTTTTTTTTTTTGCTTATTTGTTAGTTTGATGAAAGTAAATTCGGCCACAAAGAGAGATGATTGAAGATTTGTCTAAAACATCAAATAACGATCAATTTCATCTGTGTTTATAGAGGATGTGATTTCTTAGAAAAGATAATATTATCATGTGAAATTTACTGTAAAACAAAGTGAGCTAGCTAAATTCTCCTGAACCTCATCTTGTTCTAAATATACAATACACAAAACAGGAAACAAAACCTTTTACTATTAAATATTGTATAAAACCATTGTTGTATAAGGATCCAAGAGTGGTGGGAGAGGTTGGAAGCAGAGGGATGAGGATGTACAGGCGAAGCGGAGATTAATCATGGGGTCGTACAATTTGATGGGTGGCAGGGTGAAGGAAATGGAAAGAATTTGTTCTTGAAAACAATTTGAACTTTGTAAATAAACTAGTAGAAAATTTTTTAAAAAATTAAAAAAAACCAAAAAACTTTCACTATTACAAAATAGGTGTTTTTAGTTGGAAAGAGTATTGACACTCTTTTAATAAATAATATTGACATTTCTCTAAATAACATTAAATGAATCTGTATTGCAATCATAGTTCTGGTATTAACTACTGGATGGTCTTGGCCGTGTCTCTCTCTTCTCATAAGTAATGCTGTCAGAATTCACTGAGAATGTCTCTTTCACTTTCTAGAAGAGCTGACATTCAACAAAGTAATCCCTATTCTAATCTGAAGACACTCTGGTGGCACAAAGGTTATGGTCTCTGCAGTTAAGCCAAAAATCAGCAGTTTTGACCCATCCATGGCTCCAGGGGAGAGAATATCAGTAGATTTTCTCTTTTAAAGATTACAGCCTAGGAAATTTTAAGGACAGCCTACTCCATCCTATGATGTTTCTATGAGTTAGAACTGACTGGACTCAACATTCAGATCCATCTGAACCCTGCTGGCACAACGATTAGACATTCAGTGAACCCTACTAGTGACTCTGCAGGAGAAAAGATCTGGCAATCTACTCTCATAAAAATTATAACCTAAAAAACTCTATGGAACATTCATCTGACAGCATAGTTCATAACACGTTGCGCTGCTATACAAAAGAATGTATGTTTCTAAGTGGTGAAAATCCACCAGAGGTTCCAGGGAACAAAGATGATCAGCCTTCTCCCATTAAGATTTACAGACTCAGAAACCCAGTAGAGGGTCACTAGGTATTGGAATTGACTCATTGGTCCTGAGTGAGATGGTGAACTATCCTCATCATCTCTGCTATGCAAAGTCTAGTCTATCACAGTGGGTCATTATAAACTTGACATTTACGGTGGACTGACACAGTCACTGCAGCAACAGGCTTGAGTGTGTCGGAGATTGTGAGAATGGCACAGAATAGGACAGAATTCAGACTGGCTGTTCACAGAATCACTATGAGTTGTGCTAAACTTAATGGCACCTCACAACAATAATAACAACAACAATAAACCTAACAGCAATGAAGACATGTAATCTGACTTCCTAGACAACATGCCCCTGGAAACTCTAGGAACTTTGATAAATGTCGATAGTTATAGAAAGGATTCAGGCCTTTTGTTCATAGTGTCACTATGAATAATGGCTCACAGGGTCGCTATGAGTAATGCTTGACTTGACAGCAACCAACAACAAGAACAATCTGACATCTATCCATAGGTGTTCCTTTGAATACATATAGATGTGAACTGAGATAGATTCTTTTCCTTCAAAGCTAATTCCAGTGTAACTTCTTGCTTGTACTGACATTAATCCATTTTATTTCGTACCACAAAGAAGAAATAACAAAGACTATATCTCCATTTAGAAGATAATAAATGTAGGTTCAGATAAATTGGATTAAATTATTGCCCACCATCATAATTTATGGCTAAAATGAAGCCAGAATGTGCTAACCCAGGAGTTCTGAGGGTCTCAACTGCTTTCTTCTTTCCATGTCCCCATAATAGAATGGTTTTCAGAAATGAAATTCTTCAAAAATGTTCATAGCACCGACACAATCAACAAAGCACAAACCCTGTACTAATTTTGGAAAAGGCTCATAAAACAGGTGATAAAAGTAGAGAGAGCTGGGCTCTTAGTAACACATTTGTACAGAAACTCTTGCAGAGAAGCAAGAGGAGGGCAAGCGCACAATTCCTTCTGAGCAATCCCCAAATCTCAAATCCCAGATTTCACACGAAGCCCCTATTTGGCAAATTATCATGACATTATACTGTGTAGTATGAATACTCAAATGCCCCGCAGCACTCTTGATTGTAAGGTGCTGCCTCAGACCCTACAGGGGACCTTATGTGGAATCTCTTTCACTGCCGTCGAGTTGATTCTGACTCATAGCTAACCCTCCATGAGAAGATCTTTCCCCAGTGGAGTTCAATCCACCAGAGACATGCGGCCTTTGGATTAACAGCACAAATCATTACATACTCTGCCACCAGAGTTCCTTTTAGGTAATATATACATTATATTGCCAGAAGGAGCATGGTGGTGTGAGCGCAGGAATCGTGGCAAGCTTTTGGAGTCGAGTGCTTTTCCGGGCATGTGTTTGACGTGCAGGTTTGCTCTGTCCCCGGGAGCGAGGCTAGCCAGCCTGGGCCTAGGGTTTGAGCCAGGAGGCGGCCTTAAGCAAAAAGGTTCAAATTGCCTTCCTGTCAAACATTCTTCTAGGTGGTATAGCACTGGTCTGTGCATTGCTGTACAGAGGTAACTCGTGGTTGCTTGAAGCCTGTGACAGTGATGTGCCAATCATGGTAATGGGTACCCACGGTGGGCAGTGTTGGCTGGAGCTTCCCGACTAAATCAAGCCTGGAAGCAGGAGCGGCATCCACTTCCAAAATGGCTTGCCTCCGGAAACTCTATGTATGAACAGTGCTCAGGCCTTTCGTTCATAGGGTTGCTATGAGTCGTCTACGACTCGACAGCACCAAACAACAACAACATACATTATATTATTAACTTTCTACTATTTCCAAATTGTTTTCATTCTTTTACAGAATTTTATTGGTCTGCATAAAATCATTCACATGTATTGAATTTTGTGCCTGTACTTTGTGCTTTATATAATCTTTCATTTATATTGTATTTCATTCCTGTGCACTGTGTTTTGTACCATTGTTCCCAGATATTGTGTTTATATACTTAAATGCTATGGATTTATGTCTATTACCAGCCTGTATTTTCTTTTTTCTTTTATTATTATTATTATTAATTTTAAGTATATCTGCGCATAAGAGTTTCTAATAAGATAGGACAGACAGACATAGGGGGCAAGGAGTGGTAGGGAGGACTAGGAAAGAATGGATAGATAATTAATACTGCATAGAATATATGAGGAGAAAATCTGTCCAAAAGGAATATATGATTATACATTATATGTATGAGAAAAATATGGAACAAGGAGTGCATTGCAGGGGTGGGGTGTAGAAAATATGCAACAATGAATAAAAAATAATTTAAAAGTTTCTAATAAGAAATTGCAGGCTTTTACTATTATCTTCATTTTTAAAATTGGTATGTGGCTCTATCAGAAATTAAGTTTTCTCTCTCTTTGTTTCTGATACCAACCCCTAGTGTAAAGATATTAAAAAATTAGTAGCAAATTCAGCTAGAGAATCCAGATGATTGTCATTTAAAAGACTCCTTACATGCCTGGAAAGAAACCCAGTAAATATCCATAAAACCAAGAGAAATTAGTTCAAAGATGAGTTGAATTGTGTATAGCATTCCCAAGGCTACATCTTACCTTGATGTGTACTCTGGGGCTCGCTGAGGGCTCCAGTCTCTCCTCTCTTGGACAGTTGCCTGTAGTCCAGGCTTAAGAGGAAAAAGAGGAAAGTTACATCCCGAAAACAGCAACATAAAAAGATCAAACAAACCCACAAAATTCCACTGTTTGGAGGATTTTAAAAAGAATTATGAAGTCTCTTGGAGACGTTTAGGTGGTTTCAAGGTTTGCACAGCTCTGAATTATTTTGGGTTGTCATAAAGACATGAAGATGGGTCAAGTCCAGTAGTTTGCCCAAAGTCATCTGCTTCTGCTCAAATTTTATACTTCAAGCTTGTTAGTTGTCATCAGCTGATTCTAACTGGCTTTGTGGTAGGAGAAATTGCACTACCCACACAAAGGTATAATGTTCAACTCTACCTTCTGCTCCACAGGAAAAAAAATAAAGTAATCTCTTCCTGTGTGATTTGCTGCCTCTGAACACCTGCTTAAGGGTCAGCTATGGATTGGTCCAACTTGACAGTACACAACAGCACAAAATATGTATACAGCAGAAGTATCCACTGAGTCCTTCAAGACTTTCAGATAATTGGATGGAGACCACTAAGCTTATCTTCTGAGCTGCTTCTGGGTGGGTCCAAACTCCGAGCCTTTTGGCTAGTAATTGAATATTTAGCCATCTGTACCTTGCAGGGCCAAGTACTTGGACCAGGAAGCAATAGTCAGAACAGAGCAGGGAAACACAGCATGGTTCAGGATCAGGAAAAGTGTGCATCAGGAATGCATCTTATCTCCATACCTTTTCAATCCATATGCAGTACAGACTATTCAGCAGGCTGGATTTTATGAGGAGAAATGTGGCATCAGGATTAGAGGAAGACTCATCAACAATCTGCACTATGCAGATGGTACAACAACAACCTTGCTTGCTGAAACTGAAGACATGCGGCATTGGCTGCAGAAGGTCTAAGACTTGTCTTCAATATGGAATTGAATCTCAAAATCAAGAAAACAGAGATTCTCATCATTGAACCAATTAGCAGCTTCATGGGGGACGGAGAAGAGATTGATATTGTTGATAACTTCAGTTTGCTTCGTTCCACAATCAACACTCTTGGCACCAACCATCATGAATCAAAAGATAAATTGCACTGGGAAAGTCTGCTGTCAGGGACCTCTCTAGAATGTGGAAAAGCAACAATATCAGTCTGTAGACTAAGGTATGTCTGATGCACATCATGGTCTTTGCAATTACTTTTTATACATCAGAGAGCTGGACAATAACTAAAGATGATAAAAGAAGGATTGATGCCTTTAAGTTGTGGTGCTGGAGAAGGGTGTTGAACATACCATGGACTACCAGGAGAATAAACCAGTCTGTCCTGGAGAGAGAGAAACCAAGCTGCTCCCTAAAGACAGGGTTTTTGAGGTTCTGTCTGACATACTTTGGGCACATAGCCAGGAGGGACCAGTCATTGGAGAAGGACATCATGCTTGGAATGATGGCAAGACAGTGCAGGAGAGGAAGACCCTGGATGAGATGGATTAACTCTGTTGGAGATGATGAGATTGGCTCAGGATAGGGCAGATTTCAGAGGTAACGTACATAGGATCACTATGAGTCACAGGCAATGCAATGGCACATAACAATAACAAGCAGCACCTTGCTGGTACTCTGATTTCAAGCTAAGAAGTGAAGAACTAATTCTGGAGAGGACATAAACCAAAAGTGTACGCACATCTTGAGCAGTGGGGGAGATGGGATGAACAAGGAAAGGATGGAGAAGACATTAGTGTCCTGAATCAGACCCTTCAGAGGTCCCTTCATTCTTATAAGCTAAAAACGCACCTTGTATTAATATGTATTTCGCTTGTGCTTCCAGGGACTGACTACAAAACAAATGACAAGAAGCTTTTCTCCACCTACAACAGTCTTCCTTTCCCCTCACTTGGTTAACTCAAATTCATCCCTTAGCTCTCAGCTAAGAGTCTAAAGGAAACCATCCTTGGCATATCTTCAGCCAGCTCTGTAATATTTCAGGTCCTCTCCTATGCATACAATGCTGCCTATCAGCCAAGTGGTAAGAATCTTCGTTTTCTTGACATTGAGATGCAATCCATATTGAAGATTGCCTTCTCTGCTTTTCTGCAACAAGTGCTTCAAGTCTTCTTCACTTTCAACACTTTCTTACAACTGGACCTATAGGCAACATCATGATAGATGGAGAAAATATTGAAACTTTCAAAAACTTCATGTTACTTGGATTCACAGTGTATACCCCTAGTACCAGCAATCAGGAAATGAAGAGATGCACAGCACTGGGTAAGTCTGCAGTTAGGGACCTCTCCAAATTACTGAGGAGCAATAATGTCAGTTTGAGGACCAAGGTACATCTGATTCAGGCCACGGTCTTTCCAATCTCTTGCTATGCATCTGAGAGCTGGACAATGGAGAAGGATGACAGAAGAAGAATTGATGTCTTTGATCTGTGATAGTGGAGAAGAACACTGAATATCCCATGGATTGCCAAGATGATGAGGCTTCACCTCACACATTTTGGGCATGTTGCTAGGAGAGGTCATTTGTTGGAGAAGCTCGGCAAAGGAGAGGAAAATCTCAACCAAGTGGATTGATGTGGTAACTGCTGCAATGGGCTCTAACGTGTCAGGAAGTGTGAGGATGGAGCAGGATAGAACAGAACTCAGATCTGTTGTTCATATGGTCGCTATGGGTCATACTCGACTCTACAGCACCTAACAGCAACCACCCATGCATGTATCCTCAGTCATTGTACCTATGTAACTTGATTAGATCTTACTTTTCTTTCTCATCTTTGTTAGCTATAACCTCCTTCAGAGAAGAGCTACATTTATCTCCAACATCATTTTACCTCTGAACTTACTTACTTAGCTTACTTAGATGTTTAATAATACTCATTATGTAAATTAATGAAACAATGCACCCTGTTATCTATTAATAACAGGTTGAAGTTCAGGGTGCATCTAGAAAAGCTCTGTTTAGACAGAAGTAGTTCCATTTGGAGTCTTGTAGGATCTGATGAGAGGTACCAAGTTTTGCAGCAGGTCTCAAATGATGCCCAGGATTTAGAGACTAGTGCCCAATAATAGCCATTGACAGGGTGCAGAATGATGCTAATTCTTCAGTCCATCACAATGAGTTCATTGCTCACAGACTTGATATATGCTGGCTTTTGGGTGCTGTCTGTGATCTCAGAAGCTCTGGTGGCCTAGTGGTAAGAAGCTGTGCTGCAATCTCAAAGGTGCACAGTTCAAATCCACCAGGAGAAGTTTGGGCAAGCTCCTTTTGTGAGATTATTGCTTCTGAAAACAGAGTGTTGGGTCAGCTATGAGTTGGTTCTGACTTGATGGCAGTTTGTCATCCTGTGGTGCCTTGCATGTTTCTATGATGATAGAAGATGTGATACCAGCACAGTCATGGAGTCACTAGAGCTTTTTAGACAGACTAGAAAGGATGGGTTAGCAAAGGAGAAGGAAGAACTTCAATAAGAGGGATTGTCACAATGGCTACAACAATGTGCCTGAGCATGACAGCGACTGTGATGACAGCACAGGGCTGAGTAGGGTTCAGATCTGCTGTTCACAGGGCTTATGTGAGTCGTAGTTAACTTGCTAGCACCAAAAATTCCAGGGGGGAAATGAACTATCTCCTCCTGCACAATTTATTGCCTCTGTAATTTTATCAACTCAGCTATGAGTCTGTTTTAACTGAACAGCAAAGAGAAAGAAAGAACAATAACAAGAAATAAGGCACAGTGATCTACTTTTGAAAATCCTATGGATCACAAAACAAAAGCTTGTCTGATTTAGGGCTAGAAGACGAACTCCTTAGATGGGACGGCATTCACAAAACACAATGGCCACAGCAACGAACTTGAGTATAGCAACGATCGTGAAGACGGCGTAGATCACATATCATTTCACTCTACTGTACGCGGGATGACCATGAGTCAGAACTGACTCGACAGCAATCAGCAGCAACAAGGAATTATAAAAAGCAGTGTGTAAATACTACATGAGGTAATAGCATGGAATGGCAGCAGGAAGGAGCTGGGTATGTTTCCAGGGTGATAAATAGCCTATGCTTGCCCCCATTTGTTCATCAATATGTTGTTGTTAGGTGCCATCGAGTTGAGTACAACTCATAGTTGTACCTTTGCATAGGGAGCTCTGGTGGTCTAGCGGTAAGAAGCTGCACTATGATCCCAAGGATATGTAGTTTGAATCCACCGGCTGCTTTGAGGAGGAAGATGGGTTGTCTCCTCCTGTGTGGTTTACCGCCTCTGATAACCCACTGGGGGATCAGCTACGGGTTGGCTTCTGACTCAACAGCACACAACAATAACGATAACTGTCAGGAATTCCTTACCACTCAGCCACCAGGGCTCCCTAGACTATTTTAGGAGTTCATTTCTAAAAAAAGATTTTACATAAAAATTTGAGGACTTGAAAATAGTATCTGGAAATATACAAATTAATGAGCAGCATTTCATTTCCATATATGAAATTTGGAATTAGTGGAACAGAAACAAAGGGACTGCGTAGAACCAGGTTACAGGTGTTGTTGCTATTGTGAGGTGCCATCGAGTCTAGTACAACTCATAGCCACTCACAGGCTACAGAGTGCTAGATAATTTTAATGAAAAATGGATAAAGGAGACTATTTAGGGGGAAAATCAGTTTTATTTGAATCATATTAGTTTATGATACATAATACATGAACAAACCTAGTTGGAAATACAGATCTGAACCAGTACATAAATGGCAGTGAAGCCAAGGTAATAAAGATCACCAAGAAAAAGAAGATAGATGATAAAACACTGACAGACGCCTCCTCAAAGCAGCAGGTGGATGCAAACAACAGGTCTTTGGGATCATAGTGCAGCTTCTTACCACCAGATGACCAGAGCTCCCTATGCAAACACTGGCAGAAGCCAACACTTCATTCATTCACTGATATAACCTACCGTGAAATGGTAAAGAGGAAAGGGACTAGGTTAATGAAAAGAGCTCAGCAGGCTGTCCTTCCTAGCTCGCCCTAGTCTGGAAGCTCTGAGGAACTTGCCCACCGTAGGTGACCCTTCTGTTATATGAAAGACAGGAAGGAAAGCTTCCAACATCATTGCAACATGCAAGCCATCAGGACAACAAACTAATAAATGCGTGGTGGTGAGTAAGCGAGACTTGATGAGAGAAAGAAGCACTTGTACAAGGCTCTGTGGTGAAAGCAAGTCTAAGGCATGTTTGATCCAATAATCTAATGTGCCTTGAGCAGACAGAAGAGTGAGTGAGTAAAAGGTAAGAATGGAAAGGTAAACAGAAGAGGGACAGTAGAGTCGGCATGGAAGAGTGTTGTATTTAGGATATTCTATGAATACAGTGGTCACTAATGAGTTTACAGGCATTTCAGAGTCATAGTGCATGGCGTGTTACGCTACTAACCAAAAGGTCACTGGTTTGAGTCCATCAACCCCTCCTCTGATGAAAAATGGGCAGTCTTTTTCACTAAGATTCACACTTCAGGAGCCTTATAGAGGGTTAACTATCAATTGGAATCAACTCAACAGCAGTAGTTTTGGAAACAACTTTAATGTAGGGAGGGAAGTCCGAAGGCTTATCTGTAAATGATGAGATTTGCATTTTGAAAAGATGGGTCCATTTAGAAAGAGGATACAAGTCAATCAGGGTATTTAAAAAAAGTAAAAATATCAGGAAGTTTTTGAAGCAAGGACCATGGCACTGTAATAATTTCTTCCTAGTCATGGAAGAATGTCAACAGAGGGTGAAAGGCGAGGATAAATTTGAAAATTACACCTCTTTCTGAATGACTAGAAAGAAAGAATTCATCTATGATGAGGTAAACATAGGAAACAAAGGGAGGAAGTTTAGTCGAAAGGTGAAAAGGAAAATGTGTTTTCTCAGAAGAGTAAGAAAGGATGAGAGAAAAAGGCAGAGTGTGCACTACAAAGAATGTTCCACGCCACATTCATCAGACGCTCATCAATATAAAGGTTTGAAAAGAGTTGTGAGGAAAGTAGGACACCAGCCTATAGAAATGCAGGCAAGGCTTGCCTAGCAATTCAAGGACCCACTCTGCTATTTCTGTTTAGGGTGGGCAAACAATACTCATGGGGGGGAAATATGTGGGCTCCAAAATATCATGAACTTGAAAACACTGTGAACACCTGCAGCGGGAAAAATCTGAATTGTAGAGTTATATTGTTTTGGAAATGCTCAAAATTAGGGGGCAATGTCTAATTTGTCTTCTCATCTCACCAGGGAAACACCAGCCATCCTGTGATTAGTCATAGGTGGTTTGAATACTCTGAAATGATTTTTGCTGTTGGCATTTTCTAAAGAGGCATAAATTACAACTAAAGTTCTGTTTATATACATTGCTATTCCTCCCCCAGCTTTCATCAGCAAATAACAATCAGTGCACTGTGGCTAACAAAAAATGGCTGTGTGTTGCATCTAGCACTAAGTCACACTCCACTTGCTAGGCTGCTAGTGTCATCTCTCTCAGGTCTTACGGGGACTGGGGCAAGTGCGACTGGCGACTGTCTTAGAGATTGGGGTAATAATCACAAGACACAATACATGATTGATCACTGTGGTGAGCCAGATGCAGTATTTTTTTTCCTATTATAGCACTTTCTTGTTGTTGTTATGAGTTATCCAGTTGGAACCAACTCATGGCAGACCCTTCAGCAGGTTTTCAGAGGTTGTAAATACTGTGGGTGGAGACTGCCCATCTTTTCCCCAGCAGAGGACCTGGTGGTTTTAAACCCCATGACTTTGGGTTGGAAACAGAACTCCTTTCTGGTGGGCCCCCTGAGCTCCCTTTAGAATTCGCCCTCACTTGGTGCGTATGTGTAAGTGCTTAACAATTAACTAACTAAAGACTTGAGGATTCAGACTCACCTTTAAAGAAATTCCTAGAGATTGACTTCTGAAAGGTCACACAGCCATAAAGCCTTATGTAGCATAGTTCTACTCTGACATGTGTGGGGTCGCCAGGAGTCAGAATCAGCTTGATGGCAACTGATTTCATTTTATTGTTTTAGAGACAGAACTGGCAATTTGCCAGTGACCTCCTAAAACAGGAAACAAAATAGTCCATTGGGGTTGGGAAGAAAATGTGAGAATTCATTTTCAATTTCTTTTCCGTTTTTACAAGTGAAAGAATTAAGCTTCCCTGATGTTGAATTTATTACATTAATTCACACTGATATCATCATACTTGGGCCAAACATCAGATATTACATGTCACTCCCTGAGGAATGAATAACTCTCAGTTCTATAACTCAGGGTTTAGCAGTGGAACTCTCTCACTGTGTCAGGCTAAGTAGATTTATGAGCAAAAGCACCCAATTCTAAATCACTTAACACCCAAAAACTGGACACATATCTTTAAGAAAAAGAGTCCAAAGAAAACATTAAAAGTGTCAAGTTCTCATAAACATGAAGAAAAGGGCACAGCCAAGCCTTTTTTTGTGCCTGGGAAGGGCATTTTGTGAGCCATACTGTATCTAATTATTTCATTTGTGATTTTAACAAAAGTTTACAGAAATGTTGGGTTTTTCATTCATTCACTGTTGCACATTTTCCTCCCTCCCTTCTTTTCTGTCTCCTCCAGTCCACTTTGCAATGCCCCTCTTATTGCAGATTGTTGGCATGGGTATATTTAATTATATATTCCTTCAGACAGTTCTCTAATTTGATTCACATAGAAAGTCTCTTCATTCTCATTCTGAAATGATTTTTAATAATGAGCTTTAGAGACAAAAATAATTCTTGCTTCATTGCTGTTGTTGTTATTCAGTGCCACCAAGCTGACTACAAATCCTACCACTCTATGAACACCAGAGCTGTATCTTGCCTTATTCTATGCCACCCTTAGTATTTCTGATATACTTGAGCCCACTGATACAGGCAATGTGTCAATCCATTTTTGCAAGGGTCTTCCTCTCTTTGGATGACGCTCTATTTTAAAATAATGTTCACACTATGTGTGTCTGAGCAGAACTGTGCTCTGTGGGGTTTTTTATTGAAAATATAAAATTGCTAGGACTTCCTTCCAAGGTTCCCTGAGAAGACTCAAACCGCCAACCTTTCAGTTAATAAACTGAACACCTCGACACAACTCATCTTCCAATTTACGATGACTCGAAATGAGTATATCTCAGGGAATCTCAGACTGTCCAGAAGATACCCAAATCAAGATCCAGACAAGGATAGGCAGGATGAAGAAAACCACCACAACCCTGCTTGCTGAAACTGAGGAGGACCTCATGCACTTGCTGCGAAGGGTCAAGGACTGAAGCCTTCAGTATGGACTGAGGCTCAATGTCAAGAAGACAAAGATTCTCACCACTGGACCAATTGGCAGTGTCAGGATGGATGGCGAAGAGATTGAGATTGTTCACAGCTTCAGTTTGCTCGGCTCCACAGTCAACACTCTTGGCACCAGCAGTCAGGAAATCAAAAAGCGTATCGCGATGGGAAAGTCTGCTGTTAGGGACCTCTCTAAAGTACTCAGGAGCAACAGTGTCTCTCTGGAGACTAAGGTGCGCCTGATACAGGCCATGGTCTTTGCAATCACTTGTTATGCATCAGAGAGTTGGACAATGACTAGGGAAGACAGAAGGAGAATTGATGCCTTTGAGCTGTGGTGCTGGAGAAGAGTATTGAATGTACCATGGACTGCCAAGAAAACAAACAGATTCATCCTGGAGAGGATTAAACCAAGCTGCTCCTTGGAGGCAACGATTCTGGGGCTTCGTCTGACATACTTTGGACATGTTGCCAGGAGGGACGGGTCCTTGGAGAGGGACATCATGTTTGGGAGGGTGGAGGGACGGCGCAGGAGGGGAAGACCCTCTATGAGATGGATTGATTCCGTGACTGGGGTAAACAGGATGGGTGTGTCGGAGGCAATGCGGTTGGCACAGGATAGAGCAGGGTTTAGGGGTGTTGTGCATAGGGTCGCTATGAGTCGCAAACGACTCGACGGCCCATAACAACAACAACAACAACAACTCCTCACTCCTACTCACTCTACTCCCTACTATCCTATCTCCATATCCTTCTCTCCTCTCCCCCATTCTCCTTAATTCAAAGAGTACAAGACCCGTTAACATGAACTTGATTGAGGGCAACTAAAAGAGAAAAGAAGCCACCAGAAAGACCCACTGCCTACATGTAAGGGAACACACTGCAGTCTTCCTTTCCCTTAGGATGGAAAAAGGCAAGGGAACTCTCTTCAGATGAGCCAAATACTCAAGCTCTTGCTGGCACAGGGAGCCCCTTTCATTTCCGCCAGCATCTGTTCTTCAATGAGCCCCCATCATGGACGCTGCTGTACTTCAGAGATGGCTGAAAGTTTTGCTCTTGGTTATGACCAAATTGGGCCTGTATGCTCCGGAGGTGTGAAATTCTTAGTATAGGGAAACAGACCCCATGAAACTTTGGATGGAGACTACAGCTCTGAGACCATCTGATTCCTGTATAATATTTCTTCTACATCTCTGAAAATGTTATGGCAAACTGTCAGCAAAAACATTCTAAGCTGATGCTTAGTTCATTCCCAGATGCCTCTTAGCAGATGTATTCTGCTTTTCAGAAAGGATATTAAAAACAAAAAACAGTTGCCCTCATATCAACGCTGACTCGTGGTAATCCAATGCATCTCAGAGTACAACTGTATTCCATCAGGTTTTTAATAGCTAAGTTTTCAGGAGATTGTCGTGTTTGGGGTTGTGTGGGTTTTTTGTTTTTTTTCCCAAGGCATCTCCAGGTGGCTTCAAACAACTTTTGATCAGGAGCCAAGGATATTTGAACAACCCAGGAGCTCGCCACAAAGGATACCCACTGTGTCTGAGCCAATTCTGACTCAGCGACATTGCACTGGATTTCTGAACCTTTAAATATTCACACCCACCTCACCCCACAGAGGAGCTAGTGGATAAGAACCATTGAACTTTCAGTTAGCAAGGCGACAAATGAACTATGCCATCAAAACTCCCTCAGGAAGGACAGGATTGCACATTCGTCCAATTACAATCTATCACTCTAAGTGATTAACTATTAATTCTTCCCTGATTTACAGCATGGGCAATTTTCTGTGACAATTACCTCAGTCATCTTTTCCCTAAAATTAACGTTCTTTTGTGAGAGAAGAAGTCTAAATATCCTTTTGACTGGCAAGTAGCTTTCCTTTTCCAGCTCTAGATTTCTGTGTTCTCTGTCTCCTATGTGCCCTAAGGTCCTGGCTAAATGCTTTAAGAAATTACAAAGCAAGATAACTGTCAGAGTGGTGTGTGCTTGTTGTTGTGCACTGTTGAGTTGGAACCGACCCATAGCTTACCCTCCAACGGGTTTTCAGAGGCAGTAATTAGCATGGGAGGAGATTGCCCATCCTTCTCCCATGGAACAACTGGTGGATTTGAATGCATGCCTAAGGGATTGTTGAGCAGCTTCTTACCACTAGGCCACCAGACATTTACTACATATTATTTAAGCTCTTCTCTATACAAATAAATAGAAACGTCACTGTGATTTTAATTTCACTTCCCTCAGGAAGAGCTTCTTCAAGTTTCTATGAGCAAACATCAACTCATAGGCAGCCAACAATAAATAAAAATTTTTGATGCTCCAGAAAGTGAGATTGTTTTAAATTTTCAACTGTTTGCTTCTGGTAAATAAGGAATCAATTGAGTTGTGTGCATTAAGCTTGTGTTTTGCAATGATAATAAAGTAACATATTAGTTATAGTAGTTATTTCAACATCCTAGGGATTTTTCTGTAGTAGTCCTATATCTTTTTCTTGACTTAGAACTATAGCCAAGATCTTTGAAACAATGTTGAGTAAGAGTGCTAAAAAAAACAAGATTCTTTCCTTGATCTTGATCTAAAGAGAAAAAACATAGTTTTATCATTTACTGCCAGGTAAGCTGTAGATGCTACATATATATCCCTCACAAGATTGAGGAAGTCTCTGTTTCTCATTGCATTAAGACTTTGCCATTTCTCATTTAATTCTGTTGAGCTCAGAGAGTTCAACTTGCATGACTTTGGAACTTTTAAATTTATTGAGACTTGTTTCACGGTTTGTTGTTAAATGCCATCAAGTTGACTACAGCTCACAACAACCCTATGAACAACAAACTTGAACTTACTTTGCACCATCCTCATCATCTCAGACATGCTGGGGCCGCTGTTGCAGTCAATGCATCGATACATCTTGTGGAGGATATTCTCTTTCTGTAGTTCTCTCCACCTTTCGCAGCATGATGTCTATTTCCAAGGACTGGTCTCTCCTGACAACATGTCCAATGTATGTGAGACCAAGTTTTACCATTCTTGACTCTAAGGAGCACTTTGGTTGCACTTCTCCAATGACAGAGTTCTTTTGGAAATCCATAAGTGTTCCTCTCCAGCATCACAATTTAAAGGCATAAATTCTTCTCTTAAGCCTTTTCACTGTCCAATTTCAGATGCATAAGAAGTAATCAGAAAAAAACTATAGTTGGATCGGGGGCGCCTTAAATTGTCCCTACATTGATGGCCTTGCTCTTTATCACTTCACCGGAGGTCTTTGACAGCAGGTTTTCCCAGTGCAACACAGCTTTTGATTTCTTGATTGCTATTACCAGGAGAGTTGATGGTGACAAGTATAACTAAAGTCACTGCCATATTTCATGGCTTAGCATCTGGTTGGGTGATTGGCTTTGACTATTATGTCTTTAACCGAATGAATGTATTATGAGAAATGGGAAGGAATTGTGTTTTCTAGTTGTTGGATTACCATGTTGTTTAGTGCCATTGAGTTGTAGGCAACTCATAGCGACCCTATGAACGAAAGTCCTCGACACTTGTGTGTGTGACTTTTCATCCTTTCTCCAGGTTCACAGGGTTTCTGGAGGCAAGCTATTTACAAAAGTGGATGCCACTCCTGCTTCCAAGCTTGTTTCAACCTGGGAGCTCCAGCAAACACTGTCCACCATGAGTCACCATTATTGAATTAGACACATCAGTGTCACAGTATTCAACTTCACAGCAAACACAAGTTACTTCTGTACAGCAAGTGGACAAACCAGGCCTATACGACCTAGAAGACTGTTTGAACAAAAACAATGAAAGCAGGCCTAAGGGCTGTGGATTAGAGTCGCCCACCGTGTTTTTGCCCAAACAGTCTTATAAGTCATATAGTCCTGGTGTGTCCACTTTCCGTACAGAGGAAACTTGTGGATTACCATAACTGAATTAAATTAAGGTAGTTCAAATTATTGTCCAAATTATCTACATCTTACTACTCTTTTTTTTTTGGTTGAGTTTTTCTGTCAATTGCTAAGGGATAGATATTAAAGTCTATCCTACTTACAAAGTTCATCATTTTTTTACAATTTGGTCACTTTAATATATTTTATTGTCCTTTTAGATGCATATATACATATAATTGTAGCATCTTCCTGATTAGCTGAATTTTTATAATTATTAAATACCCCTCTTACAACTAGGAAAATATCCTTTGTCTTTAAGAATATTTTATCTAGTGATATAGTAAGCATGTCTGCTGACTATACATCTTTTTTATAAGTTTATTTTTATGCATATTCTCCTCACAGACACACACAAAACTTTCATTCACTGACATTACATTTCATGCATTCATTCCCATACACTGTGTTTTATAAAATTAATCATCATTGGATTATATTCATCATTACCTCTTATTTAGCTGTTTGGGTACTTGGACAGAAGAAGGGTTGCATTCTTTTGAGGTGGATGGGAAGAGTAGGGAATTATCTTTAGCTGTATATAAGTGTGGTAAGCCTGAATATTTGTATTAAAAAATCACTTTCTAGGCCTGAATTTTGATGACTCAGCCAAATTTAAAAAAGCTGTCATATAAAGCTGAATAATTTATTTACTCCATGGCACTTTAAAAAAATAATTTCTTTTTCATAGATTAAAAAGGGATATTTTATTTTATGTTAATTAAGATTAAGTATTTAAGATTTGTTAAAAAAAGAATATTTTATCTGATATTGCTTTTAATCTTGATGTGTCCTTCTATTTAAAGTGTCTCTCTTACACAATATAGCAGAATCTTGCTTTTTTTTTTAACCCACTCTATTAATTTTTGCCTTTTAATAGAATGTTTTGTTATGTATATTTGAGTTGGAACCAATTCATAGCTGATCCTCCACCAGGCTTTCAGAGGTAGGAAATCACAAAAGAAGAGATTGCCTATATTTCTCCTACAGAGCAGCTGATGGATTCAAACCACATTCCTATGGTTGGCAGCCCAACTCTATACCACTAAGCTATCAGGGCTCCTGAAATAAGAATGCTTAACTTAAAATAAAACTTAAAACTTTCTTGAATTTGGGGTAAAATTTACACAGCAAATCAGGGTCTTGTTTTCACACAAGATTTTTTTCAGACAAGACAATTTTCACACAAATTGTTCAATGCCACTGCTTACATATAACACAGTGTGAAAGCTTTCTCTTAATTGTACTCTCTTTTGTTCCCATCCCAATATCCTGCTTCTTACCTTCTCCTCTTTGCTTTTGATAAATTGCTGACCTTTTTCTCAAGGGTTCCTCCTCTGCTCTCTATTGTTCCAGTGTGTCATGTACATAAATATGAGACTGAGTTGTCTCATGAGATTATGAAGATAATTAAAATGTAATGTAATCTCTGTGTGATTCAGTTTGTATCTACCACTTCATTATTTGCTTCCTGTTTGCCCCTTTGCTTTTATTTTTGCTTTGTTTTGTTTTACTTCTTCCTCTTCCTTCCCCTTTTGGTATCCTTTTAGATTATTTAAAAATATTTTCTTTTTCCATTTTAACTTATGGTTTGGGGGCTCTGTTTCTCTGTTTTGTTTGTATTGAAGAATGGTCTCCGTCTCATTTTGGCTGCCTGAACAGAGGATCTGAGCTTAGAACACGCTGATAATTGGCTGGGTATCGGCTTGCTCTCTCTCATCCATTTCCTTTCCCTCATCAGAGGAGACTTTGTCTGTTTGGGGCATGAAATAACTATTTCAGCCTCTTGCACATGCACAGGCACCATGTGGCGCCCAGCCAAACTCCTTTCCCTATCTATTTCCAACCTAGAGGGAAAGGGATCTCTCTGAACTATAAGACAGGAGGGCTTCCCTGGCCACACAAGGGAGCCCACTGGCCAGAGGAGACCAAGAAAAGATGGGTGCATCATTCTCCCTCTATGGGGAGACTCTAAATGGGAACTGATTTTATATTTCATTTCTTTTTCCTTTCCTTCTGGGGCTCCATTCACAGCTATCAATGTTGTCCCCTAGAGATCCCTGAGATTCTGTCCATTTTTTCAGGTTTTTTGTCTGTTGTTCATATTAGTTAATTTTTATTTATCCTCAAGTTCACTGTTTGTCCTGTTATTTCCTTTTTATGATTTAATGCATCCAGTTTTCAGTATTTTTTTTAAATTTATTTATTTTAATGAAAGTTTACAGAGGCTTAGAGTTTCCAGTCATTCATTGTTGCACTTTTCTCCCTGCCCACCCCTTCTCCCAAATTCACTCTTCTCCTTGAAAAGAAAAACTCTTTCATTGCTATGCAATCCCTCCCACCAAGTCCACTTCACAATGCAGCCTTCAGTCTAGACGTCTGTAATGACAAGAATACCCATTCGTATATCCCTTTTAAACAGATCTCTCCCTCATCTGTTTCAATGCAATATACATCTTCTTTTCTGTTTTCTCTCAACCCAGATGTCAGTCCCGTTTTACAACAGTGGCCCTATGCAATATTTGTCCTTTTGTGACTGAGATATTTCATTCAGTATAATGTCTTCGGGGTCATCCATTTTGCATAATATTTCACGAGTTCCTTGTTTTTCAATGCTGCATAGTATTCCATTGTGTCTCTACACCAGAGCTTCTCTATCCATTAATTTGTTGATGGGCACTTGGGTTGTTTTCCAGCTCTTTGCTTTTACGAACAAAGCCACTATAAACATGGGCGTGCATATATTTTCTTGGGTGACAGTTATGGTCTCTTTAGGGTAAATTCCAATTGGGGGAATTGCTGGGTCAAATGGTATTTCTATTTGCAACTTTTTGAGAAAGTGCCATACAGCCTTCCATAGTGGTTGCACCATTTTATACTCCCACCAACAGTGAATAAGGGTTCCAGTTTCTCCACAACCTCGCCAGCATTTAATGTTTGCTGTTCTATTAAATTTTGCTATTCTTACTGGTGTGAGATGATATCTCATAGTTGTTTTAATTTGCATCTCTCTTATAGCTAGGGATTTTGAACATTTCTTCATGTGCTTATTGGCCATCTGAATGTTTTCTTTGGTGAAGTGTCTGTTCATATCCTGTGCCCATTTCTCAATTGGGTTATTTACCTTTATCTTGTTGTGGTGCTCGAGTACTTTATAAATTCTAGATATAAGTCCTTTGTCAGACACGTCATTACCAAATTTTTTGTCCCCCCAATCTGTGACTTTCCTTTTTGCCCTTTTGGAGAAGTTTTTGGATGTGCAAAGGGAAGATACAGTATTTTTTTAGTAGCAGAATTTCCATTTTATTTAAGTTTTGAACTTTCATTTTCTTCCTTTTTTATTGTTCTTTTGGCAGCCTCTACATATCCTTACCTGTCTACTGCTTTTTTAGCATCTTGGAGCAAACATACAGTGGTGTTCTTGCTGCTACTGAGTACTGCAAGGTCAAAGACAACTCAGAGTGAATCCATGCACAATGGATAAAAACTCTGTCCTATCCTGTGCCAACCCCACAATCTCTGCCATACTCAAGTCCACTGTTGTAGTTGTCATGTCAAAGCATTTCATTGAGGACCTTCTTCTTGTTAGTTGACCCTCTACTTTCAAAGATTAGCACTTCCCACTCACATGCCAGAAGCATGCTAGACAAAGCTTCACCATCTTTGCCTCCAGGGAGAACCTTCTAACACATTCTCCAAGACACATGTTTTGGTTTTTTTATTCTTTGGGAAGCCTATGATACATTCAATGTTTTTACCAAGCTGCAATTGAATCAATTCTTCTACCTTTCTTATTCATTGTCCAATAGTACCATCAAGTTGTGTACATTTGCAGAGACTCTGAACAACTGATCTGAGACATGTCCTATTCTAACCCATCCTTATCACCCCAAACATACTTAAGCTCATTGCTACAGTCACTGTATCAATCTATCTCACTGAGAGTCTTCCTCTCCTTCATAACCCTCCAAGCATGATGTCCAAGGCCTCTGCTAATAACATGCCCAAAGTATGTGAAATGAAGCATCTCCACCCTTGTTTCCAAGGAACATTCTGGTTGCACTTTCTCCAAAACTCATCTATTGGTTTTTTTGGCAGTCCATGGTATAATTAGTACTCTCCTCCAAAATCATAACTCAAAGGCATTGATTCTTCTTCTGTCATCCTTACTCATCATCCAATGTTCAGAAATACAGCAGATTACTGGAATTAGGCACACCTTAGTCTTTAAACTGACATCATTACCCTTTAGGTCTTTGGAGAGGTCCCTAACAACAGATTTCCTCAGTGCAATACATCTCCTTATCTCCTGACTGCTAATATCAAGGGTGGTCATTATGGGTCAGGGTCACATGAAATTGTTGACAATTTTAATCTTTCCTCCATCTATTATGATGCTGTCTAGTGCCCCAGAAGTGAGGACATGTTTTCTTGATGTTGAGATGTAATGCCTACTGAAGGCTGAAGTCCTTTATCTTCTACAGTAAGTGTTTTAAGTCCTCACTTTCAGCAAGTAAGGTTGTGTCATATCCATAACACAGGTTGTTGATGAGTCTTTCTCAGACCCTGATGCCACATTCTTCATAGACTTCAGCTTCCTAAACTATTTATTCAGCATACAGATTGAATACATATGGTGGAGAAGAATACATCCCTAACATACCCCTTTCTTTATTTTAAACCATGAAGCATTCCCTTGCTCGGTTTAGACAACAGATTCTTGGTCTACATATAGATTTCATGTAAGCATAGTGCTCTGGAATTCCCATTCTTCTCAATTTTAGGCATAAGATTGCTATAATCCTAGAATCTTTGCATAGTCAATTAAACAATTTTTTTGGTATTCTTTCAGCAAGAATCCATCTAATGTCAGTAATTATATCTCTGGTGCAATGGCCTCGTCTAAACACAGCCTGGATTTCTGGCAATTCTCTGTCAATTTACTGTTATAAACTATTTTGGATTATCTTCAGCAATGTTTTGCTTGCATGTAACATTAATGATATTGTTCAATATCTCCACATTCTTTTGGATCATCTTCTTTGGAAATTACAACAAATAATGTATCTCTTCCAGTCAGCTGGACAGATAGCTGTCCTCCAAATGTCCTGGTATAAACTGGTGAGCACATCCAAAGCTGTGTCTATTCGTTGAAATCTGTCAACTGGTATCTCATAGATCCCTGAGGCCTTATTTGTGGCCAGTGTCTTCAGTGCAGCTTGAACTTCTTCCCTCATCACCTTTAGCTCTTTATTTTATGCTACTCCCTGAAATATGTCAGCGTTGACCAATAATCTTTGGCACAGTGACACTATATATTCTTTCCATCTTCCTTTTATTTCTTTGTTTTATTTTATTTTATTATTATTTTTGTGTGAGTGTACTGTCAAATCAGATCTGACTGGTACAGGAGGAGATTGTCCCTCCTTCCCCAGCAGAGCATCTGGTGGATATATTTCTTTTTTTAATGCAGATTCTCCCCCATACACATTCCCTCATTGACATATGTTTGATACAATCATTTCCATACATTATGTTCTATGAAATTAATCACACTGGACTATGCCCACCTTTATCCCATCTTTTCCAGTCCCCACTAGATCTTTCTCATTTCCTTTAACCCTTCCTCCATCCACAAAATTTTGTGGCCCTGTAATTTTCTCTTCCCACCCTTACCCAATCTTAACCCTCTCTTCCCATCATCCCCTTAACCGTCCCCACCCCGGATTCCTAGACATAGTTTATTAGTCATACTTCTATTTTTACAATAATGGTTATATGTGGTATTTATCCTTATGAGTTAGTTCACTCAGCATAATGCTCTCTAGTCTCTCTCAAGTTATGTAGTATTTTTCTAAATCATTGATCCTAAGTGCTGTATAGTATTCCATCATGTGAATGTACCATACTTTCTCAATCCATTTGGTTGTGGTTGGATATTTGGGCTGTTTCCATATCTTGGGATGGTGAATAATGCTGCTATGAATATGGATGAACAAATCTTCATTTGTATCTCAGTTCTAATTTCCTTGGAGTATATTCCTAGTAGTGGAATAGCTGAGTCACAAAGACTTTCTATGTTCAGCTTTTTGAGGAAACACCAAACTGCCTTCCAGAGTCGTTGTACCATTTTACAGTCCCACCAAGAGTGAATGAGAGTTCCCACCTCTCTACATCCTCTCCAACATTTATTGCTTTTTGTCCTGCTTTTCACTGGCACTGCTACTGGGGACCAAGAAATGCAAGCTGGCACCTCACAACAACATATTTCCATCACCTCTTCCCTGTTCCATGAAAGACACACAATCTTGTGGTAATGCCATCAGAAACAACAGAATGTCTTGCTTCTCTTCAACAGTTAGTTTCCTATTTGTTTAAATCTTCAGATAGTTATTTGGTTTCTGTTTTTCCCAGCTTTTACAGTTGTACTCAATGGGAGAAAGAAATAGTTGTATATGATCTACTTCCACATATCAGAACTAAAATCTACAACAGCCTTCTTAAATCATTGTGATTAGAGTGAAAGTTTACAGAGCAAGTAGATTCTCCATTCAATAATTCACATGCATTTTGTTTTATGAAATTAATTATACTGCTCACAGTATCAAGCAATCTTTCAAACTAAAATCTGGGCTTTTCACTGCTCTCTAAGTTATTTAAATTATAACAACAGAGCATGCGTGTGTGTGCGCACACCCAAAACCCCTGAACTACGTCCTATAATACTGTGCTGGGTGTTATAGAATTAGTTCCAACTCATAATGACTCTATATGCAACAGAAAAAAACATTGTCCATATTCACAGCCATTTCTGTGTTTGAGTCCACTTTTGCAACCACTATGTTAATCCACCTCATTGAGGATTTTCTTCTTTTTTTCTGATTTGATGCTTTAACTAGAATTATATCTTTCTCCAGGAACTGGCCCCTTCTTGACAACATGTCTCAAGTGTATGGGATGAAGTCTCACCATCCTCATTTCCAGTGAGCCTTCTTACTGTAATGCTTCCTAGATAAATCTAATTATGAATTTTTTTGTCAATCTATATTTGCTATTTTTTACCAACACACTTCAAATGCATCAATTCTTCAATTATCCTTATTCATTGTTCAGTTTTCACACACCTATGTGGCACTTGAAAGTATACAGGTTGGAGTAAATATGCCTTAGTCCTCAGTGTGTCACTTTTTCTGTCTAGCTCTTTAAATAAGTCTTTTTGCAGCATATTTACCCAATGCAATACACCCTTTGACTTACTGAGTGCAGTTCCTGAGGGTGCTGAGAGTAGATCCAAGTAAAATGAAATCGTTGACAACTCCAATCTTTTCTCCATCTATCATAATGTTGCTTATTGGTATATTGAGAAGATTTCTGCTTTCTTTATATTGAGATGTAATCCCTACTGATGGCTGTAGCCTTTGATCTTTATCAGGGTCTACTTCAAGTCCTTTTAACTTTGAACAAGCAGAGTTGCAAAATCTTTATATTACAGGTTGTGAATGAAGCACCAATATTGCTGCTATGGTCTTAATACAAGCCATATTTTTTTATTATTTAAGTCAGCGTACAGACTGACTAAATGTAGCACAAAGATGCCACCCCAGCACACATCTTTCTTTATTTTAAACCACACAATCTCCCCTTGTTCTGTTCAAACAACTGGCTCTTGATCCTGTACATATTTTGCAAGCGCATAATTAAGTGTTCTGGAATTTCCATTCCTCAAAGTATTGTTCATAACGTGTTACAGTCCACACAGTCTTTGCATAGTCAATTAACAAAGGTAAACATCTTCCTAATTTTGCTCTTGGTCAAAATCCATCTGACATCAACAATGTTCTGTGGCCTCTTTTAAATTCAGCTTGAATGTCTAGCAGTTCCCTGCCAATGAAATGTAGGTCTCCTTAAAAAAAAAAATAGTCCACTGCCGTCAAATAGGTTCCAACCCACAGTGAACCTCCTTGGGTTTCTGAGGCTGTAAATATTTATGGGAGGAGCCTGTTGGACTTGATCCTGTGGAGTGGCTTGTGATTGAAACTGCTGATCTTTCTGTTAATTTAGTGTGTGATGTTACACACTACATTACCAGGACTTCAGAGAATACTGTGGATTCTTATCTCAAAGTTGTTGACAGAGTTAAATAAGACAACGGGGGAAAAGATCCCAGTAGGGTGTCTGGTAAATGTAAAACACTGATAAATATTAGATTCATTTTCCACAACTGAATATAAAGTACATTGAGTTATGATTATTGTTTTGGGAAAACAAAAAAAATAGCTACAGTACAAAACTGAGATTCTTTGACTTGGCTTCTAATTATTACAAACATTAATAATTTGCTACTCCTTTATTCTTTCTTGTTACTCACTCTCTGCCAAATGCAACAAACTGTGTCTCCAGGTAATACTGAGTCAGACACACTTAGAGCATTAGAGAATAATCCATTTCTATTCAGCTGCCTTAAGTCAGCTCTCTGCCTGACTGGCATCCTTGGCACAAACAAAGGCACTGCCTGAACGGAAACTGCCAGGGAAAAACAACCCTTCCAACTCCAAACTGACTTCAAAGTGAAGTAATTATCCATATATAGCCAATAACATCATCAAAGCATAATAGATGAGTAATGCACCGTATTCAATGATAATTGATAAAATATTAATTCAACACAGAAAAAAACCTGGGATTTGAGGGAAGGAGAAGGAAGATGGGATAAGGGAGGGTATAGTGAGAAAAAGAAACCCAAGTTTCTCTTTTCCTTAAAAGTGTAGGAAGAATTCTAGTCAAAATATAATCATTCAAATCCTTTTTAGTCTTGCAGCTGTAACAATATGACCCAATCCCACAGAAGTCAAAGCCATTTGCCATAAATAGAGGTGTCCCATCACCCCAGGTCATGCTTAGAACTGCATTCCTGAGGTCCCTGTTTCTAGTTCTCTGCTAGTAAAGAAAAATGAACATTTTTAAAGTGAGGACAGAAAAAAATCTACATAGTGTTTAAACATTTTTGATCACTTTTCAGAATATAACCATATTCTTCACCGTCATTTGCAAGACAAGTACAGACTCTGAAACCTACCTCCTGGGCTAGATCATTCGTTATTTCAATAAAACTAAACCTATGGTATTAGCAGGGACTAATCTATCTCTTAGAACAACTATTTGCTTCAAATGTTTGTTATAGAAACAAAACTACTGAAAGGAAACCAGTAACTTTGTACATTCAAACCTACTTCAAAGTGAAGATGCTTTCCATCTGTAGCCAAAACACCCAGGTGCAGTTTGAATGACGCACAATATTCGGTGACAAGTAATAAAGGATTAGTGTAACATAACCTCAAAAGATGGGACTTTTAGAAAGTGACTTCCTGAACTCCAGGCATAGCTCAGGAAAGCAAGGCAATTTTTGCTCTTTCAAGCATTCTCCAGTCTAGGAACCTTTCGATAGAGAGCAAGAATAAGGGCTACATGTAATAGCTTCTTACACCAAGACAGCAGGACATGACTGCACGAGGGCTGGAGCCTTCTCACACTGCTTAGTTTTTCAATTTGGTTCAAAAAGGGCTGGAGATTCCAAGAGCACAGGCCCATTTGAGTAAGCCACTCCAAGTCACTTGTTAGTCTGGAATCAATCAGAAAACTGTGGAGTAAAACAGACTTGAGTGATTGCTGACTGCCAAGTGTTACAGAACACGTCCACAACTTACACAAGTTCATGCAGACGTCATTGTCACATTAGTGTCTTCAGGAGCAAAAACCCACTAAATGAGCGCAGAATGGGAAGTCCTGGGCACTTCAGAAAGCAATTGTTTGAACTTGTGAATGAGAGGCCTGGCCTTATAGAGCAGTCTTTACTGAGTTTCCAACAGAATGATGAGGCTTTGCCTCACAAACTTTGGGCATGTTGCGAAGAGGTGCTATTCCTTGGAGAGGGACATGATGTTGGGAAGGGTGGAGGGTCGGCAAAGGAGAGGAAGACCCTCAACCAGGTGGATTGACATGGTGACTGCTGCAATGGGCTCTTCTGTGTCAGGAAGTTTGAGGATGGCACAGGACAGAACTGGGCTCAGATCTGCTGTTCATAAGGTCACTGTGAGTTGTGCACTGAACAGCAAATCTCACCCTGTCCTTCAAAGCATGCCCATACTCTTAAGTGGCAGCCAATTTTTCTCTGTGATATTGTGTGTGTGTGTGTGTGTGTGTGTGTGTGTGTAAGAGACAGAGAGAGAGGTAACTGCAGCTGGTTTTTGTAACGTATCACGTTATCGAAGGCTCTCTAAGCACTGTGTTCTGTGGGCAACTGGGGGCACAGTCTGTAGGGAACTGAGCTGCTAAGCTAATTGTTGGCACATTTTAATCCACCCACAGCTCCAGGAGAAAGACAATCTCCTATTCAGTTAGCTATGAGTTGGCTCCAACTCGATGGTAATGAGTTAGTTTTAACATTTTTAAAATTTTTTTATTTTAATATTTTTTAAAATTATTTTAATGACCATTTACAGAGATTTTGGATTTCCATTCATTCATTGCTGCACTTCTCTCCCCACCCAGCCCTCCTCCCCGCACCCCTCCCACCGCCCCAACTTTTCCTGGGACAATAACCACAGAAATCTGATGGCTCCTCAGGCAGGCCCTTTTCAGCAGGGCCATGCATGTCCCTACCACTCCGTGTACTCGATCCATTAAATGTCAAGCCTTTTTAATATTTTTCCTCTTGGAAGTCATGCTTTGGATACATACGACCTACCCAGAGGTGCTGGAGAAGAATACTGAATATCCCATGGACCGCCTAAAGAATAAACAGATATGTCCTGGAAAGAGTGCAGCCAGCGTGTTCCCTGGAGGCAAGGATGACGAAGCTTCATCTTTCATACTACGGGCACATAGCTAAGTGAGGCTATTCCTTGGAAAGGGACATCATGCTTGGAAAGATGGCGGGTCAGCAGGAAGGAAGGAGAGGAAGACCCTCAACAAGATGGATTTGGCACTGGGACTTCAGCAATGGGCTCCAGAATCTCAGAGATGGTGAGGATGGCACAGGATAGGGCAGGGCTCGGGATGGCTGTTCACAGGGTCATTATGAGTCATACTCAATGGCACCTAATAACAGCAACCCAAGTAAAAGCTCATTTATTTTTTTTCCACACTAAAATATACAATCGATCTTATGTGTCGGTTCTGATCTAATCATCTAATCTATAAAAGAGAAATCTATGTCAGCATCTTAGACATAAATACTTTGGTGTGAGAACAAAGGGATGGTGAGGCCCACTGGTTCAGACCCAACTCAGAGTGTAGCAACTGGAGCAAGTCATATGACTGAAGAACCAATGAGAGGACATGGTGCTCTTAGGGACCATCTAGAAGGCAACAGTGGAAGTTGTTTGGTAGGGGGAGACTCTGGAGGGAGGGACTGAAGGCCCAATGGAAGTTCAAGTCAGGAGAGAAGATACAGCCCAGAGAGTGGGAGAAGGGAGAAATTCTCTAGGTTTCCTTACCCTCTAGTCTTTTTCTAGTGTTTCCCACTGGATGGACCTACTCAGAAGTCAAGGAGCTCTTGTGGCCTGGTGGGTAAGAAGTTGTGTTGCCAACTCAAAGGCAGGCAGTTTGAATTCACCTGTTGCTTCATGAGAGAAAGATAAGTAACCTCTTCTGATGCAACTTAGAGCCTCTGAAAACCCACAAGAGGGTCAATTATGAGTTGGTTCTGAGTTCACAATACATAATAAGAACACTCAGAAGCTGTCTGTCAAATAACCTTGGGAAATGTAGTTCCTTTTGGTAAAGAGTAGTAGCAGAGCAGGGGAAGGTGGAGAAGAGAATTGAGAGGAAACATGTAAATGATCCACGCAACCTATCTAATTGATAATCAGAGCTTCTTATCAGCAAATGACAACAGTGACCAAAGAGTTAGACAAAACTCTATCCAAAGCAAAACAATTTCAAACTCTACCCAAAACCAAACAAAGTAAGCCCCAGCCGACTTACTTCAGTTTAAATGCATATTTCCCATTAGACTCTTTGAAATATCTTGCATATCCTTTGGAATCATTGAGTGTTCTGGGAAATGAGTTTAGGAATCACAAATCACATTTCTACATTTCACTGAATCAGTTTTGCATGTAGTTCCAATAAAATGAAAGGATTTGAACTGAAAGAGCAATGATGGGAAAATCTGGGTCCTAATTACAGCCTTGCCCGAAGTGATGCTCACAACATTTTCTATTTCACCTCACACTTCCTGTCTGCAAATGGGCAGTCAAAATCACTAGTCATTTCTAGAATTACAAGTTGAAGTTATGTGGTAGGCTTGCAAATTTACTCACTCTGCACCCAAACATCTTACCATATGTCCTAGGGTCTAAGGAGTAGGTTTTTTGTTACATTATAATACCTGTAAAAGTGGAATATATGTTAAAATCAATGGCATTCATCTCTCCTTTTTCTTTCTCTATCCCCCTGCCTCCCTCTCTATGCCACTTCCTCCTTCTCTATCCCCCTCCTTCTCTCTCTATCCCCCTCCCTCCCTCTCTATGCCTCTTCCTCCCTCTCTATCCCCCATCCTCCCTCTAGCCAACTCTCTATCTCCCTCCCTACCTCTCTCTCTCCCTCTCCCTATCTCTCTCTTTATGTGTCTCATTGACATCCAGTCAATTCCGACTTACAGCTTCAGTTGGTTTTCAAGGTGGTAAATCACACAAAAGCCAACTGTCCCATCTTGCCTGTGAGGAGGCTCTGGTGGATTTGAACCTCAAAAGAAGTATGACCTTTGAATTAGCAGTGAAAGTCTATGAACTAAGTCACTAGAGCTCCCTCAGTATCTGTAAGTTAACTTCAATTCATGATGTCTCTGAGGAGAACTGAGCAACACAGGTTCTTCAATAGCTGATTTAAAAAAAAATAGATCACAAGGATTTCCTCCAAGGTGCCTCTGTTGGTGGTGGTGTGTGCTGTCAAGTTAAAACAGATTCATAGCTGACCCTCCAGCGGGCTTTTGAAGGCTGTAAATCATATATGAGGGGTTTGTCTTTCTCCCATGGTGCAGCTGAAGGATTTGAATGACCTGTTGATGGGTTGGCAATGCAACTCTTTCGCACTTGGCCACCAGAGTCCCCAGGATACTTCCAGGTGGACTCAAACCTTAGCTATCTGCACCCCCTAATCAATAACAAGCTAGGAAGCAGGAGTGGCATCCACTTCTGTAAATAGCTTACCTCGGGAAACCCTACGAACATGGAGAAAGGATGAAAGTCATGCAACTGTCGAGGACATTCGTTCATAGGGTTGCCGTGAGTTGTCTACAACTTGACAGCACTTAACAACGTAGAGAGAGACCAGTTGGCCTATCGGACCAAAAGCGATGCTACCAAGCCAAAGGTGGGTGACTCTAATCCACAGCCCTAAGGCCTGTCTTTAATTGTTTTTGGTGAAACATTCTTCTAGGTCATATAGCCCTGGTGTGTCCACTTGCCATACAAAGGCAACTTGTGATCGCTGTGAAGCTGAACATTGTGACACTGATGTGTCAAATGTGAAAATGGTTACCCATGGTAGACAGTGTTTGGTGGCGCTCCCCAGCTAAAACAAGCTTGGAAGCAGGAATGGCATCCACTTCCGTAAATAGCTTGCCTTGGGAAACCCTACGAACATGGAGAAAGGATAAAAGTCACACAACTGTCGAGGACTTTCGTTCATAGGGACTCTATGATTCACCTACGACTTGATAGCCCTTAACAACAACAACAATCAATGACATGAAAAAAATCAAGTTCAAACTCATGACAGTTGAGCTGGTTCCGGCTGGTGGGTTCCCTCCATCAGGCTGTTGAGGCTGTAAATCTCAAAGGGAGAAAACTTTCCATCTTTCTTCCTCAGAGCTGCTAGTGGAGTTGAATGGCCAGGTTAACCACTGGTTAGCAGTGCAATGCAACTCCTGAAACACTTTGCTACCAGAGCTCCTTATTAATGATACTGCATAGCTAATTCATAGCTCTGGGGGTCCTTTTTATGCATCAACTTGCCTAGGCCACAGTCCCCAGTTATTCAATCAAATACACTAACCGAGGTGATTCTGTGTAGGTGTTTTTTTAGAAATTATTGTAATTCCTATTTAGTTGGCCATAAAGGGATCATCCTGACAAATGTGTGTATTGTTGGTATGTGCCATCAAGTTGGAAGTTACTCATAGCTGACCCTCTGGTGGGTTTTCAGAGGCTGTAAATCACATGGGAGGAGACTAACCATCCTTCTCTTAAAGCAAATCTGGTGGATTCAAACCACATGCCTTTGAGATTAAAGTGCAGCTTCTTACCAGTAGTCCACCAAAATGTAGGTGGGAGCTGAGGCTTCCCTGTAGAAACAGGAATTCCAGCTGTGGACAGTGGCATGTGGAAGTGCCCAAGCATTCCAGCCTGCCCATCCCTGAGAGCCTGGTCTACAGATTGCAGACTTGCCTGGCCAGCTTCCACAAATGCATAAATCAATTCCTTGACAGAATTATCTTACATATATCTCCTACTGCTTCTCTGGTTGACTAACAGAGGAACATTTTTCACTTTCTTAGAAATAAAGTCATCCTTTTCATTACCATATCTTAGCTTTGATGACACAGAGGAATTGCTGCTTTCTCTTTATCTGATCATCCTCACAAGTCACCAACCTCCAAAGCAAACCTAGGGGAAGCTGCTAACCTCCTTTGCAATGCAGCAATTATTGCCTAGTACAATAATTACAAAAGTCTTTTACTTAATTGCCTTATCTATCTAGGTAAATTTTGTCTCCTCTGTCTCATCTTCCAACCCAAAATAGGTGCTTCTGGTTAGAGAGGGATAAAAGTGCTTCACACGATGGTGCCATACAAGAGGAAAGGTGCTCTTTGGAGCCACCTGGAGTCATCTGGATTCCCAATGAGGTTCTGCTGTAATGTGTCCAGACTGGGCTTCTTTCTGAACAGATGACTACACAGGTGCAAAGTGACCTGCTTGGCCATGAGAGATCACATGTTGACCCAATGCTGGAACCTATGATCAAAGTTATTTATCTTTTAAGTTCTGACCCAAAACAGGAATACCATATCAGTGCTTCAGTTGGTTCACACTCAGCATCTTTACATCATCAAGGCATGATGTTGTTGTTATGTGCCATTGAGTCTGCTGTGACTCATTGCGACCCTATGTACAACAGCTCTGAAGCCTGCTCTATCCTGAACCAACCTTATCATCTCTGGCACACCTACTCCCGTTACCCCAGTCACCGAGTCAATCCATCTCATTGAGGGTCTTCCTCTCTTGCACTGTCCTTCCACCTTCCCAAGCAAGATGTCCCTCTCCAAGGACTACAACTCTCTTCACTCAACCCTCTCCACTCCTTGCAACATGCCCACAGCATGATACAACCTTAAAGTTCTCTCCTCACTATGCACTGGCAAGGGTGTCCAGAACTATCAACTATTAACCTGGAGTCCACCTGTTTTTCCCATATTCCAGGCCGGCCAAGGTAACAGACCCAAAGTCACAATTTCCCTAAAAGTGTTCAGTCTGTATACTAGCTCTCATGGGGAGTGCGGGGGGGGTGGGCGGGGGCGGGGCAGGGAATGTCTCAGCTTCTCCATTAGAGTATGATCATTCCTTTCTAAAGTCATACTTTTTCTCAATGCCAAACTATGGACCCTAAGCGAAGAAAAACGAGGTGATGACACCTGACTTCCTACCTCCGGTTCTCTCTTCTTATTCTTATAATAAGCACAGACTAAAAGGACAATTGTGGTCGTTTTCCTGCTACATTCTACCCTCCTCTACTCAAGGGCAGTTCAGGACCTTGTTCTCAGAAGAGAGAAATCTTCTGCGTCCTGAGGGGAGGAAATGAATGATCTGAGTGAGTCCTCCAGTCCTGACTCTTACTGGCTGTGGAGTCTTAGACAGTGCTCATTTATTCTGGAATCTCCTAGGAAGATCCCACCCATTCACTTCTTGAACTCTCTCTTCAAAGTTCCCTTCCACTTTCCCTTAGGGTACATGTTGACTATCAGTAAACACAGACTATCAGCCTGTATTTAACTTTAGATGGAGTTTACCACTGACTCTGTGATGCACTCCAGACAGCTATCTTCAGGGAGACCCAGACCCAGCTCACCAGGGGCTGCTACCAGCCATACACTACCCACCGGCTGAGCCTCCATCAGCAGGACTTGAGGCCTGGCGTGGTGCCTGGAATTACGTCTTCATTACTCACATTTTCCACGCCAGACCACAGGGCAGGGGTTCAGCACTGGACTCTTCCCTGTTCACTCATCTTTGTTAAGAGAATTGTGGTTAGTTTCTTTTCTCCACTGTCTAATATGCTTAAATTCAGAGGGTCGTCATGTGTAATATGAGGGCTTTACGAATTGACAAAAATTGCAAGTGGTCCAAAACTGAAATAAAATGCATTAAAATTGACAACCTAGGCATTAACTAGCTAAGATCGGCTAGTATTGGGATCCTGAATGAGAAAATCACAAGAACTACTATGCTGGAAATGACAGATTAGAGAAGTATGGTATGGCATTCATTGTCACAGAAAGCACTTCAACATCATCCTGAAGCACAATGCTGTGAGTGACAGCATTCATACACAAGGAAGTCCTGTTAATGCAACTCTTTTCCAAATATAGGCCCTAACTATAAAAGTCAGAGAGAATTCTAGCAAGTTTTGTAGTTTGAAATTCATTAAAGATATACTCAAGATACATTCATAATAATTGGTAGGGACTGGAAAACATTATGATAAGTGAACTAACTCAGTCCCATAAGGACAGATATTACATAAGACCATTGCTGTAGAAAGAGTATGAAGATCCAACGAGGGGGTTGGGGAGAGCAGAGGGGTGGGGAGGAGCAGAGGGGTGGGGAGGAGCTGAGGGGTCGGGAGGGGCAGAGGGGTGTTAATCATAGGGTTGCGCACTTTGATGGGTGGAGGTGGGGTGAAGGAAATGGGAATATCTGGTGTGGAAAAACAATGTATATGAACTTTGCAAATAAACTGGTATGAAATTTTTTAAATAAAAAATAACTGGTGACTTAAATGCAAAAATTGGAAACAAATAAAAAGGACTGGTAGTTATAAAATATGGTCTCAGTGACAGAAATGAAATTGGATATCCCATGATAGAATTTTGTACAATGAATGATTTATTCATGACAAATACTGGTTTGGTTTGATTGTTTTTTTAAAAGGCAGTTATACACATGGACTTCACCTGATGGACTACACAGGCATCAGGCTGACTGCATCTGTGGAGAAAGACATAGGCGGCTGCCATGCCTTTCTTCCACAGTTTGGCTGGTGGGTTTGACCTGTTGACTTTTAATTCAGTGAGTAGAGAAGAGATTAAGCACCACAGCACACCACGAGCACAGATTTGTCTAACATATAAATTTCATCTGAGTCCAAATGTATCATAGCTGTGACTAAGTGTTAAGATCACTGCAGGCCTCGCCACAGCAGGTGGGCTTAATCACTTCTCGTATTGACTGGGTAGAGGAATACGTCATCAAGGTTCTCAACTATTGTTGTTGGGTGCTACTGAGTTGACTACAACTCATAGTAACCCTATGAACAATGGATCTGAACCCTGCTCGATCCTGTGCCATCCTCACCATCCCTGATTTACTTGAGCCCGTTGTTATAGTCACTGTTTCAGTTCATCTTGTTGAAGGTATTCCTCTCTTTTGCTGACTCTCCACCTTTCCTAGGAAGATATCTTTTTCCAAAAACGGCCCCCTCCTCACAACACTCCCAAAGTATGTGAGATGAAGTTTCACCATCCTTGCCTTTAACTAGAACACTTTTTGCCTGTCCTCTAAGACAGATTTCTTTGTTCTTTTGGCAGTCCTTGTGAGACTCAGTACTCTTCTCCAACACTACGACTCAAAGACATCAAGTTTCCTGCAGGAGGTAAGGATTACCAAACAATTTTCTGGGAGCCCTGTTTTCGATAGATTCCATGCAGTAAGAAACCTGCATAAGCCACTAGGCCGGCCACTTAATGGTTAGCTTCCTTGAAGATTCTATTTGGAGACATCTGTCAGTACCCTCGAGGAGGAAAACTGCTGTTGTCAAGGACCTATTTGATCTTGAAGATTGCTAATGGGCATATGGAACCAAGTCCACTGAATGAGGACTGTGGAGCCAAAAATTAAAATGTGGCTGTGAGAATACCTTTCCCTCAGGATTCGTTCACTGGCTTTAAAAAGAATTCAGAATTTGTAGTGTAAATAAATAGTTTGAGCTCCAAGATTATGGTAGGAATTAAACCACTCAAGGAGAAAGGGATACTAGATTTCTTATATCTTCTTCTTTTTCAAGAGGAAAAATTAAGGCCAATGGATAAACATTTTAAGACTCTAGATTTGAATTAGTATAAAGCACTTTCTGAAAGCTCACATGGCCAAATATGGAATGAGCAATCTAGGAAAATAAAGAGAGTCACTGAGGCAGGTATAAGGAGGCCCTCACCCACTACACACAGCCACTGTGTGTAATAGAACAGGCTAATCTAAGGTGTGAGCCACTTGTTGGGAAAGAGATGGGAAGTCAGTCTCCTTCCACAAAGAAACCATATAGAGAACCAACTCAACGCCAGTGAGTTGCCACAGCATTTATTGAGGTGGAAATTAACTACCAGAAACATTGTGGGAAGGACTCAAGCACAAAATAGATGGCTAGGCTGTAGGGTATCTCTCAGTTTCTCCACTCATTCAGTCATTGCCATTGAGTTGAAACTGACTCATAGCAGACCCTCCACTGAGTTTTCTGAGACTAAATCACTGGGGAGGTGATGGCTTGGGATTTCACCTTAAGTTGTGCTGATGGATTCAAGCCAGTTGCCTTCACATTAGCTGTGAGCTCCCTACAGACCATGCCACCAGCACTGCCTAGTTTCCTCCACTTAGTTTCCTGCTGCTGCTGTAACAAAAATACCTGTCGTTGTGACCTTCACAACATGAGTTCTTTTTCTAATAGTTTGGGGAGAATTAAGGGCCCTGGCTCTCGGGAAGTCACCCTCTGTCCACTCTGGGGAAGGCCCCTGTCTCAGTGTCTCTGGTGAGTCCGTGCCCCTTGAAGACCTCGGCATGGCATCTGCCCTTCCTGGTTTGTCTGCTTCCTTCTGTGTCTAATCACCTCCTTGTACATCTCAGAAGTAAATGGTGTACATGTACCCTAAACAGACACATTGAGACAGCAAAGAGCACCCTACTCCCACTGGGATTATGTCCAGGGGCACAGGGGTTAGGCTATGTAACACATTGAAGGGGACACATTTGAGGGGTACACACTGAATCCAAACAACATTTAAGAGCCTTTCTCAATTCTCACAGCCTTTTATTCTCGGCATTATCTGTGATTGCTGGCACACATGCTCTGTGTAAATGTATACTTTACACAGGTGGCAGGTTTATCTCAACTCATTAAAAATAATATGACCCTTTTACTGGAGGAGGGGACTAAAATACTCTATTACTCACTTCCTGACACAACTGCTATTTACCATTTATCATTATGAAACTACTTTGTGGTATTTTTTTTTTCAGTTCAATCTTCTTACTAAATAGAAAGTAACTGAAATACTAGTTGTGTTAGATGCCTAATATTTAAAGTTGCAGACATGGAGAGTAAAGGAAGCTAAGGCACCATGTTAGTAAGCAACCAACTAATATAAAGTGTAAAACAAAAATGACTGAAGTTCATTAATCCTTCAATGTTGTGTCTTAAAAGCCCCTTCTGGTAGAAATTGTCTACATGGAAACACAGCTCAATTCAGTTCAGCAAACAATTAGTAATCACAAAAAATTAGCTTGCCAAAGAACTCACACAAGCTAAAATAAAAAAGAAAATACTCTCTTCTCCGCAAGATGCCTATAGTCTAAAAGGTCACTCAACACCTAAATAAAAACATCAACATAGTAAGTAGCCAGGCAAAACTGTGTTCAGAGTCTTAAAAAGTATCTTTAATCTCAATTGAGTTAAGGGATTCTGTAGACCAAACACCTGGTGAACTGTTTGTGTGAAAGTTAATGGCTTTGACCTATCACAGTAAGGACTGCCATGAGTCAGAAATCAACATAAGGCAGCAAGGCTAGGAAGACCTAGAGAAGAAGATGATGTATCCATTTAAAGTGAACTAGGCAAAAAAAAATCCACCCTCCAAGCCTATTCTATCTATATGCTGACAAAATAATCCAAGAAGCTGGACTACTGAAGAAAGAATGTGGCAGCAGGATTAGAGGCAAATTCATTAACAATCTGCTTTATGTAAAAGTCACAACCTTGCCTACAGAAAGTGAAGATTTGACACATTTACTCTTTCAATAAAGACTACAACCTTCAATCTAGATTACATCTCAACATCAAGAAAACAAAAGTCCTCAACACTGGGCCAATGTACAACATCATGATAAATGAAGACACACTGTTGTCAAGGATTTCATTTTACTTGGATCAATAGACAACACCCAGGGTAACAGCAGGCAGGAATCAAAAGTTGTGTTACATTGAGGAAATCTACTGTCAAGGACATATGCAAAATTCTAAAAACCAGTCTTGTCAAAGACTAAGGTACATCTGCTCCAAGCTACGTTATATTCAATTGCTTCCTATGCATCTGACAATTGGGAAATGAGTAAGGGTGACAGAAGAATTGATGCCTTTGAGTTATGGTGATGTTGAAGAGTACTGAATATCCCATGGATTTTCAAAAGAAAAGAACAAATCTGCCTTAAAGGAAGCACAATCAGAGAGCTGCTCAGAAGCAAGAAAGGTAAAATTTTATCTTACGTTGGGTATATTTTCAGAAGAACCAGTCCTTGAGACATCATGCTTGCAAAGGTTGAAGACTAAAGAAATACCTTAAAAAAAGATGGACTGAGAGAGTGACCACCATAATGAGCTTTAATAGGTCAGAGATCATCAGGATGGCATAGGGCATGGCAAAGTTTCAGCTCTGTTGTTCATAGTGAACAAGTCATAGTCACCTTGGTGGTACCTAACAACAAGGGTCAAGAGCTTGAATATGGACCCTTAGTCTCTTGTTGTCATGCTTAGTCTCTTGTTATGTGCTGTCGAGTCGACTACAACTCATAGTGACCCTATGTGCAATAGTTCTGAACCCGACTCTATCCTGAGCCAGTCTAACACTGACGGATATAGCTGAATGATGATTACTTTAGCAGGATAGATGGGCAGTGAGTTATATCCAAGCATAACTAGAATATTCACTTAGCACCCTCATTACTCCAGTTACTGTGTCAATCCATCTCATCCTGGGTTTTCCTCTCCTGCACTGTCCCTCCTTCTCCAAGGACTGGTCCCTCCTGGCAGCATAATTAAAGTATATGCGATGGAGGCTCAAAATCCTTTCCTCCAAGGAGCAGTTTGGTTTCACCCTAAGACATATCTATTAGTTCTCTTGGCAATCTATGGTATGTTCTATACTGTTCTTCAGCACCACAACTCAAAGGCATCAATTCTTTTCTGTCATCTTTGGTCACTGTCCAGCTCTCTGATGCATGGTAAGTAAGTCATTGCAGAGATCATGGGCTGGATCATGCACACTTTAGTCTCATGGTTGACATTTGAAAAAATAAATTTCTGTTCATGAAAGCTACTCCTTTGCGGTATTTCTAGTATATCAATACCAGATTACTAAAATAGTAACATTACTCTAAGCTGGAATAAAGTCACTTTGATCTAGTTTCTAATTTGCCCTAAAGCTAGCTTTGTTCCAATACACAAATCTGAGTTTCGAAGGTGCATATTTCAAGGACTTCTCTGGTGGCCTAGTGGTAAGAAGCTATGCTGCAATCCTGAAGGCACCGAGTTTGAGGCCACCAGCTGCTCCGCAGGATAAAGAAAGGCAACCTCCTCCTGTGTGATTAACTGTCTCTGAAAACCTGCTGGAGGGTCAGCTGTGGGTCAATTCTGATTCTATGGTACACAACAACAACAAAATATCCTTAATCTGAAGGTACTAATCTGACTCTAATCAGAGCAGCTTCAGCCTTATGGGACCTCTTCTAGGGGTAAGGTAAAAGTTCTAGGCTCTTCTCAGGAGTCTCAGAAAGCACCCACACTTGAATTTGCTCTCAATTTTCAGCCAGTACAAATTCACCATCCAACTCAACAAGTCCCCTGAAGGTTTTAAGGCCAGGTGCAAAGTAGACTCTTTGTAAGCATATAGCTGAATGATGATTGGCTCAGCAGGATAGTGGGCAGTGAATTATATACAAGCACAACCAGAATGTTCACTTAGCACTTGTTAACCTGGACAAAAGTTTCTGACAGAGAACAATCTTCCACCTTAAAAAAAACACACAAACCTGCTGTTACGGAGTCAGTTACAACTCATGGCCCATCTCTATCCAGCCTCCAAGGCTGTAAATCTTCACAGGAGAAGGCCCATTTTTCTCTCAAGGAGCAGCTGGTAGATTCGAACCACCAATCTTCTGGTTAGCAGCCCAACATGTTATACACTACACCATCAGGACTCCTTAAAGTGAAACAACCATCCTTTAGTCTGTTCTAATCAACATTCAAGCCTCTGAAAAGCCACTTAGAGGATCAGCTAGGAGCCAGTCCAAATTTGATGACACATCATAACAACACAATCAATATTCTAAGTGAATTATTTGGATGAAAGTATAAACACATTTATTAGGTCTATAAGAGACCTGAAAAATTAGTAAGGTAATTAAAATGTTACAGATTCAAGATTCGTATATATCACAACTAGCAAAATGCTAAGCTAAAACTAACAAGATTAAAAATAATGGGAAATTGTGTAGATTCCTTTGAAGTTTTAGAAAAGTAAACAGCGGAATTCTCAAATAGTTCCATTGTAATACTCATGTTGTTTTTGTTGTTGCATACCATCAAGTTGGAACTGACTCACAGCTGATCTCAATTTTAATACTCATATTGTTGTTGTTGTATATCATCAAGTCAGAATTGACCCACAGTGGCCCCTCCTGTGGATTGCTTCTCTTTCTCCTGCAGAGAATGGTGGATTTGAACCATATGCCTTTGAGACTGAAATATATGAAATATATCTACTTTTAAGAGGAGAAAGGTAAAGAGTATTAAATAAATTCACAAGAGCACAAATCATAGGCAATCACAATGTTGCTTTGTTTTCACTCATCATACATAGCCCAGCAAGACTACAAAAATGCTTAGAAAGCCCCGATTTGGTCCAACTGTATTATTTCACAGTAAGAGAACTGGGAGAGGTAAAAAGACTGGCCCATGGCTAACAGGGTGCAGCAGCCAAGTTAGGCTAAAACAAAACCTAAACAAAATTACAATAAATAAATCCACTGGCTGTCATCTGAAGTCACAGTGACTCCAAATCATTGTGACCTCATGTGTGTCATAGAAGTACTGTTTTCCATAGGGCTTTTGATGTGACTGAGTTTTCAGAAGTAGCTCACCAGATCTTTCTTTCAAGGCACTTCTGAGTGAGCCTGAAATCCCAAATTCAAGTTATCAGCAAAGTGCATTAATCATTTACACTCCCCAAAGACTTAGGTGGCCTTTCCACTCTCAAATGGTCAAGTGAGCCTAGCAGGTTCAGCCCAGAGGTACATCCTGCCTGGCCATGAGCGGGGTTAATACCCTGAGATCCTCTCCTCACACTTCTACGCTTATCACATTTCTTTGTCTTAGTCATCTTTCTACTTCCTCTATAAAACTCACCTCAATCCCTGCTTTAAAATCAACTCTTCATTCTGCTAAGCCTCCACAGCGTTCAGCTGTTACAGCTCTTTTCCCATGCAGTCTGATACTACAGACAGGTGATTTACACCTCAGTATCCCTCACTCCCTCAGTAAGAGCTGATTCGGTCCAGCTGTGATTGTTTTCTGCTGACACTAAACGCAGGACTTTATCTCGTAGACTGAATTCTATTCACCTCTATCACTTCATGAAAGGTACAGTCTGAAAAACATATTTTCATCACCACTTACACAGATTACATAACCTACCACTTTATTGGCTCTTTGATATGTGCTACCAGTCGAACAAGGCTGACAGCTGGCCACAAGCATAGCCCCCGTGTTAGCTGCAGCCCGTCTTTCTGCTCTGGTTTGCTCTGCACAGCTTTGAGGCTCATGTTCTGTCTTGGTCACAAGTGACCACAGCATCAACTATCACTCACAGACCAGTAACTTCCAATTTCACCCTCTAAACCTCATCTGGCTCCTAAACTCCGTAATTGTGCCCTCGGCAACTCAGACTCAAGATGACAGTTATTTCTTTCAAAATCATGCCCATATCCTTGGGCCAGTGAGTGAGAACTACTAGATGTGGTCTGAAGGATCCTAAAAGTCTTTCAACTTAGTTAAGTTTTCTGCTGTGAAAGTCATTCCTGTGGATTAAGATGCTCTATCTTCAGATGTCTTCATTGAATGAAATATGTTCTATAAATTAACAGTTATCAGATTCCATTGAGTGAGTCTAGACTCTACCTACAACAGAATGACATGCTCCCTAGTCCTGTGTTACCCTTTGATTGATTGTTGATTGGACCTTGTGATCCGCAGGTTTTCTTTTTTCCCTTTGGCTGATTTCCAGAAGCAGGTCACCAGGCCTTTACTCCTAGTCTACCTTACTCTGGAAGCTCCAATGAAATCTGTTCAGCATCCTAACAATGCATAGGTTTCCTCTTAAGGAAAATCAAGGAATTAAACCTGAGTCCCCCTCAGAATTCTACAACTGAGTTACTACAACTTCGTAAATAAAGCTGATAGATGTGCTGCATCTCTCCTTCTTGATAATGGATCAAAAGAATGATGTTTCTTTCTTTATTCCACTTAACAAGAGAAGGTCAGTAGCATGTTATAAAAAGGAAAACAACACCTGTTTGAAATCTGCCCCTTGGACCAAACCCTCAGAGGGTTCATTTTATTCTCCCTGCTAAGGTCAAGCTAGGAAACAGGATAGTCTCCCAAAATACAGAGCACAGAATGAATCACCATGTGCCTCTTCCCCCAATCCCAAGGTAAGCATGCACATATATGCCAGCCTAACACACACATGCTGGCAAATACCACTGAAATCGTATGTAAATGGACATTTATGTCAACTGTATTCAATGGAACCCAAACTATGTCAACACACACAGAGTACACTGAGAGATCAGATGTATTTGAACTGTGGGGTTGGTGGACAATATTGAATAGGCTGCAAACTGACAGAAAAACAAACTAATCACACTTAGAAGAAATGCAACCAGAATGTTGCTTACAGGTAAGGATGATGAGGTTTCCTCTTGCTTACTTTGGACACGTTCTCAGGAAAGATCAATCACCAGTGAAGGGCATCATGGTTGATAGAGTAGAGGATTAGCAAAAATGAGGGAGACCTTCAATGCCGTGGATCGACTCAGGAGACTCAACAATGAAGTCCAAAGTGTCAGCAATCACAAGGAAGGTATAGGACGGGGTGGCATCTGGTGAGCTATCATTGAGATCCCCATGAGTGGTAGGCGAGGAGCCGATGTCACAGCAAGGACAACAGTGCCAGTGTTCAGAGGAAGGAGGGACTATGAGGTTCTATCAAGACATGACACTGAAGGCCTCAGGAAATGTTCGGGAGAGGAAGGGAAAGGAGATTTTCTGGCTTCTCATGTTATGCTTCCCATCTCTGGAGGTGGCACTGTGGCATCAGGAGGATGAAGGTACAGCAGGGGTGTCACAAGTGTCAATAAGATTTCTCACACCAGCTGTGAGAGATCATTCATTAATTTAGAAGAAATTGCCATGGGCATTACTTTCCAGAGAGACGCTCTGCCAACAGACAGTCCTTCTCTAGCATCAAACCCCGAGCCCTGGTTGGCACAGTAAAAAGGTGTATTGGTAACCTAAGGATCAGCAGTTAGAACCAGCCACTCTGCTAATGAAAGACCAGCCAGTCTCCCCAGTCTTCCTCAGAAACCCAGTGGGGTCAACATGAGTCAGAAGTGACTGGACGGCAGTGAGCTTTTTCCACCCCCAAGGCCAGGACTCATCATCGTTCAGCTCCAGTTACGTGGTCTCAGAAGAGAAGAGAGCAGGAGCCAACTTTGTGGTCTGTGATTGTCACTGAGGTCGTACCCTCCTCCAATTCTGGTCTGGTCCAATCAATCTGAAATATATTTTAGAAATTAGAGGGTATGTGGTGGTGTTGTTATACAGCACTGAGTTGGAGCTGATAGCTGACACTTCACTGAGTTTCCACAGGCAGTATGAACCCATTGCTTCCTCCTTCTCAGGAATATGAACTCATGAGGGTTAACTGTCTGTCTTTCTCCCATGGAGCAGGTGATAGATTCGAACTATGTGCCTTTGGCCTGGCATCACAACTTCTTACCACTAAGCCACCAGAGCTCCTTCAGAGGGAATATAGGAGGGGAAAAAAACCTTAATTCAAACTCTTTGTCATCAAGCAGCTTTCCCTTGGGTTTCCAAAGCTGTAAATCTCAACAGAAGGAGACTATCCATCTTTCTCCCTCAGAGTGACGAGTGGATTCCAACCACCAGAAAGCGGTGACCTTGGGGTGAGCAGTGCAACTCTCCACAGACTCTCCATAGAGAGCTTCTTACACAGGAGAGACCACCACAAAGATTAAAAATTCTCTTCAGGAGGTGAGCTGTCATTTTTCCCATCTCTGACTAAATTCCCCTCCTTAATAAGGCAGCTTTCCCTCCTCATCCTCCAGTCCTCCACAACCTGTTATCCTTGTGTGAGGGACCTGGCCACCTTTACCCTCTCCTTTCCCATGGAAACAAAGCAGAACAGTTCCGTCTCTTCCCCTCCTTCCCTGACCCTCAGACATCATGGTCTTAAAGAGCCTGACTTCATTCAAAGAAGCACTTTGTTTTACACATTTACACAACTGCTGCTCTATTTTACAATTTGTTGAGAGAATCACTAGACTTGCTAGACTGCCTTCGGCACTGCCTTCGAATTTCTGTTCCGTTAAAAAGCTCCTATGAAGACATAAATGGTTTTAGTGGCCTCCATAACTTTGAAAGCTTAAAATGCATCTGGAAGATTTAGCTTAATGCGGACTGATGGCCTGAGAGCTTGCCTGTTATTTCGTTGTTTCCCTAAATTCCAGGTATGGGTAAACTAATGGCCATTGTGGGTGCAGCTTAACCTTCTGGCCTCTGGTTTCCCCAGAGTTTATCCTCAGCATTTGGAAAAGCTTGTTTTCTCTCTAAACAGGGTGAGTGATGAAGCTCCCAGAGTGAGCACTGGTAGACAGAGAACTGGAAGCCCTGCCTCCTGATGTACCCCACAGCGGGTCACAGAATGATAGTTGGGCCTAACAACAATATTTTAGGTCCCCCAGGTCAAGTGCTGAGCAGTGTCTCCCCACAGTGGGGCAGCTATGTCCCTTCAGAACTCAGTCAGAACTGACTTCCAAGGGGCAACTGAACAAAATACACAGAGCTATAAGTCAGTGTTATCGAAGAGAAGCCAAATTTCTAGAAGTAAAATCTCCGTGTTCCTTGATTTTCGCTGAATCTCTTTCCTGTAAGCTATCTTGCATTTAAGACACAGAGCTAGAAAATATGGTGAACTTTTTTGAATATTATCTGTAAAGAAAAAAGAATACATTCTGACAAGACATTAATCAAAAGAGTTCATGCCATTCAAATTATCTTTTCAATGTTTACGTTTATTTAATAGCTTGAAAACTGTTCATGGAGACTGCTCATTGTACATGAACCTTGATGGCATATTGGGTTAAGCATCAGGGTGGTAACCAAAAGGTCGGTGGTACAAACACACCAGCTGCTCCATGGTAGAAAGAGAAAGCACTCTCTTCCTGTGGCGAAACACAGCTTGGAAACCGAAGCAGCAGTTCTGTCCTGTCCCATAAGGTCAGTAAGAAGCAGAATCAACTCAACGGCAGAGGGGAATACACGAAAACTAAACAGACTGCTGCTTTCCCTAGGGGCACTAACTAAAACTCAAAGGAAAGGCTGGCAGTTCAAGGCCACTGAGTCACGCTGCAGGAAAAAGAAGACCTAGTGTAAAGATGTCAGCTTGGAAAACCATCTTGGGCAGTGCTAGTCCACCACAGGGGGCCACTGTGAGTTGCAATGACACAATAGCACCTGAGAAAAAGAATATGGAGGACAAGATCATTCCCAAAGTAAGATTTTTTTAAATACAAGATCTGTGAGTCTATCCTATTTTTTTCTAAATCTTGCAGAAATTTTAAATTTTAAACATTATCTAGAAAACTCTAATTTGTTAAAATATTTTCAACCTGCAACTACCTAGCTATCTTTGGCATTTTCTTTTGCAACTACTTACTGGTCATAGCCAAGACTTACTTATTCTTATAAATAAGCAAAACTTAAAAAATATTATTAAGAAATAAATTATCAAAAGAACTATTGTTATGTGCTGTCAAGTCAACTACGACTCATAGCAACCCATCCACAATAGCTCAGAACTCTGTCTATCCTAAGCCAATCTCAGAGTCTCTGACACACCTATTCTCAATAGCCCAGTTGCTGTGTCAGTCCACCTCATCTAGGGTCGTCTTCTTCTGTGCTATCATCCTTCTACCCTTCCAAGCATGATATCGTTCTCCACTGGCTGATCCCTCCTGACAACATGCCTAAAGTAAGATGCAGCCTCAAACTACTTGCCTCCAAAGAGCTGCTTGGTTTGGCCCTCTCCAAGACATATCTGTTAATTCTCTTGGCAGTCCATGGTATCTGTCACCTTTGGTCATCATCCAGCTCTCTGATGCATAGCAAGTAACTACAAAGAGTTTGGCCTGGATCAAACACATCTTGGTCTCTAGACTGACATCCTTGCTCTTCAGCACTCTGGAGAGGTCCTGACAGCAGATTTTCGTAATGCAATCTGTCTTTTGATTTCTTAACTGCTAGTGCTAAGAGTATTGATTGTAGAGCCAAGCAAGCTGAAATTGTTAACAATTTCAGTCTTTTCCTCATCCATCACGGTACTTCCAAATGACCCAGTGGTGAGAATCTTCATTTTCTTGATGTTGAGTTTCAATCAATATTGCAGACTAGAGTCCGTAACCCTCTGCAGCAAATGCTTCAGGCCGTCCTCAGTTTTAGCAAGCCAGGTTGTGTCATCTGCATTATGCAGGTTGTTAGGCAGTTTTATTATTCATTTCAAGTCCTAGTTAAACGTGAAGGTTATTTTAAAACTCTCAAGTCATGAGTAGATAAAAAAGTAAAAGTAATGACTCTGAGAAGAATGGGAATCCCAGAACACTTGATCGTTCTACTGTGAAAACTATACTTGGACCAGGAGACAGTTGTCAGAACAGAGCAAGGGAACACTGCATGGTTCAAAACTGGGAAGGGCGTAAGCCAGGGATGCATCCTATCTCCGTACCTTTTCAACCTGTATGCAGAGCAGATTACCCGAGAGGCTGGGCTCTATGTGGAGAAATGTGGAGTCAAGATTGGTGGGTGATTTATTAACAGTCTGCGTTATGCAGATGACACAACCCTGCTTGCTGAAACTGAGGAGGACCTGAAGCACCTGCTGCAGAGGGTCAGGACTGCAGCCTCCAATATGGATTAAGGTTTAATGTCAAGAAGACAAAGATTCTCACCACTGGACCAATTGGAAGCATCAGGATGGATGGTGAAGAGATTAAATTGTTCACAGCTTTAGTTTGCTTGGCTCCATAGTCAACAGTCTTGGCACCAGCAGCCAGGAAATTAAAAGGCGCATTGCCATGGGAAAGTCTGCTGTTAGGGACCTCTCCAAAGTACTGAAGAGCAATGGTGTCTCTCTGGAGACTAAGGTGCATCTGATATAGGCCATGGTCTTTGCAATCACTTGTTATGCATCAGATAGTTGGACAATAACCAAGGAGGATAGAAGGAGAATTGATGCCTTTGAGCTGTGGTGCTGGAGAAGAGTACTGAGATTACCATGGACTGCTAGGAAAACAAACAGATTCATACTGGAAAGGGTTAAACTGGGTGGCTCCTTGGGGGCAAGGATTCTGAGGCTTTGTCTAACATACTTTGGACATGTTGTGAGGAGAGACCGGTCCTTGGAGAAGGCCATCATGCTTGGGAGGGTGGAGGGACAGCTCAGGAGGGGAAGGCCGTCAATGAGGTGGATTGATTCAGTGATTGGGATAATCGGGATGAGAGTGTCAGAGACCGTGTGATTGGCACAGGACAGAGCAGAGTTTAGGGCTGTTGTACATAGGGTCGCTATGAGTCGCAAGCGAGTCGACGGCACATAACAACAACAACAATGAAAGGCAAGCATGTCATTGACTAGCATTTTCTGTTTAAACACTGTCTGTTCTACGTGCAGAATTTGGAACCCACCCACCTCTCAGGACTACCTGATGGGTCTCCAGAGACTGAGTTAAAATCAGGGAAGACTGTGTAAATGAACATCATTAACTCCCTCAGAAAGAAAACCCTGTTGAAGTCAACTAATGCACCCAGGCAGAGGGATGTCACGGAAACATGGGCTGCAAATAGATCAAAGGACCAAGTAAGCAACCTTCTCATCTTCCAGGTTTGTAAAATGATTGATTTCTTCAGAGAAAAGAATTGCTGCTCTCACAACTTCTCTTCCACCACTCTGACCCTTCCAAAACCAAAAACACCTACACAGTTTCTCTGTCAATGCTGCGGGGGCGGGGTGGGGGAGTGGGGAAGAGGAAGTCATAGGAACTGATAAAATGATCAGGCTGAAACAGTTTTCAGAGAAAACTCTTTTACTCCTTTCCTCTAGAGGGACCCTTATCTAGCCTTTCAAGGAATTCATTTTGGTTAATATGTCATTTAATAAAGATAAATCGAGCGCCGGCTGCATAGTTTTCTATCACCACAAAGTTAATGGTGAAAAATATCTGACCATGTTGGAAATCCATTAGAAGAAATTAATCGTTCCACTGACATACTCAAAATAAATATATGCCTGTCACAAGTGTAATTAAATAATTCAATGGAAAAATTAAATGTTGAAACAATTACTCACATAGTTTAAAGCATTATGAAAATATTATGGAAAAGAAAAATGGGAGCTGTTATTAATAGAGCATGGGGATTTTCATGTATTTCCTTTTTCTGTGGTTTTTTTTCCTCATTACCTCACAATGAAAGGAGAAAAAGAAAAAAAAATAAATATATATATACAGGAACTTTGGTTGGCCTAGTGGTAAGGAGTTGTGCTGCTAGCTGAAAGGGAAACGAGTCAAATCCACAACCTGCTCCGAGGGGTAAAGATGGGCAATCTCTTCCCACACCATTGTAGCCTCTGAAAATCCACTAGAAACAACTATGAGTCCATTCTGAGTCAACAGTACATAACAACAGCATACGTGAAAGAGCCGTGGTGATAGTACAGTGAAACAAATAATGGGCTGCTAGCCAAAAGTTAGGCAGTTCAAACCCCCAGAAAGATGGGTGGTCTCTTTCCAAAAAGATTTACAGCCCCAGAAAATGAAGTGAATGGTTACTATGGGTTGGAAGACATTCAACAGCAGCAGGCTTGAGGTTGGTTTGGTTTACTGTTAGGGCTTTATTGAGGGGAGGAGCTCTACTTTTTTTAAATTTTAATTTATTAATTTTAATGAATGTTTACAGAGATTTTAGATTTCCATTGATTCATTGTTGCATTTTTCTCCCTGCCCACCCTTCCCCTTAGTTCGCTCTTCTCTTTGAAAAGAAAAATTCTTTCATTGGTATACAATTCCACCCCCTCCCCCCACCCCCAGTACACTCCACTATGCAACCTTCATTCTGATCTCTTGTGATAACCATAATACTCAATCATATACCGCTTTTAAACTGTTCTCTCTCTCATCTGTTTCAATGCACTATACATAATTTATCCAATTTTTCTCAGTCTCACCCCAACCTGATGTCAGTCCCGTTGTACAACAGTGGCACTATGCAGTATTTGTCCTTTTGTGACTGAGATATTTCTGAGAGGAGCTCTTATATATGGCAATGGATATTTGTACTGTCTTCACCTCATTTGATTATCCAACCTTACACACCCACTTTACAGATAAGGTAAAAAAAAAAAAGATTGAAAATTCCAGGTAAACCAATATAGCAGAGCAGCCATCCCAGTCGGTCTGTCCAGCTCACTGCTTCTCGCTGCCTCACACCTCCACCCCTTGTTCCTCATTGCAGCTCTGCAGAAGCAGCTGCAAATGTAACCACGCGCATCCTCACCCGGTCCCCACCTCATTGTACAGCAGTCAAGAAATGCAGCTTCCTATTCCTGAACCCATGCGTGTTCTTTGTGTTTAATGTTCAATATACACGTGTAAAAGCAAAAGTAATTTAATAAATAGGCAATTAAAAAAACAGGACGCCAGCAATGTGATTGGAGGTTCTATCTCAATGCTTACAGTTCTATTCATGGAAGTCCCTGGTGGTGAGAAGGTAATGGCAGGGCAGCCAACAGGCTAACGGGAGTGTGGGTGTGGGCAAATGCACAAGAAAGAAGGAAAGCTGCTAAAAAAGACTGGCCATATGTAGCAAATTATAAGTTCTTTGGCTGCAAATATTTCTGTTCTCCAAGACCTCTTAGTGGATGGAGCACGACTGGGAACCAGGCAGGGCAAGGAGCACTAGGGAGGATTCATCGGTTGCTTAGCAGGCCAAGCACCGGCTCTCAGGGGTGGGTCTTCCCCAAGCATGTTGTACAGAGGTCCAAACACAGCTCTCCTTAGTTGCCATCAAGCTGACTCCAACTCAGGATGACCTGGCATCTAACAGAATAAAGAACTGCCTGGTCTACTTACCATCAAGACTGTAGCTATGCCAAGTCCATTGCTGTGCCTGCTGTGTCAATATTCCTGTAGTTCCTCTCACTTCTCCTAGTCCTCTTCTTTTACCAAACCTGATGTTTTCTAGCTATTGGTCTTTCATAATGACGCACGATGTCAAGGTAGGAAAACAGCAGTTTGCCATCCTTGCTTCTAAGGGACATTCAGGCTTTATTTCTTCTACGATGGGTGTCTACCAGAGATTGATAACTCAGGTTACAGAGCATCATACTAGAGGAAGAGATAATGATATTCCAGGGGTTACTCCCAGCTTGAATCAGCATCAGTCTGATGCAATCCAAATCTTGGGAGATTTCTATAGAATTACAAATTCATGAATGTGAAAGTGTAATCTTCAAAGAGCATCAGCTTAGAAGCAAAGAGAACTCGAGCACACAAAGAAATGAGGATCACGGTATCAGAAGCACAGACAGCCAGCAGCCCTCCTCCAGGAATCCTTTCTGCTAAAGTAGAAGATGCCAAGAAATGTTCAGGGTGTATCAAAGGTCCCTTCCAATGGAGTATGTTTCCCATTACCCAAAGTCTGACATGCCTATGCCACTCTTCCTTTGGAACAAGACTCACAAAACTCCCAGTTAAGATGTAAACTTTATCATTCTTGGAGAATTAGACAAAGGTAGTAATACTATGGATTAAGAGGATGTTATTGTTGTTGTTAGGTGCTGTCTAGTACAGCATGACTCAAAGTGACCCCATGAGCAACAAATCTGAACCCTGTCCTTTCCTGCACTGTTCTTATCATCTCTGACAAACTGGAGCCCACTGCTGCAGTCACTGTGTCAGTCCATCTTCTTCAAGGTCTTCCTCACTTTGGCTGATCCTCCATCTTTTCAAGCATCATGTCTCTTGCCAAGGAACAGCCCCTCCTGACAACATGCCCAAAGTATGTGAAACGAAGCTTCACCATCCTTGCTTCTAAGGCGTACTCTGGCTGCACTTTCTCCAAGACATATCTGTTTGTTCTTTTGACAGTCTGAGGGGTGTTCAGTACTCTCCTCCAACACCACGATTCAGAGACATCAATTCTTCTTCTGTCATCTTTACTCATGGTCTGGCTCTCAGATGTATAACAAGTAACTGAAAAGATCATGGCTTAAATTAGGTGTACCTAGTACTTTAAACTAACATCATTGCTGTTCAGGACTGTGGTGAGGTCCCTGAAAACAGACTTTCCCACTGCAATTTATCTCCTGATCTTCTGACTGCTGGTACCAAGGATATTGATTGTGGATCCAAGTAAGATGAAATCACTGAAAACGTCTATCATGATGTGGCTTATTGGTGCAGTGGTGAGGCTTTCCATCTTCCTGATGATGAGCTGGAATGCACTGCCGTCCTTGATCTTCTGCAGTAAGCACTTCAGATCCTCCTCACTTTTCAGCAAGCAAGGTTATGTCATCTGCATAACTAAGCAGGTTGTTGATGAGTCTTCCTCCAATCTCGATGTCACATTCTTCTTCATAAAGTCCAGTTTCTTAAATGATTTGCTTAGTGGACAAATTGGATAGATACAGAAAGAGGATACAATCCTGTTGCATACTTTTCTTGATTTTAAACCATGCAGTGTTCCCTCGTTGTGTTCAGATGACAGCTTCTTGTGCTCAGTTCCACATGAGCACAATTAAATGTTCCTGGATTCCCGTTCTTCTCAATGTTAGTCATAGCTTGTTATGATACACACAGTCAAATGCCTTCACATAGCCAATTATGTTATTGTGAGGTGCTGTCCAGTTGAATACAACTGACTGCAACCCTAAGAAAAACAGACGTGATACCTTCCCTATCCTGTGCCCAGTGCTAGAAGTGAATCAATCCATCTCATTGGAGAGCCTTTCCCTCCTTCGCAGACCCTCCACCTTTCCAGCTATGAGGTTCCTTTCCAAAAAATAGCTTCACCTAGCTACATGTTCAAAGGATGAAAACAAACTGTGTCATTTGTGCCTCCAAGGAGCATTCTGGTCACACTTTCTCCAAAATATATCTGTTCATTCCTTTGGCAGTCCATGAGATATTCAGCACTCTTCTTCAGCAACTCAAAAGTATCAGCTCTTCTTCTGCCATTCTTATTCATTGTCCAGCTCTCTGATGAAGAGCAGGTGATTGAAAAGAATCAGATGGACCTTGGTATTCAAACTGGCATCAGTGCTCTTCAGTATTTTGGAGAGGTTTCTGACAGTGAACCTGCCCAACGTCTCCTGATTTCCAGACTGCTGGTACTAAGGGTGTTGATTTTTTATGCAAGCAAGATGAAACACAGGCTTTAAAAAAAAAGAGTTAGATGAGCTCACGTGATTAGCAGGGAAGAGATCCACAAGAAAGAAAACAGGAGTAAAAGTAAAGAGTAAAGTACTACTCCAAGAACAATTACCCCTAAAAAGCAATTCTAGCAGACTTTGAAGTAGCCCTGGTGATACGGTAGATTAAGTGCTGGGTTGCTAACTGGCAGGCTGGTGGTCTAAACCCACTAGGCACTTCCTGGGAGAAATATGGAGCAGAGGTACAGACTGTGCTGGCAGCGTTATCTTGTTCTTCTTGTTGTTGTTACCTGCCATTCGTTCAGCCTGACCCATGATGACTTATCCTGCACCAGCCCAGGATTGGGGGGACCACTGTTACCCACAGGTTTGCTCTGGCTGATTTTTAAAAATAAATTGCTAGACCTTCCTTTTCAACCATCTTAGTCTGGAAGCTCTACTAAAACCTGCTTAGTGACATTCAAGCTACCATGACAAACTGGTTGGCTGCACTGGGTGGCTGGAAATGAACCCAGGTCTCCAGCCTGGTAGGTGAGCCTCCCGCCGCTGAACCTCTGTTGCCCCCACAGCAGCTCAGTTGTTCTTAGCTGAGTTGAGTCTATCCCAACACAAGGCAACCCCACGTAAGCCTTCTCCACAGGACTGCCTTGGCTGTAATCTTTATGGAAGCTATCCACCAGGCTTCTCTTCCACTGAACTGCCAAATGGGTTTGAACCACTCACCTTTAGGTTAGCACCCCACAGAAACGGCAGCCCTGCCAGCCCTTTATACTAGCTTGGTTCAATGGAGAAGACATAAAACAGGCTGAAGCCAAGGGCAACAGCAGATAGCACTTCAGTGAAACACTGGAGAGGCAAACATCACAGTTTCCACCACTTACACTGCATCTCATGGTTTTATCCGGTTAACTCCACCTGTGTGTTTCCCACCTCTCCATTCTTCTCTCTCAGTTTGCACTGGGTCCTGATAACAGGGAGGACAGCGTACAGATGGTTCCACCAGTAGACTCCTATTAAGGAGAAAGGTCTACATTAGAATGTCCTCTTTTCACCTTACTAACTCCTTCCTTCACCACCATACAATCTGAAACTTTAGACTGTCAGGTTTAAGAAATTAAACATCAGTTTTCCTTTCAGAGTCTGCAAACTCTGGATATGTACTCCATCCAAAATTTCTTTCTCTATTTAGGCTGTTTTTCTGTATGATTGTTGTTAGGTAAAATGAGCATTGCTTACTGGTCTCATAGAGATTGGGGGAACCCCACAGACCCTTAGTTACTCAGGTCAACCATACTCCTCATAATTTGATTTTCAGTCAAACCATTTTTTCCAAAAAAACCAAAAACCTTGATTGCTGTTGAGATGAAATCATAGCTCATAGCTGACCCAGTGAGTTTTCAGAGGCTGTAAGTCACGTGGGAGGAGACTGTCCATCTTTCTCTGGCAGAGCAGTTGGTGGATGCAAACCGTCTTTGTATTGCCAGCACAACTCCTCAACCACTAGGTCACCAGAGCTTTCTAAGCTAAACAATAGACAGGCCTATATTGAAAGACAAAAATAGCTTTATGCCTCCCATGGCTCTTGGTGGCATGGTGCATAACTTGCCGAACCCAAGAGGCAGGAAAGGATAGCACAGAATTAATGGAAATAACAACAGGAAGGAAGTGGGAAGAGTGTGCTTGTAGGTATTATAGTTAATATTACAGGGGGGAAAATATTAATAGTTGAGTTATTATAGTATAATATTTATATACTATATTCTCTTCGCTTCCTCTTCCGTCTTTGCAGTGACCGTTTGCACTCTTCCTGGATGATACCCTTGATATCCTCCCACAACTCATCTGGTCTTCTCTCATTAGTGTTCAAGGCCTCAAACCTGTTCCTGAGATGGTTCTGAAATTCAGGTGGGATAGACTCAAAGTCATATTTTGGTTGCCTTAGATTTGGTTTAACTTTCCTCAACTTCAGCTTGAACTTGCATATGAGTAGTTGGTGGTCTGTTCCATTATATTATATTATATTATATTATATTATATTATATTATATTATATTATATTATATTTATTATATTATTATTATGTATTGATAGTTGAATGGGAACTGATTTGCTTTGTAAACTTTTCCTGAAATCACAATAGAAAAAGAAAGAATAAAAACAAATAAAATTAGCCTGGGATGTGCATGGGGTTTGCTTGTTTGTTTATTTTCTTTCTTTTTTTTTTTTTTTCATTTGGAGGCTTTTAAAAACATACATACGAAAATACACCCAAATTTTCACCTACCTGAGATACAGGAATACCAAGAAATAAACTGAGCACTCAGAGAGATACACTGACTCATCCCCGTGAAGATTTACCGATAACATCAATTTTACATACAATCCTCATACACATTTGTAGAACATTAATTACCATCAACTAATATCTTTCATTACAATGTCTAAGCAAGACATCAGTGTGCATTGCCCTTCCTTCCCAGCTTCTTACCTATATGTTATTTCTGGCCTCTTTTTCCTTTCTTTTTGGGTACTACAACTTAGTAAACTCTTTGAAATTCCTTTTAAAATTAGACAGTGGATAACTCACACACACAAAACAAATTTCAAATGTTTACACACCATATTTCTCTCGATGTAAAACGTCCTGCAAACACAGGGGTTGGAGCCTGGGGAATGGTGTCACTGAGACCTGCCACGGAGGACCCAGTTCTGAGGCCCAGCAGACTGGGGTCCGCCTGCCTGTCTCCAGTCAGCCTGGTGAGGGGCGTTGATTGCGAGCTTTCTAAGCACCATTCCAGACGCCTGGTTCTATATTTAGACGAATTCATTAAAGGGTATTTTGTCATCTTTCTACTTCGTCTCTTCAGAAATCTTTTTCATCTAAAGTATGTGTCTAAAATGAGTAGCAGAGACGAGAGGTGATGACACATCTCACATCAGGAAATACTGTGTAAACAGAGCCAAGCAGGCAGGCGTGAGTGCCATAATATGCAGGGCCACTTTCTGACTTAAAATTCCTCAGTTCACATACAGATCTAACTGACCACAAAAAAGGTACTGTCTCTTTGAACCTATAATTATCTTCTTTTCTCCCTCTCTTTGTAATTATCAGCCAAAGTACAAGTTGATCATGGCTCTGGGACTGCACGCAAATGTGGTTGGTTGGGCTGTTAATGAATGCACTTGTGGAGCTTTGCTAGTTGCTGTTACTGGTTACTAGTCAAATTAGCCTCAACTCAAAGCAACTCCACATACAGAATGAAACCATGTTCCATTGTTTCCATCTCATTGTTCCATTGCGTTGCTCCATCTCACTGAAGCTTTCACTAATTTTTGCTGACCATCTAGCAATCATTATGTCTTCTATGGATTGGCCTTTCCTGATAAGATAGCCAGAGTAAGCAAGTCTCATCATCCTTGCTTTGAGGGAGCTTTCTGTTTGTATCTCTTCTAAGACTGCTTTGCTTATTGTTCTGGTTGCTGTTGTTGTTAGGTGCTATTAAGTCAACACTGCCTCATACTCATCCTATGTACAGCACATGGAAATCCTGCCCTATCCTGTGCGATCCTTACTATCTCTGCTGTGCTTAATCCCACTGCTGCATCCACTTTGTTGATGCATCTCCTTGAGGACCTTCCCATTTTTCACTGACCTCCCATTTATCAAAGCATGATGTCTTTCTCCAGGGACTGCTTAATACTGTGTTCAAAGTGTGTGAGATGAAAACTCACCATCTTTGCCTCTAGTCAGCACCCTGAATGCATTTCTTCTAAGACAAGTTTGTCTGTTCTTCTGGTTGTTGTTGTTGTTGTTATGTGCCGTCGAGTCATTTGCGACTCATAGCAACCCTATGTACAACAGCCCTAAACCCTGTTCTATCCTGTGCCAATCGCACTGCCTCTGACACACCCATCCTGATTACCCGAGTCACTGAATCAATCCACCTCATAGAGGGTCTTCCCCTCCTGCGCCGTCCCTCCACCCTCCCAAGCATGATGTCTCTCTCCAAGGACCTGTCCCTCCTTGCAACATGCCCAAACAAAGCCCCAGAATCCTTGCCTCCAAGGAGTAGCTTGGTTTAACCCTCTCCAGGATGAATCTGTTTGTTTTCTTGACAGTCCATGGTATATTCAATACTCTTATCCAGCACCACAGCTCAAAGGCATCAATTCTCCTTCTGTCCTCCCTAGTCATTGTCCAACTCTCTGATGCATAAGAAGTGGTTGCAAAGACCATGGCCTGTATCAGGCACACCTTAGTCTCCAGAGAGACACTGTTGCTCTTGAGTACTTTAGAAAGGTCCCTAACCGCACACTTTCTCATAATACATTTTTTTATTTCCTGGCTGCTGGTGCCAAGAGTGTTGACCGTGGAGCCGACCAAACTGAAGCTGTGAACAATCTCAATCTCTTCGCCATCCATCCTGGTGCTACCAGTTGGTCCAGTGGTGAGAATCTTTGTCTTCTTGACATTAAGCCTCAGTCCATACTGAAGGCTGCAGTCCTTGACCCTCTGCAACAAGTGCAAGAGGTCCTCCTCAGTTTCAGCAAGCAGGGTTGTGTCATCTGCATAACGCAGATTGTTAATAGATCTTCCACCAATCCTGAGGCCACACTTCTCCTCATAGAGCCCAGCCTCTTGGATAATCTGCTCTGCATACAGGTTGAAAAGGTATGGAGATAGGCCACATCCCTGGCGTACACCCTTCCCAATTTTGAACCATGAAGTGTTACCCTGCTCTGTTCTGACAACTGCCTCTTGGTCCAAGCATAGGTTTCACATTAGCACAATTAAATGTTCTGGGATTCCCATTCTTCTCAGTCAGCCACAGTTTGTTATGATCCACACAGTCAAACGCCTTTGCATAAGCAAAATATTCAATATTTCTTATCATCACTGCACACATTTAAAATAGTGAAAGCACTGAACAACCAGTAAAGGTCCCATGCAGAATAAATACTTCACCAAGAGTGCAGATGCTAGCTGGAATGCCATATAGGCTTGTCCCAGCTAAGCATTAGCTCTGCCTTGTTCCATCTCATACTCCTGGTCTGTCTCCTATCCAAGCAAGAAGAGCACATAGAGCTTGTGTGATCCACGCCTGCAATTCTGGCCTTGGTTACCCTAGAATATTCTAGTGATAGGATATACTTGGCAAGATCTACAGCTGACAATATACACAACTTTCGTTAAGAGACTAAAGAGTTTTAAAATGTGACCTGCTTATTTCTTTAAATTGTTCTGTTTTACTTATCAGTTACTTTAATATTATTAGTTGCCACCTAGTTGTTAGCTCTGACTCACGGCAAGCCCAAATACAACGGAATAAAAGTCCTGTGCCACCTGCACTGTCATTGGTCTGCCTGCTCAACCATGTTGTAACCACTGTGTATTTTGAATGTCTTCCAATCCTGGCTGCTTATCTTCTAGCACTATCTCAGATAATATTCTGTGGTGATCCACACGTTTTTCATTGGCTAGTTTTCACAAGTAGATCATTAAGCCTTCACAGACTTTTATGCACAGTTTTAGTTGGGCGCAGTGCTCTGAATACATCCACAAGGTCAAGTTGGCTGACTATATAGTTTAGATCTGTATAGATCTATCTATCCTTTGGTGAAAGTAGTGTGTTAAAATCTCCTACCACTATTGTGGTGTTGTCTATTTCTTCCTTTAAGTCTGTAAACTGTTCTTTTATGTATTTTGCAGGTCTATCATTTGGTGCATAGATACTGACCAAGGTTATGGTTTCTTGATTTATTGTGCCTTTAATTATATGGTGTCCTTCCTTATGTTTTATGGTGGTTTTCATCCTGAACTCTATTAAGAGATTAGTATTGCCACTCCTGCTTTTTAGTGGATGCCATTTGCTTGGTATATTTTATTCCACCCTTTAATTTTTAGTCTATCTTTCTCCTCATATCTTAAATGTCTCCTGTAGGCAACATATTGATGGGCTTTGGGGTTTTTATCAATTCTTCTATGCTTTTTCTCTTGATTGATGCACTTAATCCATTCACATTGAGTGTAATTCTTGAAATGCCAGGTTTTATTCCTACAATTTTGCTTTGTTTCTTTTTCTGTAGTTCCTGGTTACTATGGTCCACCACTTTCCTATGGTGTTTGTGTGTAAAGGAATTTCTTGAAGAGTTGGTCTTGTTTTCACTAATTCCTTAAGTTTCTGCTTTTCTGAAAATAATCTAACTTCCTACATATTTGATGGACAGCTTTACTGGGTATAGTCCTTGACTAGCAATTTTTTTCTTTCAGCCTTCTGTATATGTCATCCCATTGTCTCTTTACTTGAGTAGTTTCTGCTGAGAAATCAGAACTTAATCTAATTGATTCTCCCTTGTAGATGACTCTGTTTTTCTAGTGCTGCTTTTAGTATTCTATTCTTATCTTTGATTTTAGATAATTTGACTATAGTATGTTTTGATGTTTTTCTTTTGGGTCTAGTCTGAGGTTCATCACTGAGCTTCCTTAATGTGAACTTATTCTTCATCTTACTTACCTGGAAAGTTTTCTTCTAGTACCTCCTCCATAATTTTCTTTATGCTTACCCTACCCCAAATGTGTTCTGGAATTCTGATTACACATATGTCGTTGCTTTTGATGTTATCCCACATGATTTAATGCTTTCATTTTTCATCTCCTCTCTGATTTTTCTTCTAGCATGTTCCACCTGAGGTTCTTTTCTTCCAGGTCACAGATTTTCTGTTCCATCTCTTCTGTTCTGTTTTTTTTTTTTTTTGGTCCCTCCAGCATGTTGGAAACTTCTACAGTTTCAGTCTTGACATTCTGGATTGTGTTTTTTATGCATTTCTTTTATTCCCAGTATTGTGTTGGCTGTACCTTCTCTGAGTTTATGATGACATTTTTTTTTAAGTTCTTGTACCTCTTTACAGTTTCAGTTCTTCCATTTTTTGTAATTTCCTCTGTAGTTGTTCATATTCTTCTGTATTGAGATATTTCTTCTGGTTCCCTTTCTCTATTCACTTTATTTATGGTTTCTGTTCTTTCTTCCATCATTTGCACCTTCTTCTGTAGCAGTTCATGTCATTTCAAATCAATATGTTTCTTCGGATTCCTTATCTTTGAGGTAATAATTGTGTCTGTAATATATTCTGCTTTTTTAGGAAAAGGCTTATTTTGGTTTTTCACAATATTTGAAGCTGCATGCTGCTTTCTTGATATTATGTGAAAAGGGGGGTATCTGATATGTCATTTCTATTGTGTCTGCATAAGTTGTTGACAGTTCTTTTTCTTTATGATGTTGATTAGTTGCAGGCTTAAAGTGTTCCATCTATGGGGATGAGGAACTTGCTCTATTGCAAATCCTTTCTGGGCCTTTGGAATGGGAAAGTTTGCCCTTCCTAAAATCCTTCAGATACTTTCTGATCTACAATGCAGCCCTGCAGGAATCTAGCCTTCTTGTAAGCACCGCCCCCCAGCCCCCTTCCTGAAGTTTACTGCCCTGTTTTGTCTACAAAGAGGCATGACTTTCTGTCCAGGGGTCTGGCAGGCATCTCCCTTCCCTCCAGAGCACTTCAAAGTGCTGGCTCTTGCCAGTGAGTCTCTTGTCTGGTGCCTCCCTGAAATTCTATTGTTCTATGACCAGGTATCCCACCTGGAGCTGTTTCCCCACACTCCCCAGCATCACAATGTACTGGCTCTGAAACTGAGTCTCTAATCTGATAGGAGCCCATCTCTTGAAGTGTATTGTCTTCTTAGGTCTACAGAGAGGCATAATCAGGTTCTCAAACAGAGGCAGCTTATTTCGAAGTGTGGCAGGAAACTTCCACACTAGCACTTCAGTGTGCTGGCTCTGAGAGTGAATCCCTCCTCTGATTGCCATCCCCTCTCCTGAAATCTATTGTTCTCTTTGGTCTGTGGGCTGGCCTCAAAGTGGCCAGGTAACCTGCAATTTCCCTCCTAGGGAGTTAGAAGTCACTCACTCCCCAACCCTACAATGTGCTTGCTCTGAAAGTGAGTCTCTCACCTGATTCTGAATTATATGCTTTAAATTAATTTCATAGCATGTTAATTATATCCCAATAATGCTACTTGAAACAACATAGTGTAGGATCAGGGGATCAACTTGACAGAGAGAAGGAAGAGCTCTAGGACACATTATACAGAACTAGAAATTAGCAGAGAATTTTCCAGTTAAATGATTGGTATATGAAATGTACTTGAATAATAGGTATGCACATTCTTTGAAGAGCCAAACAATGGTCTAAGTTATATAATTCATTACTGGAATTTTTTATAAAAATGTCTCCTTTGAATACTTTAATAATTACCCTACTAGAACACAGACCAACAGTCATCAATATTTCAGAAAGAAAACACATTTGTAATCTGAGCACACAAAAAGTTAACATACCAAGATTTTCTCAGATTTCACATAGATATATCTGCTCAGAGCATAATAAAGTTTAGGGGAAAGCTTACTTCATCCACTGCATTTACAATAGAGAAGTTAACAAGGATGTCATAAATGACAGGATAATCACTTTTTCTTTAATATCTTTGCTACGACAATTAAATAAATGGATGCACTGTCCTTAGGAAGGTGGGGAGTGATAATACTCCTCTCAAGTCAATTCCGACTTATGATGGCCCCATGTGTGTCAGAGTAGAAACTGTACTCTAAAGGTTTCCAATGACTGATTTCCCAGAGAACTATAACCATGCCTTTTCTTCTAAAAGAGTCTGGGTGTACTTGAAAGTAAATCTTTGAGTTAGCAGCCCTGTAAGTGACCCTAGCATCACCTCAAAATTATCGATTTTTCTCACAGTTAATAATTCAAGCTTAAAAGACTGCTCTTGTCCTCAGTACAAAAAAGGTATTGCTGTTGTTGTTGTTATGTGCCATCAACTCATAGTGACCCTGTGAACAATAGATCTAAACTCTGCTCCATCCTGTGAAATCCTCACCACTTCTGATACCCTTGAGCTCACTGCTACAGTCACCATGTCAATCTACCTTATTGGGGTCTTCCTCCCTTTTGCTTACCCTCCACTCTTCCAAGCTTGATATCCCATTCCAAGAAATAGCCTCTCGTAGCAACATACCCAAAGTATTAGAAATGAAACTTTGCCATCTTTGCCTCCAAAAAGCACTCTAGATGCACCTTTTCCAAGACACAGCTGTTTGATCTTTTGGAAGTCCATTGGATCCCAAAATCAGTACTCTTCTGCAAAAACCACAATTCAAAAGCATCATTTTTTTCTTCTATGACCCTTATTCATTGTTTAGTTCTCAAATGCATAGCAAGTGACGGAAAAGATCTGGCAGAACTTAGTCTTCAAACTGACATCACTGCTTTTCATTATTTTGAAAGACCCTTGACAGCAGTCTAGTTGAAAGCAATACAACTCCTGAGCTTCTGACTGGTGATGCCAAGGGTGTTGACTGTAGATCCAAGTAAGACTAAATTATTGACAGTTTTAAATATTTCTCCATCTATCACAAGGTGGCCATTGTTCCAATGATAATAACCTTTGTTTTATTGATGTTGATGGTACAAAATTCTGTGATTTGATTGTCAGCTTAATTTCTGTCACCAAAGCCATATTTTTCAATTAGTTCTTTTTGTTTCCAACTTTTGAATTCTAGTCACCTTCCTGGTTTTGATCGCTTTCAAATTGCAGAAGTTTAGAGAATTCCTCAATTTCTTCATCTTTAGTTTTCATGGTTAAAATATAAATATATATTTTTTTAATAAAGGCTGTATTAACAGATCTTACTTGTATGTATATGGATAGTATACTATCACTCACAGCATTGTACTTCTGGTTAGATTTTGAAGTGTTCTTTTTTACTACGAATGCATATCATTCCTCCTCAATCTGCCATCCTTAGCATAAAAGACTGTTGTATTGTCTGATTAAAAATTGCCAAAACCATTCCATTTCAGCTCATTAATGCCTAAGATGTCAATGGTTAGGCATTCATTTCATTTTTTTACAATTTTATTTTCATAAGCAAGTAATATCTTTCTGAAGATTATTCAAAAATAGCTAGAACAGCACACTGACCAAGAACTTGAAGCTGGATTTAGAAGACGTTTGGGAAAAAAGATAACCCCCTTTATAAATACACTCACTCAGCCTTTTGTCAGTGACTCACTGAGCTATCAAGAAAGGGAGGAATAAAAGCACTACTTTTGGGTGAAGCAGCAACATCTTGTATTATTTTGCTTCAATTTGGGGTGTGACAGGATATTAAAAATATGTGATATCTTTGCTGATGTCAGATGGAACTTGGATGAGAGATGTGTTACTTATTATGCAAGGAATTTGATTGTATGGATCCTAACACATGACAGCTAACAATGAGAAGAATGGGAATCCCAGAAACCCATATATAGACCAAAAAGCAGTTGTCCAAACAGAACAAATGAACAGTGCATGGTTTAAAGTGAGGAAAATTATGTGTCAGGATTGTCTCTTTTCTCTCAACCTATTCAATATATATGTGGACCAAATCATCGGAGAAGCTAGACCCTATGAAGTAGAATGTGGCATCAAGGTTAGAGAAAGATTTAACAACAACCTGTGTTGTGTAAGACACAGCCTTGCTTTCAGAATGTCAAAAAGACTAAAGCTTTCTATGTCCTCCCGAGGATTATGTTTCAACATCAAAAAAACAAAAATCTTTACCACTAGACCAATAGACAACATCATGTTAGCTAGAGAAAAGACTGAAGTTGTCAATGATTTAATTTTACTTGGATCTCAATCAATATCTGTAGCAGCAGGCAAAAAGTTAAAAGTCGTGTTGCATCCAAGAGATCATCTACTGGAGAAGGAGGGACAATCTCCTCCTGTGCCAGTCAGATCCAACTTGATGGTACACCACAAGAAAAAAAAAAAAAAAAGACATGTTACATTTAGAAAATATGCTGCTAAGGACTTCTTCCAGGTATTAAAGAGCAAAGACATCAATTTAAAGATTAAGGTGTATCAGATCCAAGCCACCAAATTTTCAATTGTTGCATATATATCTAAAAGTTGGACAATAAATAAAGATGAAAAAATATGCCTTTACTTTGTGGTATTGTTGACAAGTATTGAATTGACTGCCACAAAAATCTAAGCTGGAAGAAGTATAATTAGAGTGATCTGAAGAGAGAAGAATGGTGAAACTCTGTCTCACATACTTTGGGTATGTTGTCAGGAAGGGTCAGTCCTTGGAAAAAGACAGCATGTTAGGAAAGCTGGAGGGTCAGCAAAAGAGAGGAAGACCCTCAAGGAGAGGGACTGACACAGTGACTTTAACAATGAGCACGTGGGAGACCACAGGGAGGGAGAGCAATAGGGCAAGGTTCAAAACTGTTGTTCATAAGGTCACTAAGAATGATAGCTTGAGAATACCTAAAAACAACAGCCTGACTTCAGATAACTCTAGTCCCAGTCAGGCTGATATTGGCCAATTGAGACAGGTTTTCATGCTTAAACTTCCACTGCAGTCAGGTGACTAAAAGACTTTGGTAGTTCAGATCTGGGCTATGGGCCTGCCTGCTTTTGTCCACACCTAGAAGCTGGAGTCAACTCTGTTAGAGCGACAAACCTCAAAAACTGGGAGGGAGGAAGCCCACTGGGATGCCAGGCAGACACAAAGCATGCATACCACGTTTCCTTCTGTTACACTGAGGGTTGCTATGAATCGGAATCAAGTGGATGGTACCTCAAACGCCACCACGTAACTGTCCCTTCGGTTTACCACTCTGGGAATGACTGTAGCCCTAAGCTTTAAGGATTTATCAGTTGTCATTTCTCAACAACATAAGCAGTGTTATTAAACTGTGATTTAAAAAGTTATTAACCAGGTGAACATACAAAGGGCGGGAGGCGGGGGTGAAAGGTCATGCTCAAAAGAATATCAATCTTGTGATTGAGGAATACTGTGCTTCTAGGATTGTTGTTGTTAAGCGCCATCAAGTAAGATGTCAGGGTAAACCTCAAAATATCAGAAAAGTTTACCTTATAAAACCTGCTCATAATATATTGCAACCATTTAAAATTATAGCCACTCTGATTATTAACTCATTAATAATTAACTCTTCTCTAATAATAATAATAATAATTACCAAAAATGCCAAAGACATTTTAAGTTAACATATACCTTTATTTTTAGGATTTCTATGAATTCAGACAATAACTACATGTGTGGGTCAAGGTCTGCTTTCACACTGAAACACATGAAACCTAATGATTTTCAAAATTCAGGAGCAGAAGATAAGATTCTTTCTTTATGAAATTTGATAAGTAGGGAAAATAGTATTTATATTTTAAGAGGGATATGTGGGACCAACTCAAGTTCTCTCCTATCTAATCTGTTGACAAGGTCTTTAAGCTTTCATAATCAACAATGATCTTTGGCTCTGGGAGAAAAAAAAAGTTCTTTATCTCAAACCATAGCCAAAGGAAAAGTTTAGGGAAGGCCTGCAGAGTCCACACTGGCTTTGAATTTAGATGAAGAATGTCTGGGACTCATCCGAGTGCAGGAAGCCTGAGTCCTGAACCAGCAGATGTGTCTGCATATGCACAAGCTGGCGTTCAGCACCCGAGCTTCAGCCCAGTGCCACTATAGCTTCCTGATTTGGGCTCCAGAACTGTGAAATTTAATGAAACAGACTAACATCTTGGAAGCATTCCTATCCCTTTGATGTACATGTGAAAAGAGTAAAATATAACTTTCCTAAGTATCTTTCTGGTGATTTCATGGCACACAAAAGAGCATATTCTGCAGTCTGTAAGCGGTGAGCCTGTTGTTGTGGTGGTTGTTAGGTGCAGTTGAGTTGAGTTAACTAGGACGCATAACAACCCTATGAACAATGGATCAGAAGCTTACTGTATGCAATGCTATCATTAAAATCTCCAACATACTTGAGTCCATTGATAAAGTTACTGTGAGTTTACTAATCTGGGTTTAGTGGGTTTTTTTACACAAATCATAAATCTCTCTAAATAGCCTATACTTGTTTTCTTAACATGAAATTATATCACCTGGCATCAAGACAGCAAACGGAAAAGATTTTTGTAAAAAAATATAATTCTGTAAATAACTATAAGCTAATGTGTTGCCATCACCTGGCATCACACCATCAAGCTGAAAAATATAATTCTGCAAATAACTCATAGCTTATGTGTTGTTATTGGGTGTCGTCCACTCAGAATGGACCCACAGCTCACCCTCTAACAGGTTTCCAGTGGCAGTAAATTGCATCAGAGGAGATTTCCCATCTTTCTCTCATGAAGCATCTGGGGATTTGAACAGTGTACATCTGTGTTGGCAGTGCAACTCCTTACCACTAAGCCACTAGAGCTCTCTTTACATAGCCTAGTTTATAATTCAATACTCCATGTGATGTCTTTTTTGGTTCTGTCACAGCAAAACTTTGGCTAGTTTTTTGAAACAAGAAAGTCTAGAAAATCAGAATGTATCACCAAGCATCTACTAATAGGCCCCCAAATATGCAAAAATCTGTGCAGTGCCATGGGCAGTTAGTGACCATTCAGGCAACTGATTTATAATGATCTCCCTTAGAACCGTCTGCCGTGATCGCTGGTATGATCTAGTCCACTATTGCAGCTACTCTGCCAATCCATGCTTTCCTTCCTTTTCAATGACCCACTACTTTACCAACCAAGATGTTCTTTTCTTGTAATTTGTCTTGCTTGATGATGGGTCCAAAATAAGTAAATAAAATTCTCCCTATGCTCAACTGTAAATAAAACCCTCAAATGTAAACCTTGTGCAGTTTTCCATAACTAGAATTGCTGAGCTCACACAAGGGAAAAGCATACTTCCATGAACAAATCAGAGGTGTACAGTATGGCCAGTCTGAACAGCTCACCTCTCCACCCTTTCATTGAGAGAGGCTGTGGTGAGAGAAAAAGATTCCAGGTTGATTTCGAGTTGCACCCAAAGCTAGAATTTCAATTTTTAAGGGTACGCCTAGAAGACAGAGGGAGCAATCCAATTGGAATGTATTGCTTTAAGGGAGCTTAAGTGAAAACTACTTGAAAATAATTTACCCACAGGTAGAGATAGCAAGTGGTAAACCTGGCCTGATATCAATATCCTAGTCTTAAAGGAAATTTCATGGAATTAGCCTAGGGGGGAAAAAAGAGGGAGGGCAAATAAAATATGTAAAAGGGATTTCTGTTTGGAAACAAAATGGTAAAATAAACTCACTTAAGTTTCTGTGGCATTTCAAAATGTTACCAAAATAAGATATTTTTAAGTAAGCCTAAATGTTTCATTGACTATGCAAAGGCATTTGACAGTGTGGATCACAACAAATTGTGGCTAACCTTGAGGAAAATGGAATTCCCAGAACACTTGATCGTCTTCATATGAAACCTATACTCAGAGCAGGAAGCAGTCTTCAGAATAGAGCAAGAGGGAGGGATTGTAAAACAATGAGAGAACTTTTCTTCTACTTTTCAAAGAGAGGAGTGTACTGGGGGCTGTGTAAAAGTGTAAGTTAGAAGTTATTTTCCCTAAATTGTGAAGATAATATTCCATTGTGTACTTGCCTCTGTTGAGCAGCTTTACATCCTTTTGATTCTCACTATTTTTGTTCTTTTCTGTGTGAGTCTTTTTACATTTCCAATATCTTTTCTTTGCCCTTCTTATTGTTAGGTGTCATTGAGTCTAGTACCACTCATGGCGACCATATGAATAAAAGATCTGAATCCAGTCCTCTTCTGTGCCATCCTCATCATCTCTGTCACCCTAGAGTCCACTGTTATAGTTACTGTGTCAATCCTTCTAGTTGAAGGTCTTCCTGTTCTTTGCTGACCCTCTGCTTTTCCAAGCATGATGTCCTTCTCAAAGGACCAGCCCCTCCTAACAGTATGCCCTAACTACGTGGGATAAATCCTCACCTCCTTCCCTCCAAGGAACATCCTGGCTGCAATCTCTCCGAGACGTACCGTTCATTGTCTTGACAGTCCATGGGATAGTTAGTGCTCTTCTCCAGTAACACAACTCAGAAGCATCAATTGTTCTTCTCTCATCTCTTTTTGTGTCCTTCTGTCGTCTTTATTCACTGTCCAACTCTCAGATGCATAGCAAGTAACTGAAAAGACCATGGCCTGAATAAGGAACACTGTTCAAGTTTTAATAATATAGTGGACTTTTCTTTATTGTACTAGTCTCCCTAAATCTTTACAACCAATAAACTCATGTCCTTCATTTTTGAGAATTTTCGTTGAACTATTTTTCTCATCATTTCCTCTCCTCTCTTTTATCTTCTTTTCTCTCTTTATTATTTGGTACTGAACTTCCCATACGGATCTAAATCTTATATTTTCTATCTTACTTTCTCTGTTATACTTTCTGGGTGAACACAATCTCTGAACTTCAACTTCTAGCTCTTCTAATGAGTTTTTAATTTTCATTATTACATTTTAAATTTGAAAGTCTTTCTATTCTTTAACTGTCTTTTTTTAAAAAAAAAGAAAAGAAAGGTATGCTCCTTTTTTTAATGAAGAAAACATTTCCCTTTACCTCACTAAGGTTATTACTGATGAATCCGAGCCACAAGGG
>NW_006399754.1:3312355-3324546 GCF_000299155.1 Elephantulus edwardii | reverse complement strand
CTTACAGACTACGAATGAAATAAACGAAAAATATCTCAGTGTGGACAATAAAACAGAATCAGATTAAAACTACAGTGAGAGACCATCTCACTCCTGTAGTAGTGGCAAATTTTAACAGGAGAGCAAGCAACACATATTGGGGAGGATGTGGAGAGATTAGAACTCTCATACACTGTTGGAAGGAATGTAAAATGGCACAACCACTCTGGATGGTAGTTTGGTGTTTTCTCAAAAAACACAGGCATTCTGTATGATCCAGCTATTCCACTGTTAGGAATATACCCCAAGGAAATGAGGACAGAGACACAAATGGCTATTTTTATATCAATGTTTATAGCAGTGTTATTCACCATCATGAGAACATGGAAATAGTCAAAATGTCCAACCATAATTGAATGGATTGAGACTGTGGTACATTCATACGATGGAATACTATGCAGCACTCAGGAGCAATGTGGGAGAGACTGGAGAGCTTTGGTTTTAATGAACTAATTCAAGCTCATATAAACAAATACTGCATAAGGCCATTATTGTAAAAATAGAATAATAACTAGTAAAATATGTGTGGAGGTCCAAGGGAGAAAGGGTGGGTATAGAGGGGTGAGGATGGACAGGGAGGAACTCACATTGTTGCACAATTTGATGGGTAAAGGATATATGAAAGATCTGGGGGGGACTTGAAAAAATGGGGTAATGGTTGGCATAATTCAATGAAGATTAAGTTTGTAAAACACAATGTGTGGGAAAGACTATGAAACACAACATGAATAAAGAAAGAGTTAAATTCAATGTGTATGAATTTTATATGCAAACCAATATAACCTAAATTTTTTTTCAAAATCTGTGTGTGTGTGTGTGTGTGTGTGTAAGGTAGAGGAAATTTAAACAAGTTGTTTACAGATGCATTCTATAAACTGGATATTTTAAACAACAATAAATAACAAAACATAACCCGTGGCCATTGAGTCAGGTCCAACTCACAGCATCCCTCCACTGGGTTTCTGAGTCTGTAAATTGGAAAGGCAGGAGATTGCCCATCTTCCTCCTGAGGAGCCCCTGTTGATCTGAGACTCCAAAGGAGATTTTCAACCTTCACGTTAGCAGTGCAACTCCTTTTGGGCGACACCACCAGAGCTCCCCAAACTAGACTGAAGAGGATAAAATAACCATAAAGAGAAGTTGTAGAGAATGAGAAATGTGTCATTCAAAGCATGGTTAGGTCTGTTCACACAGATTATCCCAACATTGCTGCAAACATAATGAAGTCCTCTATTCAACATCAATCAAGTCAAACTGAAATTCAGAACGGAGCTGAGGAGATCATAAGTCCTATTGCTGAGGATATGTTTTACTCAGTGGGTGAAAGTCAGCCCTGGTGGCAGCCCACAGGAAAAAAGCAGATGGCTAGAGATGTGAGTGCAGGCTCATGCTGGTGTAAGAAATTCTTAACAGAGAGGAAAGAAAACCTGTAAGATGGCTGGGTTTATTATACTTCACTTGTAGTTCTTCTATTTTGGTGAGATATGCTTTCCTTTAGCTTGACCACACAAATGACATGTGGTTATATTTATCACACTGTGAAAGGAAAGAAAACTGGAGCAGAGGTGCAAAGCAGAAAGGGCAGTAGTGTCATGAGACACTGCTGTCGTCCTATTTGACAAAAAAATCAAGGCTTCAAGAATGTATGCACGATACAAGAAGCATGGTTTCCGTAAAAGGACCATTTTCCTCTTCCAGCTCATCTCCAATTAGGAAGTATCACTTTTGTAACCACAAAAACATATTTTTTAAAGGCACTAAATCAATCTCCCCATTTGCTTCTTCAACATCTCAACTGTGTGAATTCAACATTCCTGGAAACAGTCCCTGATAGATCTAGCCATGCAAGTCAGAGAATTTCTTGATCATAGCATCAGTCCTGAGAGGTTTCAAGTGGCTTTGACACCACTGAGAGGTGTCATCGGAACACCACCCAAAAGTATTAAAGCAGCAACTACCAGCAACTGTTGATCCAGGTTTTGCTGATGGATACCTGTCTGTCACAAACTTAACAAATTAAGACTTCCTGCCCCAAAGACTCCCTGCAACACTTGACATCCGACTATTTCACAAGAATGAGGAGCGAGCAGTAAAAGCAGCAGCGAGAGCAAGAATAAGGGTCCCCTGTGCTCGGTGATACGCAGATGATACAACCCTGTTTGCTGAAACTGAGGAGGACCTGAAGCACTTGCTGCAGAGGATCAAGGACTGAAGCCTCCAATATGGATTGAGGTTCAATGTCAAGAAGACAAAGATTCTCACCACTGGACCAATGGGCAGCATCAGGATGGATGGTGAAGAAATTGAGATTGTTCACAGCTTTAGTTTGCTCAGCTCCACAGTCAACACTCTTGGCACCAGCATCCAGGAAATTAGAAGACGTATTGTCATGGGAAAGTCTGCTGTTAGGGACCTCTCCAAAGTACTGGAGAGCAATGGTGTCTCTTTGGAGACTAAGGTGTGTCTGATACAGGCCATGGTCTTTGCTATCACTTGTTATGCTTCAGAGAGTTGGACAATGACTAAGGAGGATAGAAGAAGAATTGATGCCTTTGAGCTGTGTGCTGGAGAAGAGTATTGAGGGTACCATAGACTGCTAGGAAAACAAACAGATTCATCCTGGAAAGGGTCAAACCAGGCTGCTCCTTGGAGGCAAGGATTCTAAGACTCCGTCTAACATACTTTGGACATGTTGCAAGGAGGGACAGGTCCTTTGAGAAGGACATCATGCTTGTAGGGTAGAGGGACAGCGCTGAAGGGGAAGATCCCCTATGAGGTGGATTGATTCAGTGATTGGGGTAATCAGGATAAGTGTATCGGAGATGGTGATATTGGCACAGGACAGAGCAGAGTTTACGGATGTTGTACATAGGGTCGCTATGAGTCGCAAACAACTCGATGGCACATAACAACAACAACAACATGCTCGGTGATGTGGAAGTTCCCTTGAAGAACAGTACGTTACCCCCAAGTGAGATTTTAATTCTAAAAACAGAGAACACAGATAGAAATACATAGTCTAAAATAGATGGAAATATTTAGACACTTAAGACTTAAGAGACATATATTGACCTTTTTTTCTTTTATACTAGTTTACTTACAAAGTTTGTATACACTATTTTTCATACCAGATCTTTCCCCTTTTCTTTATCCACCCACTTTCCGCCCACCAAATTGTATGAACCTATGATTAAGTCTCCCTTGCCCCCCGCCCATCCTCACCGCTCTGCTACCCCCCCTAACCTCCTTGGATTCTCGTACTCATTCTACAATAATTGTCTCATACAGTATTTGTCTTTATGAGACGGAGTTAGTTCACTTAGCATAATGCTCTCCAGTCCCTCCCAGGTTAGGTAGTAATTTACAAAATCATTGCTCCTCATGCTGCACAGTATTCCATTGTGTGAATGTACCTTTATTTTATTAGGCATATTGTCTATACGATTCCTCTACAATAAAGACCTCTCTGCCATGAGCTTCTCGGTTGCTTTAAAAGCATGAGAAGGAGCTCCACTCATGACTTCTTCAAACACTGATTCATACCAAACTAAGGGGGAGGTGGCTGGACAGAGCCGCTTTGGGTGGAGCCTGTGGGTGAGAGTGAAGATTCTGCTGGCTCTTCTGCTCCTTTTGAAAAGTATAACGAAGTCCCCTCAGCCTGAACTTCTGTTCCACAATGCCATTACTTTCAGGTTATCAACAATTTGTGGGTACAATGATATTAGATAAAGGTGTGTCCACTTTTCAATGAGCTCAGTGGTGAATTCTCAAGTGCAAAGGTTTTGCGAGAATGTGAAGCTAGTATCCAATGTTACAGCTATATTGTATAAGGTTAAAACATGTTGGGTCTGGCATATAGAAGGATCAAAGAGAAGGCAATAATTAGTACCAGGCTCCCCGCCTTGAAATGCTGTTTTAGTCTATTTTCTGTTCAGTTACTTTAAATTGTGTATTGCAGTGAATTTTCAAAATAGGCTGTATCAAGTTGACAAGAAAGGCAAAACACCTGTTCCTGTATTTTTCAATTTGAAGTAGAGGAATGTCTCTGAAAATCAACTTTGAATACCCACTCCTGAAACTGCATGAACATTCGAAAGCCCGTTGTGTAGGGCAGTTATATGCTGAAGATCCAAATACTGGTCCTAGAGTGGTGTCCACACTGAAGGGTAGAGGAAATTATTCAGAAACCATGAAGACAAGGGCAAGAGAGAGGCCTCTGGCCCCCAAAAGCATACACTAAAGCTTTTAAGAAACCAATCAAACAGTTGCCTTCAAAAGAATTCCAACTCATGACAACCCCATATTGGGGTAGAGTGTTAGAGTAGAACTCTGCTTCACAGGGATTTTTAATGGCTAGTTTTTCAGAAGTACATTTAGACCTTTCTCTCGAGACAACTTTGAGTAGGCTCAAACATCCAACCTTCTTTAACAGCCAAGTGTGTGACCATTTGAACCATCTAGGGAACTCCCCTACACTTTCTAGACAACCTCCAAAGTAATCCTTATCCTGGGAATACTAGTTCCCACATATGTTTCCATTTGAAGAAACTGAGAAACACTGTAAGTTGGGAGTGATCAGAAGATTGATGTCCCTTTGAGAGCAATGGACAGACTGGATAAGGATGGCAGGGTGTGTTTAAACATGAGATTAGGGGAGTATGGTCCTTCCATCAGTCTGGCACCTTCCAAAAGTTGTGTGTGGTCTACAGCATGTTTTCTCAATTTATTATTGCTGTTCAAATATAACAGTAGAATCAACTCAATGTGTGTGATGGAATTTCCAGCCCCTTTTCCAAAAACACTGTCTTGTCATCACCCTAGACACTGGCATTCTAATCAATATCATATTCCAGAGAATAAAAATGGCAGAAGAGAAAGAAAAAAGCCAAGTTCTCAGAAACCTATCCCCTCCTAAGCCAAATAACTCTAAATTAGAGCTCTTGCAAAGATGACACCTCCCTCTGAGCTGAATCTTCTCAGCTTGGGGTTAGACTTCCATTCCTACATGGCTGGATAAGGACATTTTTCAAATAGCCCACCATACAACACATCAGTTGCCTCCATTTTTTCACTTCCCATTTGTGCCTTGATTCATTCTGATCTGACTTCTGCCCTTATTACTAACTAAGGCCACCTGGAACCTGAAATGTGTCCAGTCCTCGTCTGAGCAGAATTCTCGACAGCAATTGACCCTGATGACCACTTTTCCCTCAAAGCTTCTCTCTCCCTGTTTTCTTGGCACATTTCTCCTGATTTTCTTTCAAGCTCTCTGCTGTTCCTCCTTATTCTCCTGAAACAGCTCTCTTGTGTTTCCTGGCCTTTCAATGCTGAAGTTATTAATGACTTGGTCCTAAAAATTTACTTTCCTTCTCACTCTATTCCCCCTTTCAAGGTCATCTCTTCAGTACACATGTCAACACTTCATGATTCCACAATATACTGTTCACATCCCTTGCTATTGTTCTTACGGTTGTTAATTGTTGCAGCATTGATCTAAACTCAGGGAGAAATATTTTCCCCTGGAGTTATACAGAGGAACCCTATAAGCACAATGATTAAACTGCTCATATGCTTAGTGGTCAGCAATTCAAACCCACCAGCAACTCTGCAGAAAAAAGATGTGTCAGTCTACTTCTGTAAAAGTGTATGGCCTTGGGAATCCTATATTGTTGTTGTTAAGTGCTGTCTAGGCAAGTGTGATTAACAACAGATCTGAACCTTGTCCTATCCTGTGCTATCCTGGTCATATCTGACACACTTGAGCCTATTGCTACAGGCACTGTGTCAGTCCATCTCATTGAGGGTCTTCCTCTCTTTTGCTTACCCTCCACCCTTCCAAGCATGATATCCCTCTCCAAGAAGTAGTCTCTCCTAGCAACATGCTCAGAATAGGTGAGATGAAGCTTTGTCATCTTTACCTCCAAGGAGCATTCTGGTTGCATCTTCTCCAAGACATACCTGTTTGTTCTTTTGGCAGTCCATACTTTTCTCCAACAACATAGTTCAAAGGAACCAATTCTTCTGTCATCTTTATTCACTGTTCAGCTCAAAGATGCACAGCAAGTGATTAAAAACGCAATGGCCTGATTCTGGCACACCTTAGTCTTCAAACTGGCATCACTGTATCTCAGTAATTTGGAGAGATTGCTGACAGTAGGCCTGCCCAAATGCAATAGAGAGTTCCTGATCTCCTGACTGCTGCTGATTGTGGATGCAGGTAAGAGGATTGCTGACAAGTTCCATCTTCTGTCTATCATGATGCTGCTTGTCAGTCTGGCAGTGAGGATTTTGGTTTTCTTGACAATGAGATGAAGTCTATATTGAAGGCTATAGTCTTTGATCTTCTCCAGCAAACACACTTCAAATCCTCCTCACTTTCAACAAGCAAGGATGTTTCATCTGCATAATGCAGGTTATTGAGGAGTCTTCCTCAAATCTTGATGCGACATTCTCCTTCACAGAGTCTAGGTTCTCAAATTATTTGCTCATTCTACAGGTTGGATAGGTATGGAGAAAAGATCCAAACTTGATGCACCCTGATTTTATACCATGCAATGTTTCTTTGCTTTGGTTGGACAACAGTTTCTTAGTTTAACTACAGATTTCATATGAGCATAATTGTTTTGGGTTCTCATTCTTCTCGATGTTCTGCATCATTTGTTATGATCCACAAGTCAAATCCCTTTGCATAGTCAATAAAACACCAAACATGTTCTTCTGGCATTCTCTACTTTTAGCCAGGATCGATTTGACATCAGCAATGATGTCAGATACCTTGTGCCTCTTCTAAACCCAGTTTGAACCTCTGGTGGTTTTGTGTCAGTGTACTGTTCTAGACATTTTTGGATGATCTTCAGCAATATTCTGATAGTAATGATATTATATTGTTTTATAATTTCCACATTCTGATGGATCATCTTTCTTTGAAATGGAAACAAATATGGATCTCTTCCAGTCAGCCAGCCAAGTAGCGGTCCTCTAAATTTGCTTTCATAAACTGTTGAGTACATTCAGACTGTAACTGTCATTTTAGACATGTCAATTGGTATAGCGTTGACTCCTGGGGACTTCTTTTTTTACCACTGCAGCTTGAATTTTTCCCTTTATTATCATTGGCTTTTGTTCATATGATACTTCCTGAAATTTTTCAGTATCAACCAACTCTTTTTGATACTGTAACACTATGTGTTACCTCCACTTTGTTTTGATGCTACCTAGATCGTTCAAGATTTTTCCCATAGCATCTCTTAGTATTGCAATTCAAGGCTTGAAGTGGGGAAGTCTAACACTGTCCTATAGGTTATTATGAGTCAGAATTGACTTGATAGAAGTGGCTTGGGTTTGATTTTTATTTAAGAGTTACACAGGCTTAATAGTTATCATCTATACATTAAAAATAAGCATCATCAGTTCAACTCTGACTCATGTGAGTCTCATGTATGTCAGAGTAGAACTTCATAGAGTTTTCAAGTGACTGGCTTATTGGAAATAGATGACCAGGCCTTTCTTCAGAGGTGCCTCAAGGTGGACTTAAACCCAGCCTTTTGGCTAACAGTTGAGAATGTTAACCATTTACAATGTTAACCATTTACATTTACCAAGAAACTCCCTGTCTATACAGTTCTCACTCTGAACTCCTTTAAAATGAAAAAACTCATATATGCATTTAGCTACTTCAGATCCACTTGGTCATCGCAAAGGCATTCAAATGACACATCCAAAATTTAAGCCACGCCCTTTCTACGTGTCCAAAGCAAACAACTCAGACAATGTCCTGTTGAGATCCACAAGGTTTACACAGGCTAATTTAAAAGTTCCAGTAGAGAACTGTGCTCTAATCCAAAGGCCGGAGCTACGAGCTGGATACAAGGCCATGGCAATGGGACAGAGTAAGACTTTTCTGAAGCAGATCTAAGTGTTTCTATTTTCTTTAAATAAGCCCTAATTCAGGCTTCCTTCTCGTCTCTGGTTCACAGCTGCTCTAAAGGTTTCTATTTTTCTTTTTTTTCCCCTCCCCAAACCAATAAAACTTTTTTCCAGCTCACCTGTCCTTTCCTTAGAAAAATAACTGTTACATTTTCTTTGTTATAAATTCTATTTTCTTCACATACTGAAATTTTATGAGAAGTACTTGATAGAATTGCCACCCTAAGAAATCAATCTCCACATGAGGAGTAACCTACTTTTCTGTTGTAAGATTAGCTCTGTCTCTCAAGTAATTCAGAGTGTAACCTTCCAGGATTGCTAACTGTATGTGCTTCCTGGGTTATTTACCTTTGTGGCAAATGTGAATACAATTTGAAGAAATAATCACATACCACCTTTGTAAAAGAGAGCTACTAGCTTTGGTAAATTATATATTTCAGGGAAATCTGAAGATACTCAGCTCATCTGTGGCTTTTGTCTGGAATGCTTTCCCCTCAGTGTTTACGCTTGGTCAACTCCTACAACTTCATCCAGTCTCAGCTCACACATTACTTATTCAGGGAATTCTTTCCTTTCATTCACTGTCAGAGCATCCCCTTTCACATCAGCCACGAAATGTGTAATTACTTGTTTAGTGCCTCTCCCAAGAGACATGCCTGTCTGCTGTTCAGTAGTATTTCCAGGACTTATCATACTGCCTGGCAAATAGGAAGTCTTCTCAGCTGGTGTTTACTGAGTTAACTGGCTACATCTGGAAGATGTAGATATAAAGATGATATAGATATAGATAGAGATAGAGATTATAGATACAGATAGATAGAGATAGAGATGATATAGACATAGACATAGATGATATAGATATAGAGATAGAGATGATAGAGATACAGAGATAGAGATAGAGATAGAGATAGAGATAGAGATAGAGATAGAGATAGAGATAGAGATAGATAGAGATAGAGATAGGTAGGAAGGTAGGTAGAGACAGACATAGGTATAAAATATACAAATACTTTCACTGCCACAACCATCATATTTACTATCACTGATTTGCCTGCATGTCTATCTGCTTAAGTAAGTTTAAGCAATCTTAAATTATTTCTCTTTTAATTCCAGACTCTTGTACTTTTCTAGGCTATCAGTAAGTGTAAGAAGAAGAAAAGAAGAAAGGAAAATAGGTCTCCAGTATTGACTACAATACTCAATCTCCACAGCTGACCCTTCATTGCGTTTTTCAAAGGCTGCAAATGACAAAGAAACAGACTGCTCATTTGTCTACCATGGAACAGCTGGTGGATTCTAACCACCTGCCTTTGGGTTGGCAGAACAACTCCTTAGCACTAAGCTACCAGAGTCCCCAAAATGATTCAGAGATGACTAGAGAAAGAACAAGATATTTACCCAGAAGCCATTCTCTCTTGTGTCTAGTAATTGAAGCACGTGCCTACTTGTAACTACTCTGCAATCTCCAAGTCGTCTTTGCAACCTGTTTCAGCTCTAGCCATAAATATAGCTCTGACTAATGAAGAATAGTGGGGTGCTGGTGACTGAGTGGTAAGGAATTGCACTGCCAACTTGAAGGTATGGCGTTTGAATCTGAAAGCTGCTCCATAGAATAAAGTGGGCAGTCTTCTCTTGTGTGATTTACTGCTTCTGAAAAGCTGCTAGAGGGTCAGCTATGGGTTGGTGCCAACTCAACAGTACAAAACTACTACAAAAACAGTAAGCTCCTGGATTGCAATCCATTTTCACTCAAGCCATGGATTTAGCTCTAATTCTCCATACCTCTTCAATCTATATGTTGAACAGATCATCCAGGAGGCTGGGCTCTATTAAGAGGAATGTGGTATCTGGATGTGAGGAAGACTCATCAACAACTTGCATTATGCAGATGACACAACCGTGCTTGCTAAAACCGAGGAGGACCTGAGGTCTTTGCTGCAGAAGGTCAAGGACTGCAGCCTTCAATAGTGATTGAAGCTCAACATCAAGAAAACAAAGATACACATCACTCTGCCAACCGGCAGCTTTATGATAGATGGAGAAGAGATTGAGACTGTTAACAGCTTCAGCTTACTTGGCTCCATAATCAATACCAGCAGCAGCCAGAAAATTAAAAGTTGCATTCCATTGGGAAATCTGCTGCCAGGGACCTCTTCAGTAGAAGTACCAAATGGAGATTATATAATGTCCGTCTGGAAAATAAGGTGCACCTGATCCAAGCCATGTTCTTCACAATTACTTGCTATGCATCAGATAGCCGGACAATGTCTAATGATGACAGAAGAAGAATTGATGCCTTTAGGTTGTGGTGCTGGGAAAGAGTATTAAATATACCATGGACTGTTAGGAGAATAAACAGGTTTGTCCGAGAGAGGGTGAAAATCAGCTGCAACTCCTTAGAGTCAAGGATTTTGAAGCTCTGTCTGACATACTGTGGGTATGTTGCAAGGAAGGACCAGTCCTTGGAGAGGGACATCATACTTGGAAGGGTGGAGGGACAGTTCAAGAGAGGAAGACCAAAAAAAAGAGAGGAAGACCCTGGATCAGATGCATTGACTCAGTGGCTGGGATAATGGTGGTAGGTGTGACAATGAGTTTGGCTCAAGATACAGCAGGGTTCAGAACTGTTGTACACAGGGTCACTATGAGTTGCAAGTGACTGGACGGCACATAACAACACAAACAATAACAATGGAAGGGGGCACGGGTGGCCTAGTGGCACCTGCAGACAGGCTGTTCAAATCCACCAGTTGCTCCACAGGAGTAAGATGGGCAATCTCCTCTCATGCAATTATACTTCCTCTGAAAACTCACTAGACATAACCACAATGAGAAGAAGCCTCTGTTTAATGATAAAACAGCTGTATTGCCATCCCAAAGGCATATGCTTCGAATCCACCAGCTGCTCTGGGAGAAAGATGGCAATCTTCTCCTGAGCAACTTACTGTCTCTGAGATCCCACTGGAGGATCGGTTAACTATGACAACAGCAATGAGAGGAAACAGATTTACAAAAGTTTACCAGCTGAGAATCTGGAAAAGCTATTGTTTACTCAGTAAAAAGATAGCTCACGCCTTTTACCCTTTGAATCTCTTCCCTTCTTTATAGATCACAGGGATCTTGCAACCATTGAGCCATAAATACCAAGCACTATATGTCAGAGCCAAATTTTACAGTAAAGACTCTGGTACTTTGATGGCATCACTTAGCAATCATACCCCCAACCTTTAGGGGTTTTTTTGATGTGTAAGAAAAAGAAATCTCCAATTTCACTAAGTGAGTTTCTGTTACACATTAGTTAACACCGTTCATATATTCTCTGCTTTCAGCCAAGATTCCTCTGTCTGTCATTGTTGTCGTGTTATGTCATCGAGTCAACTCCGGCTCATAGCTATCTGGCATTAGCAGTGTTTTACTGGCAATGCAAAGGCATTTATTTGACTGGATCATAATAATTATGGATAGAATAACTCTTGAGAGTTCTCATTGAGAAAAATGAGACTGCAAAATACTTAATTGTGCTCATGCAAAATCTGTACACAGGCTAAGAAGTTGTTCGATCAGAACAAGGAGATACTAAATAGTTTAAAATCTGTAAAGGTGTGCATCAGGGTTTTATATTTTCTCTATACCTATTCAATCTGTATGCGGAGCAAATAATTTGAAAAACTGGATTATATGAAGAAGAATGTGGCATCAGGATATCAGGATTGAAAGAGGGCTCATCAACAACCTCCAGTATTCAGAAAGTAAACTTGAAGCACTTTACTGAAGAAGATCTAGCTCTTACTGAAGAGACTAGAGCTTTCAATATGGATTACACCTCAACAGCAAGAAAATAAAAATTCTCACAAATGAACCAAGAGACAACATCACAGTAGATGGAGAAAAGATTGAAGTTGTCTCCTTTCACTTTGATTCACAATCAATACCCATGCTAGCAGCAGTCCAAATAATCAAAATGTGTTGCATTAGAGAAATTTGTTGTCGAAGGCCTCTGTAAAGTATCACAGACTGTGACCTTTACATTTGTGAGCGCTGACCTAGCTGTAGTGGTTGTTGTTGTCATGTGACATTGGGTCAGAGCTGACACTCCAGCAGGTTTTCAGAGGCAGTGACTCGCAGAGGAGGAGACTGCACAACCTTCTGTAGAGCAGCAGGTGGCCTCAAACAGCACACCTTTGGGATTGCAATGCAGGTTCTTACCACCAGGCCACCAGAGCTAT
>NW_006399754.1:3285773-3311040 GCF_000299155.1 Elephantulus edwardii | reverse complement strand
GGTTGGCGCAGGATAGAGCAGGGTTTAGAGCTGTTGTGCATAGGGTTGCTATGAGTCGGAAACGACTCGATGGCACATAACAACAACAACATGTTTACCACACCTTCAAGTATTCTGGTTTCAAATTTGGGAAAGAAAAAGAAAGAACAGTCCTGAGCACCTACTATGTGCTAGATGCCTTATATACTATGTTGTTTGCTCCATCACAGCCTAAAGAACACAAACTCAGAATTGCCCCTAGGTGACAAGCACATGACCCTGGATACCCAAGTCTTGTTAATGATAATTTGGAAAGTGTGACTACTAAACTGAGCACAGGATTTCAGTTGCATTCTGACCAATACAAGCACATGAGGTTCTCCAGCTATATATATAACCAGGATTTCACAGTTGCAGCCTTTAGGTTTGCTAGCCCTGTGCTTACGGTAAACTAACTCCCTACCAGTACCTTTGCCATTGAAATTATGTAAATTAGGTATTTTCCAATTTGGTCTGGGTCAGCTGAGTTCTAAAACTAACTTCACTACTTTATGATTTTTTTTACTTTATAATTTTTGCTTTACATTGATTCCAGCATAATCTGTAGCCTGTCGAGATTTTTATTCATCAGTTCTATCCCTGAAGGACTAGTAGCTTGAAATCTGAGTACTGCAAACAGCACCCACAGCCGCTAAATTAAGCTGCTATGCTGAGTTCACCTAGCAATGCCTCCAAAGGGGGAAAAAAATCAGTCACTGAAAACGATGGAGTACAGTTCTTCTCTAACATGGAGTCACCATGATTCTGAGTTAACTTGTTAGAAACTAATAGGCTTGAAACTACAGAGTCACCCTGAGCAAGTCTCTTAACCCCTCTGAAGAAGGATGCCACCGTGAACACCTCCAGTGAGTATCCTCCATGCCTTGCTGGTACGTTCTGAAATTGTGTGGCTTTATTTCTGAATGTGCAATTCTTCAAGTGTAAAATTAATGGACTGATTCAAAGTATAAAATTCTATGACTTGTGGTCACTTGTAAAACCAAACCTTATTACTTACTGTCCAGTCTATTCTGCTGACTCACAGCAACCCTACAGGACTGAGAAGAACTGCTTCCTAGCGTTTTCAAAACTAATCTTTATGAAGGCGGGCTGACTCATATCCCACGAAGTGGCTACTGGATTAGAACTGCTGATTTTTTTGGCTAGTTGCCGAAGTTTCTAACCACAATGTCACCAGGGCTCCTGGGGTCACTTATATCTTTGCTAAATATGCTTTCATACAGCTTGCTGACAAAATTACTGATTTGGACAAAACACAGTGATAGAAGTGTGTCCCCAGATCCCATTTTGTAATCTTAGGAGGCTACCTTAACTAGGTCACTAGTCATCCTTTACTTCCTTTAAAGCACCAGATGCCATCAAGAGTGTGAAACAAAGAGAGTCGACTACCACTTCCTTTCCCACTGACCAAAATCTTGCAAGCTCTGATGTGATTTCCTAGGAAATAGTTGTTGTTGTTTTTAAAAAAAGTTTCATTGCTTTTTAAAAAGTTTCATATTAAAATTAAGCTGGAGGAAATATAATTGAATTCCTTTTTAAAAACTCTTTTATGATAATATATGTATTCTATACTTTATATTCTATATTCTATAATGATATAAAACAAAAAACTTACTGCCACATAGTCAATCCTAGTTGAGAAGCACACCCCACCCCCAATCAGGTTTCCAGCTGTAAATCATAATAAGAATAGATTGAGTCCTCTTTCTCCCAGGGACAGCTGGCATATTTGAATTACCAACCTTTTGGTAGTATCATAATGTAAAGCACACTACAAACCTTGAAAAATCCTACAATGATGGAATTTGTTTACTTTTACAATATCCTGAATTTCTTTTATTTCCGAAATGTTCTATTTTGCCCAAGTAACATCCATTAAAATTCAAAGAAACTAACATTCCATAAAAAGCATTTTAGTAAATAGTGCTATATATCCATTTTAGGTGATCACATACATAAAAATGTAGGAAATTTTTTACAAATACCATGATGGCAACTACACAAAAACGTATTCAAGTGAAGATGATATTACATTATCAACACAATGAATAAATGGAAATCCAGGTTTTCTGTAAACTTTCATTAAAATACCAATAAAAAAACAAAATCATTTTTAAAAAGAAATTTTAAAAATGTTTCTTAAGGTGAAATATTTACCAGTGATTTTTCTTATTTAATATTTCTTTAATTCTAATGTTAAAGCATTTTCTCAATTAAAATTTATAAAGTACTAAGAAGCTCTGAGAGCCATATTTTTAAAATGTACTTGAAGTTTTGCCAATTCACTTAATCCATGGGCTGCTGCACAAATTTCCCTTCATTAGTGTCAAATAACTCTGCAATCTAACAACTTTATGGTGCAGAAGACCAGTCGTCAGGCCAGTCCTAATCCCACTGGTGGCAGCTTAGACTAATTAACATCTCTTAATTAGATCAGTTAATTTAAACTAAAATACAATATGATTCATGCCATGTTAAAAAATAGACATTCTCCACAGGACATAGGGTTCCTCTGACCTCACTTTCCAATTCCATTATTACCCAGAAAACTATTTCAAAAAATATCTCATAACCACAAATGGAAACATTTTATAAATTTAGTTTGGGCTGTTTGGACCAGCAATTAAATCATTATATTTTTCAACCATCAATTCACTTAATAAATATTATCAGAGAGTACTGGCTAGGCCTAGGAATATAAACACTGAAAATTCTTACCTATGATGACAACTCAATAAGTGATATTGTTGTTATGTACCATCGAGTCACCTGCAACTCATAGTGACCCTATGTACAACAGCTCTGAATCTTATCCTATCCTGAGCTAATCTCATCATATCCACCTGACCTAATCCCATTTCTCCAGTCATTGAGTCAATCTAGCTTATCTTGGGTCTTCCTTTCCTATTCTGTCCCTCCATCTTTCCAAAAATGATGTTCTTCTCCAAGGACTGGGCCCTCTTGGCCATCTTCCCAAAGTATGTCAGAGAGAGCTTCAAAATCTGTGCCTCCAGGAAGCAGCTTAGTTTCTCACCCTCTCTAGGAGGGTCCTGTTTATTCTACTGGCAATCCACAGTATATTGAACACTCTTCTCCAGCAACACAATTCAAAGGCATCAATTCTTTTTCTGTTATTCCTAGTCATTGTCCAGCTCTCTGATGCATAGCAAGTAGTTGCAAAGACCCAGCCTGGATCAGGCACACTTTAGTCTCCAAACTAACATTGTTGCTCTTCAGTACTGTAGCAAAGTCTCTCACAGAAGACTTTCCCAATGCAATTTGTCCTTTGAATTCCTGACTGCTGGTGCCGAGAGTGTTAGCTGTGGAGCCATGCAAGCTGAAGTTGTTAACAATCTCAATCTCCTCCATCTATCATGAAGCTGCCAAGTGGCTCAGTGATGAGTGAGAATCTTTGTTTTCTTGATGTTGAGCTTCAATCCATATTGAAGACTATAGTCCTTGACCTTCTGTAGCATAATGAATGCCTCTTGTCTTCCTGTTTCAACAAGCAAGGTTGTGTCATCTGCATAACGCAGATTGTGGCTGAGTCGTCTTCACATTCTAATGTCACATTCCTCTTTATAAAGTCGAGCCTTCCAAATGATCTGTTCTGCATATAGATTGAAACGGTATGGAGATAGGATGGACCTTTCCTAATCCTGAATCATGCAGTGTTTCCCTGCTCAGTTCTGATTACTGCTTCCTGGTAAGTATAGGTTTCACATGAACAAAATTAAGTGTTCTGGGATTCTCTTTCTTCTCAAAGCCACAATTTGTTGTGATCTACACAGTCAAATGTCTTCGCATAATCAATGAAATGTAGACATTCCTCTGCAACTCTCTGCTCTTGGCCAAGATCCATCTAACCTTGGCTTTATGTCCCTAGTGCTATGGCCTCTTCTAAACTCAGCTTGCACATCAGGCAGTTCTCTGAGGATGTACTGTTCCACTTGTTTTTTTGGATCATCTTAGTGATAGGTGAATAAATTTGTATCAGATGTATTCAAATTTATTCACCTATCACTAAAGCCAAAAGAAGAAATGAAAGATTACTGTCAAATTTTGCAATCTTCTGTGACAAGAGATAAACCAATATTTTCCTAAATAAAGAGAGTAGGTATGTCACAAAAGACCAGACATTTAGTAGAGAGGCATTAATAATAACTAGTGATTAGAATGGAAAATTTGGAAACAGAAGTATGAGCAGTTGGAAAACATGACCTTGGTGATACAAATGAAGCCAGATATTACATGGTAGAATTTTGTATTACTACAAATACCTTTTTTAAAAAACGCATGGCCCTCACCTGTCAGAAAACACAAGAATCAAATCTACTGCATTTGTGGAAAGAGACAGTGGAGAAACTCATTATCTTCACTCAGAGCAAGGCTGGAGAACTTCAACTGCTTGTACACAAGGTCAAATTGAAGCTGTAGAAAATGAAAGTCAGTCCATAAGAGCCAAAACACTGCTGTAAGTATACCCCATCTCAGTAATGAGACTATCTAAGAACAGACGTATTCATTTAAAGAGGTTGTCATTTCTTCATTTGATAAGTTTTATTTCCTTGTTGAATATCAGTTGGTCATAGTTAGCTGAGTCCATTTCTGGGTTCTCAATTCTATTCCATTGGTCTGTGTGCCTATCATTGTATCAGTACTATGTTGTTTTGGTTACTACCACTGTGTAGTAGGTTTTGAGGTCAGGGAGTGCTATGCCTCCCACTTCATTTTTGTTTTTCCGAAGTGCTTTGCTTATTCAGGGTCTCTTTCCTCTCCAAATAGACCTGCAATTTCCCTTTCAATTTCCTTGAAAAATTAATTCAGTATCTGTATTGGGATTGTTGAACATGTAGGTTGCTTTTGGTAAGACTGTCATTTTCACAATATTGAGTCTTCCTATCTATGAACAGAACATATTTTCACATTTCTTTAGGTCTTTTATTGTTTCTTTAAGAAATGTTCTGTAGTTTTCTTGGTATAGGTCTTTTGTGTATCTAGTTAGATTCACTCCCAAGTATCTGAGTTTGTGGTTGTCAATTGTAAATGGTATTGCTTTATTGGTTTATTTTCTGAGTTATCTTTGTTACAGTAGAGGAATTCCACTGATTTTTGGAGACTGATCTTATATCCTGCCACTCAACTAAACTGGTCTACTTGTGCTGGCAAACTGGACTGCTACCCACAGAAAGCTGAAACAGGATCCTTATCTCACACCATACACAAAAATCAAAACAAGGTGGATCAGAGACCGGAGAGTAGAGCCTAACTCACAAAGTTCATCAGAGACAAACTGGGATCACGCTTAGAAACACTAGTCCAAAGCATAAAGAGACTGACAAATGCAGCCAGAAATGCTGTCTAGAGAGGCTAAAATTGATGAGTGGGACCTTCTAAAGATTAAATCCCTGTGCACATTAAAAACTTTCCAATAGAGTGAAAAGAAAACCTACTGACTGGGTGAAAAAAAACATCTGGCAATACCATTTCACACAAGGGTCTCATATCAAAAGTTTATAGACTCCTACAGGGCCTCCACAAGAAAAAGACTGATCACACAACTACAAAATGGGCAAAAGACATGGAAAGATTTTTCACAGAGGCAGATATTCAGATGGACAACAGACACATTAAGAAATGCTCCAAATAACTGGCAATAAGAGAGATGCAAATCAAAACCACAATAAGATACCATCTCACTCCAGTAGCAGTGGCAAAGTTTAACAGGACAGCAAGTAAGAAATGTTGGAGAGGATGTGGTGAGATAGGAACTCTTGTACATTGGTGGTAGGATTGTAAAATGGTACAACCAGTTTGGCATTTCCTCAAAAGTCTGAACATAGAAACTCCATATGACCCAATTATTGCACTGTGTGGAATATGCCCCAAGAAAATGAGAACTGAGGCACAAATTGAGATATGTACACAATGTTCACAGCAGTATTATTCACCATCACAGGAAGATGAAAACTGCCCAGATGTCCAACTACAACGGAATGGATTGACAAATTACAATACACTCACATGATGGAATACTTCAGGAATGCACAAGCAATGATTTTGTAAATCACTACCTCACTTGAGAGGGAAGACCATTAGTGCAGAATGAATATGAGGTTCCAAGGAGGAGCAGAAGGCTGAGGAAGGGTAGGATGTGGTGATAATCACAGGTTGTACACTTTCAGTTTGATGGGTGGAGGGAGGCGGGGGTAAAGGAAATGGGTAAGAAAAGAATAGCCTTATTCAACTAATCAAATCTGTTCTTGAGATCTGAGAGTGACAGCAGTGAGTGCAATAACGTGTTCTAGAGCAGCAGAGATTTCAAGGCTGCTATGACTGGGCAGGGCCGCTCCGTTGTGCGCACAGTAACCATGAGTCACAAGAGACTCGGTGACATCTAACAGTGACACAGCAGGGGTGGGATGAGGGCCAAAGGGAGAGTTCCTGCTTAGGGAACACTGAGTTTCTGTTACTGATGGAGGGATACTTTGGAAGTGCATAGTGGTGATGGTTGCACAGCATGCACGGAACTGCATCCACAAGGAATGCTGAGTTTGCAACTGTTTTTCTTTGTATAAAAGCAAAAAGCATTAATACGTAATGGTGAGTTGTGGGTAGATCTTGATATCATCATGTGAAAATCCTATTAAGTATAAATGAAAAATAAACAGTGACTATTAAAGAATCCTCAAGTATAAAGGCTACTGAGGTAACGGGCTCTTGTGTGTCAGGAAGTGTGAGGATGGCGCAGGATAGGACTGGGTTCAGATCTGCGTTCATACGTTCGCTGTGATTCTACTCAACTGGACGGCACCTAAAAACAACGACAAGGTACGTGACAAAGCAAGTATGTGTCCTGAGATCTTTACCGTCAATACTCATAGTGACATTGCATTTCCAATACTTGCAGTCTTCTTTTTCTAAAGGCTGCAAGGCAACCTCTTCACACTTTCATGAAGAGAAGAGTCTGTGCTCACATTTTAAAAAGAAGTAATGAGGTGACACTACAACACACAAGAATGAGGAGGAATCTTAGATACCATGTAGCAGAACGTTTTATGTGACAGATGAAGAAACAGAGACGTTATTTTACCAAACTCATAAGCTGAGTCAGCACTGAAACCAAAACTGCAATCCCAAGACCCCGATTTCCAACAGTTGAGTGTGTTTGTTTTAACCACACACTAGTTGTCTGTCCCCAAAACGATAATGAAGTCAGTAACAAAACTAAGAAGCTGGTTAAAGTGATACAGTTATCTGTAATCTGCAGGCTTTGAACCTAGGCTGCTTTTTATAGTGAGCACGGAAAAAGCAAGAGCGCAACAGCTATGTGCCAATCACCTGCTGGGTGCTGCACGTATTCTCACCACATGATACATGGAGTAGTAGTTCTTCAGCACATGTTATAAAACTGTGTACCTCAAAAACAAGTATCACCCAGGCTCCAATGCCTATCTATGGATGTGATTCCGTTTGGGAAGGTTTTCCTCTGTTGTGTTAATGAGTTCATGCTACAGTATGGGCAGCTTTTAACCCTAATCACTTCTGAGTGATAAAAAGGGCAGAAAGAATACAGGAGCACACACAGAGGGATGCCAGCTACATGTGAAACCCATCCACAAACAAAGGGTCACCAAAGACTGCCAGGAGACACTCCAATTAGGAGAGAAGCTCACAAGAAATCAGCATGAGAAACACCCTGAGTTAGAGTTGCAACCTCAAGAACTGTAAGGGGGTAAAAATTCTATTCTTTAAAGCCACCCACTAAGTGTATTTTTGTAACAGCAACCCAAGCAAAGTAAGACAACATGTAATCAGTCCATGAAGGAAGCCAGTTCTGAGTCCTGGAGATCGCACTGAGTAGGGCAGTCCTTTTCTTCACGCAGTCACATCCTAGTTGGGGAGGTAGGTAATAATCATGTGAACTAATACATAATAAATACACCAGATACTTGTTGGACAATGACTAGGGAGGATAGAAGGAGAATTGACACCTTTGAGCTGCGGTGCTGGAGAAGAGTACTGAATGTACCATGGACTGCCAAGAAAACAAACATATTCATCCTAGATAGCGTTAAACCAGGCTGCTCCTTGGAGGCAAGGATTCTGGGGCTTCGCCTGACATACTTTGGACATGTTTTAAGGAGGGACAGGTCCTTAGAGAGGGACATCATGCTTGGGAGGGTGGAGGGACAGCGCAGGAGGGGAAGACCCTCTATGAGGTGGATTGATTCAGTGACTGGGGTAATCGGGATGGGTGTGTCAGAGGCAATGCGATTGGCACAGGATAGAGCAGGGTTTAGGGCTGTTGTACATAGGGTTGCTATGAGTCACAAACTACTCGACGGCACATAACAACAACAACTAGACAGAAATGAGATGATGTAGAGGGAGCTCTGGCAGTAAGACGTGGCAATGCAATCCCGAAGGTAAGCAGTTCAAATCCGCCAACAGCTGTGTGGAGAAGGATGGGCAATCCCCTCCCATGTGATTAACTACCTCTGAAAACCCACTAGAAAGCGCTGGGAAAGTTCTGACTCGACAGCACACAACAGCAACAGTAGTAAATAAGAGGGGCTGTGCAATATGGGCTCCAATTCATCACAATGGTCCGGGAGTTCTTTTCCAAATCTTCTTTTTTTTTTTTAATTTAGGTTGTTTATTTTTCATTTCAATGAACATCTACAGAAATTTTGGGATTCCATTCATTCATTGTTGCACCCTTCTCCCCGCACAAACCGCTCCCCCCTCCCCCCCCAATCTTCTTATAGGTTGATAAGGAAGACAATAAGATGATCTGGAATTCACTGTTTAGAGGGAAAGACCAGTGAGGAGTGAGCAGGAAATATGTGTCTATAGGTAGAAAATATCTCTCCACCTATCAACAAAAGATACAGAAATGGAAAGGCTGAAACAGTTCAAAATAACTTTCTGTAACATTTTGCTGTTTCCTCTGACTGTTACTAGGCTAAGCTACTTACTATTCAGGGATGGTGGAAGTTCAGTAGAATTCTAGACATCCAAAATAGAAGCCCAGCATTCAGAGTACCCACCTAACAGGGGTATAGCTCAGTGGCAGAGCATTTGACTGCAGGGTATCCACCTATCTGTCAGCAGAGGCTTGCATGTTGCTACTATGAAGATGTTTTTGTAGCTTCCAGGCCAAGACAGACCAGAAACCTGGTTATCTACTCTGAAAGCCAATCAATAAGAACTCTATGGGTCACGATAGACTGGGCAGCCTTAATTAAGTGAGGCAATGGAAGATTTGACTTGATGAGAGCTAATTACAACACTTAATATGCAGTGGCTTTCACCCTGGGGCCTTTGTTCCTCAATATTGTAACAAAAACCAATTGCCTTCCTGATTCTCACCACACATTTCCTTTCTATTTTGCCTAGATATAACTGTTTCATAGGCAATGGGCTGAAGTAAAAGGTAGCAAGACTCCCACTTGAATCACAAACCTTTCCCAGATCACGGCAAATAGGATGGAGTGGTGGAAACACTGGTCTAATGGACATCCCAATAAATAAGTCAACACAAAAGAAACCCACAGCAAGTGCAGCAGCATTAGACTTTCTTTAGGGGGGAATTGGAAGGAAAATAAGTTGGAATTAATTTGAGGTTCTGGATACTGATAAAAGTTGGAAGCAAGACAAAGCTCAAAAAGTCAATCTGCTTTGAGAATGTTTAAATGAAACATTTGGACAGAATTTTTAACTGTGAGGAAGAAAGTCTATTTTCAGTAGAATTTCTGAGCAGTGAGTCTGACCACACACTAGAAACTGAGAGCAGATGTGTCACTGAAGGAACTATGGTCCAGCTCCCGCCACACACAGCACCCAACTAAGAAATTGTGGGCACTGGTTAATGTCTGCAACATGTCATATGAGGCCTTCAGGAGCAAACTGGACTTTCATTCTAGTCTCAGATTGGTTTCCATTCTCTCTTTTCTGCCTTCCAGTACCCCCTGAGGTATTTTAGGGTTTTTTTGGGGGGGGTCCTCAAATACCACAATTCAACGGCATCAATTCTTCTTATGTCATCCTTATTCACTGTCCAGTTTCAAATGCATGGCAAGTGGCTGAATAGACCATGACCTGAATCAGTCCTTAGTCTTCAAGCTGACATCATTGCTCCTCAGTAATTTGGAAACTTTCCTGATAGCAGACTTGCCCAGTGTAATAAATACATGTTCAGATCTTCTCCTGACTGCTGGTACCATGGATGCTGACTGTGGATCCAAATAAAGTAAAATCATTGATCATTTCTGTCTTCTCCATCAGTCATGATGTTGCTTATCAATCTATTAGTGAATATTTTTTATTTTTCTTGAAATTGAGATGTAATCCATATTGAAGGCCTTCATCTCCTACAGCAAGTCCTTCAAGTCCTCCTCACTTTCAGCAAGCAAGGTTGTGTCATGTGCATAACACAATTTTTGATGATTCTTTCTCCAATCCTGGTGACATATTCTTCTTCATAGAGTCCAGCTTCTCAAATGATTTGCTCAACTTACAGATTGTGTAGGTATGAAGAAAGAATACAACCCTGACGCACTTATTCCCTTGCTGTATTTGGACAACAGCTTCTTGGTCTAGGTATAGATTTTTTTTTTTTTAATGGTGAGAAAAAATTGTATTTAGAATTAGCCAGCTGGACTCAGTTTAGATGATCCCAATTTTATTGGCAACATCCAAAGCCTCACAGTCAGGAGCAAGTCAAACATAGGCCTTCTCTCCATCAGGCCTGATCACTGCATTGATCTTGGCCACATCAATGTCATAGAGCTTCTTTACAGCTTGTTTAATTTAGTGCTTGTTGGCCTTGACATCCACAATGAACACAAGTGTGTTGTTATCTTCTATCTTCCTCATGGCTAACTCAGCAGTCAGGAGAAATTTGATGATGGCATAGTGGTCAAGCTTGTTTCTCCTGGGGGTGCTCTTATGGGGTATTTGGGCTGCTTTCGGGGTCTCAGTGTCTTAGGCCACCTGAAGGTGGGTGACGTTCGGATCTTTTTTTGTTTGTTTGTTTGTTTAGCTGTGAACGCCCTTCAGGACTGCCTTCTTGGCCTTAAATGCCTTTGCTGTGGCTTCAGTTTTAGAAGGGTCACGGGCTTCCTTCTTCGCTTTCAGCGCCATCTTCATGTACTAGGTATAGATTTTGTATGACTATAATTCAAAGTTCTGAGATTCCCATTCTTCTCATTATTAGTCATAGTCTGTTACGATCCACATAGTCAAATGTCATTGTATAATCATATAGTATAGGATACAGCATACACATATAATGTAGGTTGTTGTTAGATGCAATCAAGTTAACTAGGACTCATAGTGACCCTGTGAACAACAGATCTGAACCCTGCTCTATCAGATACCATCCTCATGATCTCGTCCGTGCTTGAGCTCATTGTCACCATCACTGTGTTAATTCCTCTTGTTGAGGGTTTTCCTCCTCTCCTGGCCTTCTACCTTTCCCAGTATGATGCCTTTTTTTCCAAGGCCTGTCCCCTTGTGACAACATGCCAAAAATACGTGAGATATCCTTGTTTCTGCAGAACATTCTGATTGTACTTCATCCAAGCCAGATTTATTTGTTCTTCTGACAGATCATAGGATGTTTAACACTTCTCCAACACCACAATTCAATGCTGACCCTCCTTTCAGAGGCTGTAAATTGCATGAAAAGAGACTGCCATCTTTCTCCCACAAAGCAGATTGTGGATTCAAACCATGTACCTTCGAGTTGGCAGTGCAATTCTTTACCACTAAGCCACCAGAGCTCCTTTTCATACATTGGTAGAGAAATATAAATAAGAAAATTATTAATACTCTACATTAATGTATGATGACTAACACAAATCCAATTAAGTCTACCAGGGACTACTCTGTGCCTAGAGAAGTGTTCCAACTCCTTAGTTCTGGTCAAATAAGTAATTATCTGGTGTTTTTGTGTTCTCAGACAACCACTGATAGTGTTACCAAGAATTTTGTACATGGGAAGGTGTTTTGCACACTGATGATTTGGAAATGGCATCGCCCCTCAGTTAACCCTATCCTACCGAAGATCAAATCTGGCAACTATACAAAATTATTAGGAAAATCAATGCTCCCAAAGTCTATGTAATTAAAATAATAATTCAAAGCCTTAGCATCTATGAACCCTTCTATGATCTCCTGCTACTATTGTGTAATATTAAAATAAAAACAGGAAGGAAAGGAGAGGGTCACTAATAAAAAGGACTCATACGTTCATAGTATTTCTCAACATTGCCGGTGTCTTTCCTCTCAGCATAGCCACTGAAATGTCAGGCAGCTATAGCATTAGAAAGGACTCCGGGCTGGAGGCTGACCATTCTGGCCGGCCATTCTGCTTGCCCAAGCTCAGGAAGAAGCCTCTAGCTGTGGCCCTATAATAAAACCTAGTCAGAGCTAATGCCTTACACCTTGAGTCTACAACAGCTCTCACACCAGTTACCATACAGGATGCCGTTAACAGGTTCAACAAAGGCTAACCCAAAGTCTGAAAAAGCCTGTAAACAAGATAATGTCTCAGAGAGTGTCACACAGTAGAAACATGCCCACTCAGAGTCTGCGAGATGGACATGGGTCAGGGTCCTGGCTCTCCATCCCCTTATGTGACAACAGGCAGCTTGTGTTCTGTGTGTGTGTCCCAGGTTCCTCACCAGCATTAAAGAGACACCTACTCTAAACCAGCAAATGCTTCTGGGCTGTGAAAACTGAAGTCCCCCTAAAAATATACCATATTAAGCTGCAGTACCCTCTTTTCTGATCTCATTTGTCAGTGTCAAGGGTTCCTCTTGCTGAGCTCCTCCAAGGAAGCCCTGTTAGGCAACAAACAACGTAAACTAACAAAATCAAAACAATAAATGAACTCAGTGCCCTCTTTTCTTCTTCTGCAGACAGCACGTGTATCAGAGCAGAACTGTGCCTCACAGGATTTTCAGTAACCCTCTTTGCAGAAGAGGAGTGCTAAACTTTGCTTCTGAGAATGGATTTGAAGCAGCAACCTTTTAGCAAGCAGTCAAGCGCTTAACTGTGAGTGCCACCCAGGGACTCGGATGAACACGGGGCACTCCCTTCAGCATGGACACATATAGGGTCACCATGGGTCAGAGTCCCTTTCTGTCCTCTCCAGGGTACATCTGAAATGGCCAGTCAATTCCCACTGTGTCAATGCCTTATCCTTCCCCTTCTTCTTGAGCATTCTCTCAGGCTTTGATTGCACTGTCTCCTTCAATCTGCGCAATAATCTGTGAAAACGAGGTTAACTGTGGTGGGTGCCCAACTGAAATAACTGTTGTAATTGTTGTCGTGTGCCCTCAGATTGATTCTGACTCAAAAGGAGCCCTGGTGACACAGAGGTGAAGCACTCAGGCACTAATCAAGGCTGTTAGAACCACCAGCCACTTCGTGGGAGAAATGTCTGAAAATCTGTTCCAGCCTAGGAAATCTACGGTGCAGTTCTCCGTCATACGAGGTCGCCATGAGGCACTGCGAGAAAACATTTTAGAGACTTCCAAACTCCAGGGCTGGGCAGGAAAGAATCCTTTCATGATTTCAGAATCACGGCAAACTGGTTAGAAAGGAAATTCTTGTTTCAGGTTCAGGAGTCTTGCTTTTCTGAATTAGCCTTCAAACTTCCCCTCGGGCAGCACCTGAAAAAATAAGTCGTTCTGGAATTCTCGCCCAACTTGCTCTCAGATTAGCAAGCCCTGGATTCCAAAGCACAAGTTTCTAATGCAATTTAAAAAGGTCCATCAGAAAGAAACATGCCACAAACGACTGGGCTTCACTACCAAGCATATGAACAAGTGACCGCATAAACTGATCTAAAAGTCTAGCATGCGGTATAAAATGTCAGCAAATTTCACAGTTTTGAAAACTATGCCAAAAAGAAAAGAGACAGAAGAGAAAAAAAGTCTGCTCTTTACTCCTACACAGTATTGTACACTTGACTTGAGAGCCCCGAAAATTCCCCTAACCAGTGTTATCGTTATGTATCGCTCATATCACTCCACAGTTTAGTCAGCCAAACCATATCCTTCTCCAGCTCTAGAAAAATTGCCTTTTGACAAACTGCACACAGACAAAATAACACAAAATCCCCAAGTTGTAATCACTACCCTGTTTTTCTACCGAGATGAGTAACATTTTCCTATGTAGGTTTTTTTTTTTCTTAGTAACTAATCAGTGTATGTATAGAATATATAAATACCATTAACATGCTGGTTCACCATGTTCCTGTAATGGATTTGAGGAGTTTGCCCAAATTATAGCATTTTCAAAGTGCAATAAGATAAATGACTGCCAAAGAATACATTTGGTTTTTTTAAAAAAGTCATTTTCCCTTTCTAACACTCACTATAATGGGTATAGCTTTAGCATTTTCTTGGGGGGTAAATGAGCATAATAAAAAACGTGTCAAATATTTTGCTGTTTCCACAAAATTCAAAGCCAACATTTAAACAAATTCTTCCATATACCGCAGAGAAGTCAAACTTGGTAAGTCACAAAACTCTTTAATCATAATTCATTTTAGTCTAGTAATGACCAACTCAGTTTTCTGTACTACAGTAAGGTTCTTTTTATTTTAAAGAGAATATAGTAAACAATATTTTATTCTTCTAGATAATATTAACATGCCTAATGGGCAGTAGTAAACATAGTAAGGCTAGGAAAGGCGATGCAAAAAATATACACATACATAATTATCCTCTATACACTGGAGTTATTGATACATAAAAAGTATTTACCAAATAAATCAAGAGGTATGGCACTCTGTTAGGTAATGGGACTGGTATAACATAAAACACCAAAACACACCTGAAGACTAGTAGTCACTGGTGACTAAGTTATAAAACGGCAGTAGAAACACAGCGCAAGATCCAGAGCCTAACAGTGCCTGGCACAGAGCAGGAACTCAGTGTGTGTTCACAGATACCAGGGAGTTTTTTAACCTGTTTGAAATTTGCTGAAGAGAGCTGTGGAAATGTTGGACTTCAGAATTTAGTCCCAGACATCAGTATTGAAACACTTGTTTCATTCTATCAGTGTTTTGGCTAGTTTTTCTTGGTTTGTTGTTTTGCTTCGTTTTGTTTTGTTTTTTATAAATGTCTTACTTGAAGTTAACATACTACCTCTTGAAAGTCATGTTACTCAAACTGCTAGTTTTCTTTCCACAACTTAGATCAATTAGTTTTACTTTCAATTTTGTACCTAACGAGGTTCTTGCCTTGACCAAGACACACAACTCTCTTACAAATCTAGAGCTTTCAAAATTATTGTCCTTCATATTTGTAAACTCTGTTTGAGTATGTAATCACCTTCATACCAATTATCTTATTTCATTCAAACACCAGCCTGTGAGACAGAAGGAAAGCTCTGTTGTTCCTATGCTAAAAGTGAGAACTGGGGTGGTTCTGGTGGTTGTTTTTAGGTGTCATCGAGTCACGTACGACTCTTTCTGAACTCTGTCCTATCCTGCGCCATCCTCACACTTCCTGACACACAAGAGCCACTGGAATGGGGTACAGTCACTGAACTAACAGTGATGCCCCTGGAACTGGAATCTATACTTTCTGAGTTCCTTCAACACACACCATTCCTTCACACAACACAACCATCTGCAGCCGTAATACTGATCACACAAAAATTCTTTCAAGTGCTTTTGTTCAACAATTCAATACTAGGAGTTCCTACGGTAGAAACAATTAACATGTTTGGCTGCTAACCAAAAGGTTGAAGGTTCAAGACTATACTGAATTGTATCTGAAAGAAAGTCTGGCTAATTGCTTCCAAAAACTACCAGTCACTGAAAACCCAACGTACTCACGCCTACCGTGACACACAGAGGGTCACCATGAGTCAGAGCCCCACATGCAAGACTCTGGTTAGACAGGCAGACAAAGCTCAACAACTACATGGTTCTTCCATGAGCTGAAAGGGGACTCCTTTCTTCTTCTTTACAAGAGTAGTTTGAGCTTTCCTTGATAAAATGCCCAAAACGAACATGGCATAGGGTTAAAGGCATCAAGTCCATTTTGGGGGTGGAGTGGGTGGGGATGATTACACTCTGCTTAGAAAACATAACTCAGTGATAAAGGTGGGAACATGTCACCCTTACTCTCATATTTTCCACTACAACCACATGCCTAGAACAAGTTCCTTAGTCGGTAAGCTTCTCCAGGGCCTGCCCTCCTCCATGGGTCCCTGTGGTTTTACTCACCTGAACATCTCAGCAGGACCATGAAGGGAGCAGCTTCTCAGAGACCTGAGAACAACGATGCCCCCAATTTCTCCTTCCTAAAATATTTTCTGCAAGTTAGCTTCTATTCTGTTAAATATCACTTTCTTCATTTTGATTTTTAAAATGCAAATATTGGGGGGCGGAGTCAATACTGTTAGAACAGCAGCTCCAGAAGTTTCTAATGCCTTAGTGTGAGTTTCTCTACCAGCCTTTCTAGAAAGAGGGAGTAGACAGGGTCATATCATTTAAATATAGGTCCCTGAGTAAGAGGAAGTGTGCAGAAGACTCTCGGGAAAAGGAAGGGAAAGTGGCGACTGCCACAGATAAAGCTCTCCCAATCTCTTTTTCTAAGAGCTGCTTAGGAGTTAGGTGTATTGCTGGCTCCTAAACATACGCTACCATTGAGCAATCTTTTGTCTTTGGTTTTTGAACTGCTCACAAAAGACTCAGGTCACTTGCTCTGTACTGGACAAACTGGATATGGTCTGAGGACACACTCATCCCTACCTCACTCTAGGGCTCAGTGTTCAGAGAAAATCAGCACCCCCTTCTCCAGGTGTGTCTTGTCTGACGTGGTCCTTTCTTTTGCATGCCCAGTGTGCACAGCTCCCAAATGCCAGGAGGCTGGACTTGGGCACAGACACTTGTGTGTCTTCACCAACGCAGAAAACAAAGACAAGTGTGGGTGTGTTGGGAGGTGACAGACAAAAACCATAACATTTGAGTTAAAAGGAGGCTTCTGATCAAGACTTTCAGAGAACACTGATGAGACTGCAAGTAGTCCCTGATTTGCACACAATATACTCAAGTTTCAGGACTCTGCACTTATCCTTGTTGTCTTTTGTTTGGGAGTTTTAAAGGCTTTGGGGGTGCACTTTATCCCCTTATCCTTAGCAACATATGCAACATACAATGTTGTAGAACATCCCGTGCTGATGTGGTCCTGTCAGGCGTTCATTTCCAGATGTTCAATGTTATGATGTAGACTGACTTAGGAGAGTCAAGAAGCCCTCCCTGGTGGTATAGGGGCTTTAATATTTAAAAAATTTACCCCAAATATATAAATGGAAGGCAACAAGGCCGATCACCTCAAAGGTGACCTTCCTCAGCTTTCAGTTCTCCACCAGCATCCAGGAATCAAAATGAATCTGCCGTCAAGGTTACTGGCGCACAGGAAGACCATATGTCAGGACGAAACTGTGTTCCACAGGGTTTTCACAGGGGCCCATCTTTCAGAAGCAGATCATGAGGTTAGACCTACAAAGACGAAACATCTTGACAGGGAACAGAAGACTCAAGTCATGTCTTAAACTTGTCAGCCAAGTTGAAGACCTCCAGCAGGACCCTATACTTCTTTATGAAGTTCCTCCCACTTCAGCCAATTGTTTTTCTGTCTGCCTTGCTATGTTTCCAAGAAGTTAGCATGCTGGGCTGCTAACTGAGAAATTGAAGGCTCAAGTTCACTCAGAGGCTCCTGGGAGAAAATTCAGCCACTTAAAACTCTGTGAGTACAGTTTTACTCTGACGTATGTGGAGGCACTATGACTCAGAGTCAACGTGGCAGCAACTGGGAGCAGTGTCACTGGACAGCAAGTTCTTCCACAGCAAGTCTTATTCTTGGCTGAATCGTCAGCAGCTTCTACAGGTATGTTGTTGTCATGTGCCATTGAGTCTCCTGCGACTCTTAATGATCCTGTGTACAACAGTCCTAAAACCTGCTCTATCCTGTGCCAGTTTTATTGTCTACAGGTATTCCAGTCCCTATTTTCAACTAAGTGGAAAGGTGACTAAGTCTTATCAACTCTTCGAGTTTATTTATCAACTGGCACATTTGATCTTTCTCTGATCTAGCAATTTTTGTGGCTAGTAAGAGGTAAAGTGGCCCAAGATAAGGAACACAAAAGGCAGGCCGCTAGCCTTTACAGTACATTCCTGGCCCCTTGAGAACCAGGAATCCCTTGGGAACGCTGATCTCAAGAACAAACCTGAGGTGAGAGTTGGAGGGGAGCAGAGGATATACAGGTAAGGGAAGCAGTATCAGTAGGGAGACGCTTGATTGGGAGATCATGGTCTAGTTCTAGACGGACACCTATCTAAGGAAAGTGGGGCTATGGCAAACACTGAAAGGTTGCCCCTGAAGGAAAGGTAAAGTGTGTCGAGGAAGTGTCTCAGTTGCATTCCTCCCTCCATCCCCATTAATTTCAAAATGAATAAGCACTGGTAGTAGTGACAGATCGGAAGAAGTGCCTTCTTGTCCAGCTGCTTCAGTCAGGTGCCTCTTGTGTCTATGGCACCTCACTGGGGTCCTCATCAGACTTGCACACAGGGAAAAGTATACTCTCTGCTAACAAACCTCCCCTCTAGGCTTCTGTGTCATAAGTAGGTACGCTGGCCATATTGGGCTTAAGAAGTTCAGTGGTGCCCCCTTCAAGTGGGACCAAGGCTCCACGCTATATCTACTATACATTAGATACTGGTCCTGGTTCTACTCTGCCCACCTGTGACCCACCAATAATCACTCTGAGCCTCATAATTTTTAATCCATAATATAACTCAGTGAAACCAAGGAAAATTCTATGTATATCTACGATCTTAGTGATGTTTGTTTGTCTGCTTGCTCCTTCCTTCCTTCCTTCCTTCCTTCCTTCCTTCCTTCCTTCCTTCCTTCCTTCCTTCCTTCCTTCCTTTTCTCCCTCTCTCTTTCTATACCTGTGTCTCTCCAAAGTGAAAAGTTGCTTTATCAAAGCTTTGCTGGGCATAAAAGAGATATGAGCCCAGTGCTGTTGCTAATATTCCCATGGCCTCCTGAGCTTCAAATCTGAACATTTTCTGAGGGGTCAACCAAAAGGAAAGAGACTCAGGCTCCTCCATCTCAAAACATATTATCAGTCTATAAAAAAAAAAAATAAAAAGAAAATGTAAGGGTTATCAGTACGGGAAGAAATGAGCATCAATATAACCTCCCCCAAGGCTAGACACACTGCAGCTTTTGCATCTGTGTTGTCACTGAGGAGTCATCGGGCTGCGTCTGTGTTTTAACATCTGTCAACTAAATTAGAGATCTAGATGGAAAAATGCAGAGCTCAGAAGCACCATGTGGTTTTTGACACTCCGTGGATGACACAGGGTCAAGGAAGCAAAAAATGAACTGCCATAAGACGCAATATAACATTTTTGTCAGTAACACAGCCCTTGTTTGAAACACCTTTTGCTCCAAAAAAAGAAAGAGTAAGTACTAAATTTTTCTAGAATTGTACTTGGAACTTTCACAGGAGCAGACTCTAACAACTAAAACCATCTGGGATGAACAAATGGCTTTCTATTTCCAGAGTGCCATGCCAGTGAACAGGACAGAACGAGCACGACTTATGTGTATGCGCTACCAGGTAGGATGATGCTCCACCAGCATCTTCTAGAACCAAGACACTCACGCTCTTACACCTGCTGCACACTAGCACAGGAATGCCACTGTGGACATGCATACATGTAGGACTGGGGCCTAGGACCCTAGGGCTTCAGTCAAAGGTTACTCTTTCTGCTATTTTTCTTTTCCAGATGAGAAAACTGAGTTAGGTAGAAAAAGCCTGATTCCCACTAACTGCAAGAAATCACAATATTCTCAAGATTTCTTAAGGAAATCTGTACTATTACTACTGTAATAGTTGCTTCAGTCAGGGTGTCTGGGTCCCTTTGTTTTTCCCAAGTTTGGAATCCAATCCCAACAGTGACAGTTTGCAGAAGGCCTCCCTGAAACACTTGCCTCTGACTAATCAGAAACATGAATGTTTCATTGTTAAGCTCTGTCCTTGGACAATAGCTAATTGTAATTGCTAATGCTTTCTCCTTACTATAATGCTCACACTGTTGCAAATTCTTTACTTGTCATTGCCTCACTAAATCCTAATAGCAATGTTATAAGTAGTTTTTGACTATTTTATATACAGGAAAACCTTAAGTAAGTTGCTAAGAACCAAGATTAGAGCTCCGGTTTTTCTCCACAAGAAAGTAACCTCCAAGAGGACAGAGGCTTCTCTGTGCTCATTGTTGCGTCCTCCACATCTCCACAGCCATTAGCATATAGGACAGGCCGAAACTCTGCTGAACGCATACACTACACAGTCTCCTCACACCAAGACAATGTTGTTGTTGTTATTATTGTTGTTATGTGCTGTCAAGTCACCTGGCACTAATAGTGACCCTATGTACAACAGCTCGGAAGTATGCCCTGTCCTGAGCCAGTCTCATTGACTCCAGCACATCTACCCCCATTGCCCTAGTTACTGCATCAATGCATCTCATCCAGGGTCTTCCTCTCCTGGCTGTCCCTCCACCCTTCAGTGCATGATGTCCTTCTCTATGGGTTGGTCCCTCCTAGCCACGTGCTCAAAGTATGTGAGACAGAGCTTCAAAATCCTAGCCTCTAAGAAGAAATTTGGCTTTACTTTCTCCAAGACACACCTATTTGTTCTTTTGGCCATCCATGGTTAAGTTCAAGACTCTTCTCCAGCACCACAACTCAAAGGCATAATTAACTCTTCTTCTGTCATCCTTAATCATTGTCCAGCTCTCTTATGCATAGCAAGTAATTGCGAAGACCATGGCCTGGATCAGGTGTACCATAGCCTCTAGACTGACACTGCTGTTTCTTAGTACTCTGGAGAGGTCCCTGACAGACCAAGACAATGAGAAAATATCACAATGGGGAGAGAATTCAAGTAATTCCTGAACACTGGATAAAGGGTGAAAATTAGCCACTTTTGTCCACCAAACAGAAACTGGGAATTATCTTTAGGACCCATATCTCTCAGCCAGCTCTCCCGGCTTCCCTTTCCCTAGGCCGCTCGATTGGGGTATTGCAGAAACTGGATCAGTGTTTTAAACACTGCAGTTTTACCATGCTATAGTCACTCAAGTTTATTCTGTCATCTGTCTGTAAAGAAAGAAACCGCCACTTCAAATCACAAGGCTGAGAATTGCCTTTAAATTTGTCCACTGAGCCAAGTTCATGCTTAGACTTGGACTTGACCTTTACTTTCTGCAAAGTAGTTCTCCCAGAACTGAACTGAAGCACGTGAGGTCTTACCCCTCCAATCCTGACCCATCATTAGACTGTTGCCTAGTTCCTGTCTTCTGCCATTCTCTCAGGCTCCTTCTTAAATTAAAATTCTGGATTACCCAGACTCTAATGCCTATTTAAAATAAAACCTAAATTACTACCTTATGTTTGGGGCACGTCAACACCCCATCTGGCATCTCTCATTTGGACGTGCGATGTGAACAAACTCACCCGGCACAAGTGGAAAATTGGTCTTGCATCACATAGTCTGTTGGAATCACCACATTTGGAATTCTAGGTTTATTCTCCCACAGAGTCAAATTTAGCCCAACCCTAGAGAACAGTTCTATGCACTCTGACATTCAAAATAACACTTGCTAAAAAGCGTGGGGGGTTTGCAAGCAACGTGAACTGCAACAAGAGGCATGTTATTACTGACTCACCTCCTACATGGGTTCCATCTTAGTCATCAGACATATGGTCACATCTTTGGCTTAGTTTCACAACCTCCTCCCCTCTTTTTATTTTTTTTTTCCAATTCAACCGCAAAAAAAACACAGGTAGACTTGGTGTCGTTTTGTTTTGGGAAAGCCCAAGAATAAGATGAAAGAGTTACAATATTTTCTTTAAGGGAATTGCACCCCAAGATTTATGAACAGACAGGAAGCGCTGATGGTTTACTGGGAGAATTCCTGCTTTACATCCAGGAGAATTGGGTTCAATTCCCAGACAGTAAACATTTTTTTTTCAGCCACCACTCATCTATCAATGGGAGTGGGTTGAGGGTTGTTGCTCAGAAAGGCTATTCCTTGGGAAAGGACATCATGCTTTGGAAAAGTGGGGGATATGCAAAGGAGAGGAAAACTTCCAATGAGAGCAAATGACACAGTGACTGCAGCACTGGACTAGTGTGTCAGAATGAGGAGGATGGCACAGGATAGGCCAGCGTTCAGATCTCTTGTTCATAGAGTCACTGTGAGTCATATGTTGCCAAACAACAACATGATGCTGAACCTTTGGTAGCCTAGTGGTAGAAGCCAGTCCGTGCATTGCTGTAAAGAGGTAATTTGTGATGCTGAACACTGGGACAGGGATGTGCCAAACGTGGTAATGGTTACCCGTGGTGCACAGTGTTGGCTGGAGCTTCCCAACTAAAACAAGCCTGGAAGCAGGAGCGGCATCCACTTCCGAAATGGCTTACCTCTGGAAACTCTATGTACGAACAGTGCTCAGGCCTTTTGTTCATAGGGTCACTATGAGTCATCTACGACTCGACGGCACCTAACAACAACAAGTGGTAGAAGCTCCATTGCCAACCCAAAGGCACACAGTTCAAATCCACCAGTTGCTCTGCATCCACCAGCCACACTGCAGAAAAAAGACAGGCCATTTCCTCCTGTGTGATTTACTGCCTCTGACAACCTGCTGGAGTGTCAGCTCTGAGTCGGTTCAGAACGTGGCAACGAGAAAGATGCTGAAAATATTTTACCACAGCTTATGAGGTTGGGGGGTGGAGGAAGGCCAAGGAAGAAAGGCCTGGTGATCACCTCCTGAAAATCAACCAATGGATCCCAGGGATCTAGTCCATAACTGATGATACGGATCTCCCAAGACCTGTTTGTGCATGAAGTAGCCAGGAGCTACTCTTTGGTAGCTAAGAGCAATGCCTTTGATATATGGATACAAAACCGGTTGTTCCAAAGTAAAAACAACTAAGAATGTCTTCATCTGAAAAATTCTATGTCATTTAAATCTAAACTACATAGCTAAATCTGACTCTCAGATTTATCATCGCTTCTAATTTTAATTGTTCACCAGACACACTGACAGGTGATAAGGATTATTTCTATTTGTTCTAAATACTGAGCCTCCTTCAGGTTACCTCAAGGGGGAAAAAATTATCTTAAAATGAGTCAGACCTGGCTTCGAAACTGTCAGGGCCTAGGCAGTTGCTCTGTTCCTTCTCTCTTGGGTCACATAGGGGTCCCCCCACCCCACTCCACATGTTTGCTTCGTTTTTTCCCCCCTTTTATCAACTGCTCTTCTGAACAGTATACAACTGTCCCAAATGTCTACAATGACCCTAAGCATAGTGCTTTGCCTAGATAGCTGGTCTAGTATTTCAGTTTCCTACTGTCTCATTCTGGAGGGTCCATGATTCACTGCGGGCCAGTGCACAAAAGGCCTTGGTCTAGCCCTACCTGGGCCCTCCAGTGGCTAGGCAGGCAGTATGGAATCGAGGGAGATGTTAAAAGGACACACAAAGTGGGATTTATAGTCATAAAATATAATGTTTAGTGCAAACTTTAAGTCTTGAATTTTTGTTCTCATGCAGCCAAATTTACAAATAACCATTTAAAATGAAAATTTCATATGCTTAATTCTACCACAGTATTTCAATCTGTTGTAAATGAGGTTACTATGAGTCAAAACTGCCCCAAGTGAATCGAACAGCTACAATGGTTAACCCTTCCATCAGTCTTAGAAGTAAAATTAGACAAACTGAATAGAAATTTCAAGTGGTAAATGTGGCCATAATTTGCAAAGACCCAGAAGAATTGGCTCATATGGAATAATGTATGAATTCTCCCCAGACTCTTTCAGGAAATTATTTGTCAATGGACATCATTACATTCCCTCCAAACCTTCCCAACCTATAAAGCGTGCAACATGTATATGTTGGGAGAAAATCAATAAATATTGGTTAATGTCTCTTGGCACCGTTGTGTTACAAGCTACACAAATTTTCTGCTGTTCTTATTACTCAGAAAATTATGATGTCCATTGGCAAAGCCACTATTTTTTGCATGCCCCATTCTGACACTCCCATCCCCCTAATCTTCTTCTTGATATTGAGAACAATGTTTACAATGCGATAACAGCACATTCCCAGCATGACTGTGGCTAACAGCCATAAAAGCTAACACCTAGAACCATCTCTGTTGAATATGCTTTACAAAAAATTGGTCCCAGTGGGAAAAAGTAGCCCAGGGCCTGGTGAGAGAACTGTATAACTGTCCATTGACTTGAAGCTGAACTTACCACTTGCTGTTTTTTTCTCTAACAATCTAAATCTGGAAAATGTGCTGTCTAGTCAGCACTACAGGCTCAGGTCATTCAGCAAAATGCTCCAAATGCCATAAAAGCATGTCTGTGTGTTACTAGAAAACGAACTAGTAAAATAGAGGCTACAGCTATATTTTGGACACCTGAATTGCCTGCACCAAGACAATTCTGTAATTCAGGCAGGCAGCAGCTACGTACAGTGCAGACATTGTAGGTGTATGTGTACCTACAGAGTCACCTGTGATTTTGATGCTGGCCTGTGGCCACTTAGCATCCATGCTGGGACAGCCATCTGAATCCATCTCACTGGGCAGCAAAAATACACAAGCCAGGCCTGCCTCAGGAAGTTCCTATCAAATTAACACTCTTTAGTTTAACTTACTAAGATAAACCATCAAGCCCTAACCTAACTGTCAATGCTGAAAACAGCCATGAATTTTTTTATTTTATAGTGATTCATTTACAAAGATTGAATACATTGTTTTTCACAAAAGATCCTTCCCACTTCCTTCTCTGCACCCCATCAAATTGTGCAACCCTACAATTAATACACACACACACACACACACACACACACACACACCCCACCCCATCCATCCTCACCTCTCTGGTTCTCCCCTCATACTCATTCTACAACAATGGTTTATATAGTATTTGCCAACATGGGATGGAGTTCACTTAGCAAAATGCTCTCCAGGCCCTCCCAAATTAGGTAGCAATTTACAAAATCATTGATCCTGTGTGCTGCACAGTATCCATTGTGTAAATGTACCTTTATTATATTAGACATATTGTCTGTATGATTCCTCTACAATAAAGAACTCTCTCTT
>NW_006399754.1:3277059-3282513 GCF_000299155.1 Elephantulus edwardii | reverse complement strand
GAAGAGATTGAGATTGTTAACAACTTTAGTTTGCTTGACTCCACGGTCAGCACTCTTGGCACCAGCACCCAGGATATCAAAAAATGTATTGCGATGGGAAAGTCTGCTGTTAGGGACCTCTCCAGGGTACTGAAGAGCAATGGTGTCACTCTGGAGACTAAGGTGCGTCTGGTACAGGCTATGTTCTTTGCAATCACTTGTTTTGCATCAGAGAGTTGGACAATAACTAGGGAAGATAGAGAATTGATGCTTTGAGCTGTGGGGCTAGAGAAGAGTATTGCCAAGAAAACAAACAGATTCATCCTGGAGAGGATTAAACCAAGCTGCTTCTTGGAGGCAAAGATTCTGAGGCTTCGTCTGACATCCTTTGGACATGTTGTAAGGAGGGACTGGTCCTTGGAGAGGGACTTCATGCTTGGGAGGGTGAAGGGACGGCGCAGGAAGGGAAGACCCTCTATAAGGTGGATTGATTCAGTGACTGGGGTAGTCGGGATGGGTGTGTCAGAGGCAATGTGATTGGCACAGGACAGAGCAGGGTTTAGGGCTGTTGTACATAGGGTCGCTATGAGTTGCAAGCGACTCAACAGCACATAACAACAGCGTAACATGCAATCTACAGCACTGTAAACCCAAGGAGCCTCCGCTGTAAGTTGGTCGTCTCTGACTAGACAAGAAGGCGAATTTTGAGTGAAAATTAAACAATGAAAAGGAATGGAAAAGGAAGACCTACTGACTCATGTCTTTTAATTGTGGTGTTAGTTAAGAGGATTTAATATCCCCAAAAAAAGCACTTTTAAAAAAAACAGATCTAAATAAAATATTGGGGTTTAAAAAAGAAGACTGACTATTCTGTAAACTGCCAGAAGATGCACAGCAGAACGTTCCACAGAAGCAAGGATGGGGAGACTGTCTCATACAGACTCTGAGCGTGTTCTCAGGCGGAGTCAGTCCCTGGAGGAAAAACGTCAGGCCTCAATCCTCAGTTAGGACAAAGACGAGACCCTGACCAAGATAGAATGCTACCACGGCTACAAGCAGCTCAACCACAACAGCAATTTTAATGGCATAGAACATGGCATTATTTTATTCTGTTGTTCATAACGTAACTCTGATCCAGAAACAACTCAAAGGCACCTAACAACAAAAATAATCTTTCCACTTTAAACCAAAAATATTTCCTGAAGTCTTTAAAGCAAACACTAGTTTGGCTTAACCAAGAGAGAGTATTAGTCTTGAGATTGTGCTCTTTTAAGAACTACCTATATCAGAACAAACTGACAAGACAATTTTAAAGTTTAGATTGGAAACTTAAGAGGCATTAAGTTTATGTTAATGAGATTGTGTTAATTCAGAAAAGGAAGGTGAGAATAAAGAGAATGTAATCAATGTCACTGAATTGTACATGTAAAAACAGCTGGATTTATGTTTTGATGTGTATATTCTCAACAATAAAAAAATGTAAAGCAATAAAGCAAATGGGTTTTGTTGGATTTTTTTAAAGGACGTGTTCAGATGATCTACGGGCTCACCATAATGCAGCTCCTTCTCTGGTTACTCTCACATGTTCTCGATCTGCCCCACTCCTGTGTATGAATACACCACTAGGGCCCCAGTGGTCTTTTCAGTTCCTATTTCCTTGCCTGTTCAATCATGGGGTCTTCATAACATCATCCCAAACACCCTTTCACATCCTCACCTAAAGTACTCCTACTTATCCTTCCTGTCAGCTTAAACTTTATTTCTTCAGAAAATTACCTGGCTCCTCAGGCCCTTGACTGGAAGCAGGAGCGGCATCCACTTCTGAAATGGTTTGCCTCCGGAAACTCTATGTAGGAACAGTGCTCAGGCCGTTCGTTCATAGGGTCGCTATGAGTCGTCTACCATTCGACGGCATCAAACAACAACAACAAACAACAGGCCCTTGAGCTCTATTACATACTGTTGTTATATCCTGTTCCTCATACGATGTATCACAATTGAAATTAGCCATGCATGTGATGAGATATTCAATGTCTGGTTTGGAGCCAGGACACATATTTGTTTTCTTTGGTCTCACCTAGATCCTTAAGGAAATAAAAACTCATTGCCACTAAGTTGGTTACAAGTCATAGTCACCCTTCATCAGGTTTCTTAGGCAGTAACACATAGCAGGAGAAGAGTGCCTATCATTCTCCCAATGAGCTGCTGGTAGATTTGAACCAAGAAGACGTGCAGGCTTTGGGTTAAGAGCACAACACAGGTAGCTTCCATAAGCAGAATGTGGTACCTGTAAGTCAAATGATAAAGACTCAAAAGGACACCTGAAGTCGCATTCATTTCTAGTTGGAAAGACCTGAAAAGTGAGATTTCCACTGATGAAAATAGACAGTCCAAGAAGCTGACTAATAAGACTTACAGCCCAAATCTTACTCTTTGCTTAGTTAAAATGTACAGACTCAGTTTTCTAAAATTAGAAGAAGCTTCAAGATTTTATTTGCCTCTAGAAGTTAGTGCCTAATAATCCACTAAACTCTTTGTTCTGTTTTTCCTTGTCATTTACTTCCTTTTCTTTAGTAAATATTTTGTTTCAAAAACTAAAGTCCACAATTTATTCAGATACCCTCGGGATTTTTTCCTAATATTTTTACAGGACCCCATTTGAAACAAATATGACCATCATACTTAAGTGTCCTTATGTGCCACCTAGCTATGACAGTCTCTCAGACTCTCTTTGCTTTTGGTGACCTTGATAGTTTAGGAATTACTGGTCAGTTATTTTGTAGACTGTTTCCTAGTTGGGATTTTTTTCCCCATGGAAATATAATTCCATATCATAAAATTCACTCATTTAAATTATACAATCCAAAAAGTTAGGCAGTCATAATTATTATCAAACTACAGAATATTTTCATCACCGCAAAAGAAACATACCCATTATCAGTCACTTCTCATTCTCCTTGCTCCCTAACCCTTGGCAACCACTAATCTGTGTTCTTTACAGATTTGCCTATTCTGCACATTTAATGTAAATGATTCATATAACATGTGGCCTTTTATGTCTGTCTTCACATCCATGGCTTAATGTTCAGACCCAAATAGGCCTACATGGTTAAAAATAAGAAACCAAGGACATATAAGCTCTTAAGAATAATCAGAGATCAAAAGGACAGCATTAGCGTAGGAATAAAGCTCAGAAGAAGTCAGGAAAGGATAAGAAAGAAAGATGAATGATGATATAAACACATGGAGAAAGTGGGAGATTGCAACACCAATACAAGGAACAAAATGTGTATGAACTGTTAAATTAAAAAATCTATTTGTATCACCCAAATAACAATAAAGAAATTTTTAAAATGACTTGTTACCAAGACAGAGGGAGAGATTACATCTTACCTTACGGGGCAGTTCTACTCTGTCACATATAGGATTACTGGGATTTGGAATTGATTTATTAGCCCACAACAGCAACCACTATTTTGGATCCATAGTCCTTTATGTTGTTGTTGCTGCTCAATGCTATCAAATTGGAACCAACTCATAATTGACCCTCCAGAAGGTTTTCAGGAGCTGAAAAGCATACTGGAGGAGACTGCCCATTTTTCTCACACGGAGCATATGGTGGATTCGAACTCCCTGTCTTCAAAGTTGACAATACAACTCCCTGACCACTAGGAATGCTGGTTAGAGTTCCCTTGTCATAAATATTGCAAATATTTATAGTCACTTTCCATGGTTCAAATACATCACTAATTCACTTGTTCTTTTCTTCCTTGTTTTACAAAGATAATGAATTCTGTCAGTTTTCATTTTGCTAGTTTCTGAATTTTGCATCGTGTTAAGGAAGTCTTCTTACCTCATGATTTATAAGACTATTCTTCTGAATTTTCCCCAATACTTCTACACAATTTTTATCATAATTGAGCTCTTCAGTATATCTCAAAGGATATTTCAGTGCGTATTATAAAGGGAAATAATGCTTAATAACCTATTTTTTTTACTTCCACCATACTGTAAATGAGATAAGGAATTGGCAAACTTTCCTGTAAAAGTCTGTAGGGTAAGTATTGCAGTCTTTGCAAACACATGGTATCTATCACATGCACTTTATAAAAGAACACTTTCATTGAACTCAACTTTGCTTGTGGATGCTGATGCCCAAAGTTCCCAAGTTGAACAGAGGATTCTTCAATAAAAGGGATATGCTTGTTCTCTCAGTGTACTGGTTTGATAGGGATGGGCAAATAAAAAACTGGCTATCTAAAATGAGATGTTAGGGTATGAGGCATGAAGTAGCTGGCTAAACACTTTCACAAATTGTCATTTCAAAAGTCATTAAGATGATTATAAGGGAGGGGGAAATCCCACATTACACATGAATGAAATACAACGTAAATAAAAGTTTATATAAAACACAATATGCATGTGTGAAACACAATGTATGTGAATAAAAATACATTCATTTTTAAAAGTTGAGAAGGGGATCAGAATAAGGGGAAGGGTGGGAAAAAAACACTGGGATCACATAGACTAGTGAGGCAGGGAGTGATGATGTGGGATTCAATGGGAGTTTAAAACAATGGGGTGGTAATAGAGATTACATCTTACAAAGCCATGTGGGCAATAATGATAACTGACAATGGTAATTAATTATATAGACTATAGTGTATATGAATGATTGTATAAAACATAAAGTACATGTACAAAAAATTACATAAATAACACTTTAAAACTGTAATTAGCTCATAGAACGCATAGAAAGAGTCACTAGCCAAATATGGTTCAGTATGCTCTCATTCTCTGAAATAAGCCAATAATTGTAATTTAAGAATTTCTTCCCACAAAAAAAAAAATAATTTCTTCCTCAGAAATACTTATATGAGTAAAATTGTAGTTCTTAAACAGCATTTCACAGAATATTATAATAGTCATAAAAGGTGGAATCAATCTGATTATCTATTAATAAGAAAATTGTTAAATAAATTTTGTTGTTATGTGCCACTAGGTCAGAACCAATTCACAGCTCACCTTTCAGTGGATTTTTAGAAGCAGTAATTTCCACAGGAGTAGATTATCCATGGATAGGGAATTTCCAGAAGCTCAAGTGGGATTTAGAAGAGGCCATGGCACCAAAGATATCATTGCTGATATCAGATGGATCCTGGTTGAAAGTAAGGAATATCAGAAGAATGTCTACTTGTGCTTTATTGACTATGAGAAGGTATTGGACTGTGTGGATCATGACAAGTTGTGGCTGGCATTGAGAAGAATGGGAATCCCAGAACACTTGATTGTGCTCATTAGGAAGCTATACCTGAACTAGACAGCTGTTATGCGAACAGAGCAGAGAATACTGCATAGTTTGGAATTGGTAAGGGATGTATTTGGTCTCCATACCTGTTCAATCTACATGCTGAGCAAATTATCCAAGAAGCTGGACTCTATGAAGAGGAGTGTAGCATCAGGATTAGAGGGAGA
>NW_006399754.1:3275761-3276959 GCF_000299155.1 Elephantulus edwardii | reverse complement strand
TTAGACAAATCTCTTGTCAATGACCTCGTAAGTGCACAGGTGTCACTAGACTCATAAACATGAGAAAGTCCAGTTGCATAGTCAGTGGAGAGCTGTGCTGATACTACAGGAGGTGCAGGGTGCACATCTTGTACCAACAGCATTTACTGGGAAGAAAGATGAGCCATCTCCTCCCACTATGACTTACAGCCTCAGAGATCCAATGGTGTGTAAGCTAGGAATCAGAACCAACTAGACAGTCATTGTACAAATGGAATTGGTGGACAAAGAAGAATTTCATGAAGCAATGTATGAGCAAAAGCCTGTGGTGATGAAGGAAGTTCAATCTGCTGCAAAAGAATTGGCAAAAAACAAGTCCCCAGGAATTGATGGCATGCCAATTGACATATTTCAAGAAACAGATGCTGCCCTGGAGGTGCTCACCAAGTTGTGTCAAGAAATCTGGAGAACAACCACTTGTCTAGCTGACTGGAAGAGATCTATATTTGTTCCCATTGCAAAAAAAAAGGTGATCCAACAGAGTGTGGAAATTATCAAACAATATTATTGATATCACATGTAAGCAAGACTCTTCTGAAGATTATCCAAAAATTACTGGAACAGGATATCAACAGAGAAATGCTTGGAGTGCAAGCTGGATTTAGAAGAGGCCATGGTGAGAGGGATAGTATAGCTATTGTCAGATGGATTTTGGCTAAACCAGAGAGTATCAGAGGAATGTCTATCTATGTTTCATTGACTATGAAAAGGCATTTGACTGTGTGAATCACAACAAACTGTGGCTGACTTTGAGAAGAATGGAAATCCCAGAACACTTGATTGTGCAGGAAACACAAATTTGGAAGGGTGTGCATCAAGGATGTTTCCTATCTCCAATTCTTTTCAATCTATTAGTGGAAAAGAGTATCCGGGAGGCTGGGCTCTATGAGGAGAAGTGTGGCAACAAGATTGGAGGTAGACTCATCAACAATCTGCATTATGCAGATGACACAACCCTGGTTTCTGAAACTGAGGAGTTGTTTTACATGCATATGATAATTGGACAGGGAACTCTGTGGGCCTAATTCATACCAAGTTGAGCTGTTAGCCCAAAGGTTACACCATCTTGGTTGTTCAAATTCACCAGGATCACCAAGAGATAAAATAAGCAATTTCCTTTGTGAAAACCAATGTATTCAAATTTTGTAAATATATATAT
>NW_006399754.1:3259897-3267116 GCF_000299155.1 Elephantulus edwardii | reverse complement strand
GTGTCATAATGGATGGAAAGGAGATTGAAACTGTCAACAGCTTCATCTTGCTTGGATCCACAATTAACACCCTTAGGACAAGTGGTCAGGAAATAAGGAGACGCATTGCAAGGGGGAAAGCTGCACTTAACCCCTTCTAAATTACTGAGAATTAGTGATGTCAATTTGAGAACTAAGGTGCATCTGATTCAGGCCATGGCCTTTCCAATTACTAGCTATGTATCCAAAACCTGGACAATAAATAAGGATGACAGAATAAGAATTTATGCCTTTGAGTTGTGGTATTGGAGAAGAGCACTGAACATTCCATGGATGGCCAAGAAAATGGATATGTCTACCAACTTTTGCAGTCAGAGATTGATCAAATGTGCAATTAAGATGCATTAATAACAATGGGTGACTGGAATGCAAAAGTTGGAAACAGGGAAGAAGGATCAGTAGTCAGAAAACATGGACTTGGTGACAGAAATGAAGCTGGAGACAAAATGATAGACTTCCATATAATCATTGATTTATTCATTGCAAATATTTTTTAAACACATAAACAGTGACTATACACATAGATTTCACCTGATGATATACATAGGAATCAAATCTATTACATCTGTGGGAAGACTCACTGGAGAAGCTCAATATCAGCTATGAAAACCAGGCCAGGTGCTGATTGTGGAACTGACTATCTACTACTCACATGCAAGTTCAAACTGAAGCTAAAGAAAGTTAAGTCAAATCCACAGGAACCAAAACTTGACCTTGAGTCTATCCCACTTGAATTCCAAAACTATCTCAGGAACAGATTTAAGGCCTTGAAGACTAATGAGCAAAGATCAGATGAGCTATGGGAAAATATCAGGAATACCATCCATGAAGAATGCAAAAGATTATTTAAAAGGCAGACAAGAAAGAAGAGACTAAGAAGGATGTCAGATGAGACTCTGAATATTGAAATAGAGAGTCAAGAAGCCAAAACAAAGGGAAGAAATTAAGGAGCTGAACAGAAGGTTTCAAAGGGCAGGAAGAAAAAGCAAAGTATTATAATGAAATGTGCAAAGATCTAGAATCAGAAAATCAAAAAGGCCGACCAAACTCACTCATCATTTCTTAAGTTGAAGGAACTGAAGAACAAATTCAAGCCTTGATCTGTAATACTCAAGGCTGCTTTGGGCAGAATATTAAATAATCCAGGAAGCATTAAAAGAAGATGGAAGGAATTAATTGGGCAACATAGAAGAATTTCATGAAACAACATATGAGCAAGAGCCTGTGGTGATGAAGGATGAAGTTCAAGTTGCTCTGAAGTAACTGGTAAAAAACAAGGCCACAGGAGTTGACGGCATACCAATTCACATATTTCAACAAACAGGTGCTGCCCTGGACATGCTCCCCAAGTTGTGTCAAGAAACATGGAGGACAACCATGTGGCCAACTGACTGGAGGAGATTCATATTTGTTCCCATTCCATAAAAAGGTGACCCACCAGAATGCAGAAACTATTAAACAATATCATTAACATCACAAGCAAGCAAGATTCTGCTAAAAATTATCCAAAAACTACTGAAATAGCACATCAACCAAGAAGTGCCAGTTGTGGAGGCTGGATTTAGAAGAGGTAATAGGAACATAACAGTTAATGTTAGATGGATCTTGGCTGAAAGCAGAGAGTACCAAAGTAATGTCTATTTTTGTTTTAATGAGTATGCAGAGGCATTTGACTGTGTGGATCACAACAAACTGGCTAACTCTGAGAAGAATGGGAATCCCAGAACACTTGATTGTGCTTATGCGATACGTATACTTAGACCAGGATGCAGTCCTCAGAACAGAGCAAGGATACACAGCATGGCTCAAAATCAGGAAGGGTACACACCAGCAATGTGTCCTATCTCCGTACCATTTCCATCTATACATGAAACAGATCATCCAGTAAGCTAGGCTCAGTGAGGAGGAATGTAGCATCAGAGTTGCAGGAAGACTCATCATCAATCTGCGTTATGCACAAGACACAACCTTACTTGCTGAAACTAAGGAGGACCTGAAGCACTTTCTGCAGAAGGTCAAGAACTGCAGCCTTCAATATGGATTGAAGCTCAACAACAAGAAAACAAAGATTCTCACTATAGGGCCAATTAGCAGCATCAGGATGGATGGTGAAGAGATTGAGGTAGTTAACAGCTTTAGTTCGCTTGGCTCCACAATCAACACTCTTGGTGCCAGTAGCCAGGAAATCAAAAGATGAATTACATTGGGAATGTATGCTGTCAGGGACATCTCCAGAGTACTGAAGAGCAACGATGTCAGTCTGGAGACCTGACAGATGCACCTAATTCAGGCCATGGCCTTCACAATTACATGCTATGCATCATAAAGCTGGACAATGACTAGAGATGACAGAAGGAGAATGGATGCCTTTGAGCTGTGGTGTTACAGAAGAGTAGTGAATATACCATGGACTGCTAAGAGAACAGGTTTTTCCTGGAGAGGGTGAAACTAGGTTGCCAAGCATTCCGAATACATACTTTGGGCATGCTGCAAAGAGGGACCAGTCCTTGGAGAGGGATATTATGCTTGGGAGGAAGGACAGAGCAGACAGAGTGGAGGGGAAAGCCCTCTATAAGATAGATGGATTGACTCAGTGACTGGGGTAATGGGGGTAGGTGTGTCAGAGAAAATAAAGTTGGCTCAGGATAGAGCAGGGTTCAGAGCTGTTGTAAAGAGGTTCGCTATGAGTCACAGGCAACTCAATGGCACAGAACAACAACAACAACATAACAATATGTCACATTAATAAAAGACTAACCACTGTACACCAAATCTAATTCAGTTAACTTCCACCCCGTCAGAGGTGATAAGGATGGCACAGAATAGGGCAGAGTTCAGGTCGGCTGTTTATCGGCCACCAAGACTCATGCTCAACTTGATGTCACCTAACAACAGCTTTCAACACTGGAAAATACTGGGCTTCTGCTCCTAGACATAGTAGATATTAACTTGCAACAAATTAGTCTTGCCATTAAAAAAAAAGACAACAAACAAACAAACAAAAACACCAAAACTATGAAACTTAGCAAAATATACACACAATGGCTGTTTTCAGGTATAGGTCAACAGTTAGATTAGGACTATGATTATGATATCTGTAAGACAGGGAAAGATTCTATGTGACTTCTATCATCATCACAGATTGCTGCCTGCAAGCATTTTCCTGACTGTAACGCAGGTGAAGAGAGTACAAGGGAGAAATGGTTGAAAAAGAGCATGATAGTTGTGTTGAGCTGAGGAGACAACCAAGAGTTTGACATAACTAATGCAGCTGCTATTTGCAGATTGGGGAAACATCACAGAAATCTGAACTGTATAGATAAAGGTCACCGGCTTGGGAGGGGGGAATATATGGAATATATATATTCCATATATACTTTGGCTTAATAGCAAATTGTATATGAACAGGCCACAACTCCTTGAAGTTACAATAAAAAACAATATCAACAAAAACCCCAACACCTAGCCATTGTGGGAAGAGTATATATTGGGCATGTATGAGATGAATAACTACTAGAACTCATCAAGTTCTGACCATTCAGAGTAGAGAGGTCTCACTGAACTCTCCAGGCATTCAGCAAAGACCTACAAGGACCATATCTTAGCAGCAGAGCCAATCTGTGCCTGTTGTTGTCTGATGTCAAGTTGGAACGGACCCAAAGCTGACCCTCCAACGGGTTTTCTGAGGCAGTTAATCGATTGGGAAGGGACTGCCCATTCTTCTCCTATCGGAGGTGGTGGGTTAGAACTGTGTGCCTTTGGGATTCCAGCACAATTTAAGAAAACCATAAATATAATCATTTAAGAAAAAGAGTAAAAAAACTATGAAAAAGGGTCAAATGAAAATTTTAAACTGAAAACTAGAATGTGACATTAGATATCTCCAAAAAGACTTGAGAGCTGATTAGACAAAGCAGAAAAAGTGAACATGAAATGTCAAAAATAAACAGTTTCAGTAGCATATGCACAACATGAGTTTTAAGAGAAATAAAAAAGGAGAGAAAATAAATATTTGACAAAATAACAGCTAAATTTTTCTAATTTCATGAAAACTGCAAATCAGAAATTCATGAAGTTCAATGAGTTAACTAGAATAAACATGTATATACTCACACAAACACTAAAGTACATAATAATAATAAACTGTTGAAAATCAAAGATAAAATTATTTAAAGTGTCAAGAAAAAGAAACATAGAAGAGAGAAGTAAAAAAAAAAATACTGACTTCTCATCTGAAACCATGTGTGTCAAAACTGTTAACACTATTCTTTTCTGAATTATTCCACCACTATTCACATCATCGCAGTGTCCCCTGAGCAAATACTCTCTCCCCTTTCCTCCCAACCCTGTTGTTATGTGCGGGATCAAAACCTTGCCCTGTCCTGTCCCATGCTCATAATCTCAGATATGCTCTATTCTTATTAGATTGGCTTTGTCAAACTATCTTCTGAGGATTTTCTCTTTCTCTGACCCTCCACTTTTCCCAGCCTGATGTCTTTTCCAAAGACTGGCCCCTCCTGACAGCATGCCCATGGGATCCGTGCCTCTAAGGAGCACCCTGGTTACATTTCCTCCACAATAGACTTGTTTGTTCATCTGACATTCCATGAGATAGTCAGTATTCTTTCCCAACATAATTCAAATGCATCAATTCTTCTTCTATCACCCTTCTTCACTGTCTAACTTTCAGATGCATTCTTTCCTTTTCGCTGTCATCAAGTCAGAACCAATTCATAGCTGACCATGCACTGGTTTCTGAGGTATAAATGGCGTGGAAGGAACTTGTACATCTCTCTCTCGGAGCCATTGGTGAATTTAAACTGCCAGAGAAGTGCCTTTTGTGGGTAAGTAATGCAACTTCCTGCAGGTTATGCCATCAGAGCTCCCCTAATTAAAGTGAGGAATAGTGTTCAGTTGAGCAAATTCTGGTAGGAGAAAGAGCAAACATTTCCAGAGACATTCTTTTGACACTAATTAAAGGTCCCATCGCTGAAAATTTGGCTTGAAAATTTGTACCAAGAGTTTAATCCTGAAGCACATGGTTTGTGGGAAGCTGAAGTCTATAGTAAAACCCTAACACTATTTTAATTCTTGACATAAGACATTTGTGTTCTTTCTAGTCAATCAACCGGCACACACAGTTTTTCTTTCAAGAAGAGGAAGGTGAGAAAAATTAGAAGAATCTGTTCTCGAAAACAATGTATTCAAATTTTGTAAATAAACCAGGATTTAAAAAAAGAAGAGTGCCAGTGAAAGTGGATGGCAATTAACAGGCAAACCTACAAAGGAGTTTGCAGAATAAATGAAACTTGTGTCCTTAGTGATTAGCCAAAAACAGTTGAATGTGATCTAGTTTAAGTTGAAAAAATTAGAGTCCTGGTGCCTATGACTTGGAATCACATGGCTGGGTGATTGAAGTTACAGAACCAATTCCTTTAATCTGTAATTATATGCTTATCCTAATCATGGTCTTTTGCCTACTTCCAAAACAGTTCTGTTGTTCATAAGGTAGCTATGAGCGGTACTAAGTGATACTCAACTCTACTGCACCTAGCAACGACATACCCCTCACAGAAAAAGCAATTAATCGTAACTGCCACCAATCATGATCTGGTAATGTGTTGGGGGGGGAGGGGGGTTTCTTCTCCAATTTATATAAATGAAACTTACAGCTGTGATTCAGTGCAACACCTTGGGACCACTGTGGTGGTTTTCCTCATTCAAGAATGATTTTCTCATTAATTAAAAAGGCTCACCTTCCAGGTTCTAATTGCTTTAAATAGGAGGCTCCCAGCACACACCCATGGTTAATAAAAAGATGCACTACGGGGTGGGGGAAGGAGGAAAGAATTATTTTCTCTTTGTCATACCTTTGCTTTGCCTACATCTTAATAAAAGAGTCTCTAAAAATATCTTTTAATCTGGAGTGGTTTTCCCTCCCCTCACCCTAAGAACAATAGAATACACTTGAACTTGTGGGGCCATATCAAGTGCTCCCTTACCTGGCAGTGTTTGGTACCAATAGAGATGTCAACAAGTTTGTATTCATTACTGAAAAGAAACCACATTTTTCATCAGAAATCTGCTGAATCACATATCAGACCATTAGGGGGGCGGGCAATGCAGCATGATGTAAGGTCCCAGAGAAAAGTATCTCTGTTCTTAGCAGAGAAGACCAGGGCCCAGACTGGTTCTCTGCAGTCACCTACGACTTTTGGAAGAGTTACTGCTTCACAGTTACAGCAAGATTCAAAAGTTGGAGGACAGTTGGTCTTAGTCATTACCAAGGGCAGACAAAAGGAAATTAGCCTAAATCCCATCAAGAGAAATCTAGGTTAGGAAAAAGAATAATTCGTGGAAGATTGTTGGCAGGATACAATGCCTGTGCGCTTGCCAAGCATTTAAAAAAAAAAAAAACCCAAAACATTTTTTCACTGTCCTTACAAGAGACTATGACTAATTAAAAACCGCAGTGGTAAGAAGCTGTGCGGCAATCTCAAAGGCATGTGGTTCAAATTGCCCAGCTGCTCCACAGGAGAAGGATGGGCAATATCCTCCTGTGAAACTTACTGCCTCTGAAAACTCACTGGACGGTCAGCAATGGGTTGATTCCAACCTGATGACACACACCACCACCAAGTGCAGAAATACAAACTAGCTATTGTTGTTAGGTGTCACTGTCAAACCAACAGGGACTCATAGTCCATCTCCACAGTCTTGGTCAAGCTCAACAAGTCCACTGTTGCATTTTCTGTGTCCATCTAGCTCAATGAAAGTCTTCCTCTCTTTCTCTAACCCTCTACTTTCCCCAGTATGACATCTTTTTCAAAGGACTAGTCCCTCCTGACAACATGCACTAAGCATGCAGGATGAAGTTTTACTGTCCTTGCCTCTAAGCAGCTTCGTGGCTGTACTTCCTCTAAGACAAATTTATTTGTTCTTTTGGCAGTCCATAAGACATGCACTATTGCTCAGCAGCACCACAATTTAAAGGCATCAATTCTTCTTCAGTCTTCCATTAGTCACTGCCCAACTTTCCCATACATACAAAGCAACTGAAAATGGCTTGGATCCAGTGCCCCTTAGCCTTTAAAGAGATATCTTTGCTCCTTAGCACTTCAAAGAGGTACTTGACATTAGATTTCCTCAATACAATATGTTGTTGTTGTTGTTATGTGCC
>NW_006399754.1:3250756-3254837 GCF_000299155.1 Elephantulus edwardii | reverse complement strand
ACTGGAGTAATGGGGGTGGGTGTGTCAGAGACAGTGCAATTGGCACAGGACAGAGCAGAGTTTAGGACTATTGTACATAGGGTCACTATGAGTCACAAGTGACTCGACAGCACATAACAACAGCAACAACATGGGATATTCAATATTCTTCATCTGTACCATAATTCAAATGCACCAATTCTTCTTGGTCTACTTTATTCACTGTCCAACTTCCACATGCATATGAAGCAAATGAAAATAGAATGGCTTGGGCCAGGTGCACCTTAGTCTTGAAAATGACATCCTTGCTCTTTAGCACTTTAAAGCCAAAAAATTTTAAAAATTGGGATTTCTATCAACTTTCACAGTCTGAAATGTATTGAACATACAATCAAGATGCAGTAATAATAATGGTGACAAAACAATTGGGAACAAACAAGTGCTGGTAGTTACAAAATATGGCCTTAATGACAGAAATTAGGCTGATTACATAAAGAGATTACACATAGAATTTGGTACAATCAATCATTTATACACTGCAAATAACTTTTAAAAAAGCCTCTGTAAAGCCACTATACTCATGGATCTCACTTGATGGAATACATGGGAATAAAGTATATCAAAAAGGATGAGGATGGCAGAGGATACAGCAGTATCCGGCTAGTTCCAAGACAGCAACAAGACAGGATTTTCTAACACTCTATTAGTAAAATTGCTTCTTTAGTCATATCTATTCCTAGGAGTCCACTGTAAAGAGTTATCTCAAAACTATTCTCAAGGCAGAAGCCATCAAATCTTCTGTTTTTTGATAAGGACAAATATTGTGTGGGAACAGATGATGGTATCCTACACAAGTCAGATCTCAAGAAAAGGAAAGTCATGAATGTTAAAATCCCTGCCATTTGGAAAGACGACTTTTAAAACTTTTAAAACTCATGGATTCCAGATATATCAAGACTTCAAAACCATTATTGTAGAATGAGTATAAAGTTGGGGGGGGGGGAGAGGGAAGCAGAGGGATGAGGATGTGTGTGTGGGGGGAATTAATCATGGGGCTGTATAATTTGATGGGGGAGGTAAGAGAAATTGAAAGGATCTGTTCTGGAAAACAGCGTATTTGAATTTTGTAAATAAACAATAATAAATAATAATAATAATAGAATACTATACCAATGAGAGAAAGTGTTAAACTTCCTAATCTATACCTTTCAAAATTTTCATATTATTATCCAAAACAAATATTTTATCTTTGATTTAAAAAATTAATATGGCATTAAGGCTCTGCTTTAGACTGCCCTTGTTATATACAAACAATTCTCACTGATTTCCTTTCTCTTGATCAGAGATTTTTGGCTTAAAATCATTTTATCACAACTAGGCTTGGCATACAATCTTCAACAGAGATTTCTCAGTCTTTAAGACCTGAGACACTACCCTGTTTGATAGAAGCTCACTATATAATTTCTTCACTTTGCCTTACTTTAGCACTGTGTGGAGTAGGACCACATTAGAGGAACTATCTGGTTGTCATGTCATTCTCACTCACTTGATGCTGTGGACTCCAAAACCACTCACAGCTGATCTTCCACTGAGTTTCTGAGGCTGTAAATCTCATAGGATGAGATGGTGTTAATTTTAGTTTTTCTTGTCTTTGATTTTTTTATCCCCACTATCCTTTATTTTGGATAGGAAGACGCAAATGGTGTCTCTTAAATGGCCATGTAGAGTCAAGGATATTTTGCTCAAAATGTTTTTCCTATGACTTTGACTTTGCCACATGGGTGAGTGGGGTAATACAACTAGCTAAGAGTATGTTAGTCTATCCACAAAGAGACTGGATAGTTTCATCAACAAATTAAATTAATTCAGTGGCAGAAATCTAGAAATATCAGAACCAGCAAAGAAGCAGAAGAGAATTCTGTGAATATCCTTTGGGGCCAAAGATTCCTGTGCCACTCAGATCAAGGCTTATAGAAAGCAGCAGCAACAGTTACAGTAGAAAACCAGAGACATTATGCGAGGCAGAGCAGACCTTGGGACTGCTACCCCATGGAACCAGAGCCTTTTCACCCAAGCTTGCTGGAGCACTAGGAGGGACTTTAATTGGAAAGACAAGGCGAGCTTTGTAACACTAGTCTAAAGCCACAAAACTGGAGATTGAAGGACCTGTGAACACATTTCAGAAGCCGTCCTGGATGAGAAATTGTATCCTATTGCCAACCTGAATTATAACCTGCTAATGTCCCTAATAAACTCTGTAATCATGAGGATATTTCTGTGAAGTTTCTGAAGTTGTTGCAATGAAATTCAGACTCAGTAAATAAGTAGAACTGGTGGAAAAATTAATACAAATAGGTCAAAGTGGTATGTCTGACCTTATGGTAATTAGTTTTGTGCTGTGGATATTGTTGATGGGGACAGTTCCCTGTCATGGAATTAGTAGCAGTAAGTCTTGGCCATCTTCGTGCTAACTGTAATTTTTTTTCTCTGCCTACACTTTCACAGGCCACTAGCAAGCTTTTAAGAGTCCAGATGCTACCCATTAAAGTAGAATGCAAAATATTGTCTTTAGAATTATGTTCTACAAATTGATGTTGATATCCTCCAAGGATCTCTTTCATAGTATTCTGAGAGACAGCTGCACTTTTATCCCCCCGGGTTAAAATAAGTATCATCAAGAATAAAGAACAGTAAATTTTACGTATACAATTCAATGACATTGGTTATGTTCTTCAAGTTGTGCCATCTTTCTCCATATTCTTTTTCAAATTATTTCACCTCATTAAAAACTCACTGAGTATGGTGGGATGCTTATTTATTTTTATTCTTTTTTTTTTTTAATTGGGTGGATCTTGCTGAGAACTCATCCAGATGGAATAAGTCAGATCCGTGAGGTTAATCACGGTTAGGAACTTGAAGAAGATCAAAACTTTCCATGTAGATTTACCTGGCAGGGGAGATACCATGATCACGAAGGTTGTGGTTTTTTCAGGTGAGGCTTATCCATTGCACTCCCGAAGTGCTGACCTCTGTGATTTCCCCAAATATGGGAAACTTGATTGCATAATTTGTGGTAGTGAGGGACTCCGTTCACACTTTTTCCTGTAGAAAAAATATAAAAAAGGAAAAGAAAAACTCATCATATAGCAGAATTTTAAACTTTCTCAGTACTAAAAGGTAGTTCTTAAACATTATTTAATGTCAGCCTTGATTAAAACTCTAGAGATGTGGTTGTGTCATCAGAACTGGACCACATTTTGGACAATCAGTAAACTGAGGAAACAAGTTTTTTAAATGTCAAGTGATCATCAAGAGCGTCCAATTTCAATTTTCATACCTACTAATTGTAATTTTTATTGTACAAATAATACATATTTATTGAAAAAATTTTCCAAAAATAAGAAAAAGTATTTGTTACATACTGAAGTGCATCTCCCCAAAATACTTACGACTTCTCCCTGTCTCTGCGTATGTAACACTATTTTGAAATAGTTTTCCCTTTCATGTTAGTTAGGTCAGACCTGATTCGTGTGCATCCCAAAGCTAATCCTTTCTAGACAATAAAAAGAGCATAGTAGACACAGAAGCATGTAAAATCTGAAAGTCTAGGAGTGCCAAGGAACTCCCAAAGCAACTAACAAAGAAAAACCTCCCTCATAGCCACACCCTGAATTCAGACTTCTAGTGTGCTGAAAGATGGTACAATCAACTTTATAAATACACCCACTTATGGTATTTGTAGGAAGATTTGGGGCCTAATAGGTAAGTCATTGCATTGTCCCCTCAAAAGTCCATGGTGTGACCCACCAAATACTCTGGAGGAGAAAGATAAGCAATCTCTTGTGTCACTTACAGGCTGAAAACCTCTATGGGATCAGCTATGAGTTGGTCCTGACTGTCTGATACTTCTCTAAATCTGAAAATTCACATTGAGACAGACTAGGAAGAAGGATTGGCCATCAACTTCTGAAATAGCAGGCCTCTGAAAACCCTATGTACAACAGAACACATTTAGATAACAGAAACGGCAAAGGAGGTTGAGTTTTCAAGTATGGCAATACAAAGGAAGAGGAACAGTTGTAAGCAGACACTGGTGATTGGG
>NW_006399754.1:3247665-3250656 GCF_000299155.1 Elephantulus edwardii | reverse complement strand
TCCATGGTATTCTCAATACTCTTCTCCAGCAATACAATATATCATTTTTAAATTATTATTATTAAATTTAATGAAAATTTAGACATTTTGGCTTTCCATTTATTCATTGTTGCACAATACAACACATCTTTTGATTTTTTAAGTTGTACTATTATGGTAGTTGACAGTTTATGGATCCAAGTAAAATAAAATTGTTGACAACTTCAACCTTTCCCCCATCTATCATGATGTTACTTATTGATCCAATTCAAAATCATATCACAATGCTCATACAGAAACCCTGTTCCACCTAGAAAGGGCTCTCAGAATATTTATATTTATAAATATTTATATTTAATGCAAGGCTCTGGAATTTTACTTTCATTGACTAACAAAACAAACTTTCTGAGCAAGCTACATGAAAATAATAAATCTGAATACATTTTAAAAGTGTTTATTAAAAATTGGTGAAACTCACATAATTCACTATATACCCAACTTAAACTTAGCAAAAGAATCTCACCATCATCTAGTATTATATGGAAATCCTGGTTTTTGCAAAACAAACTTACAATCAATAATAAGGAATTTTTTAATTCAAAGTATATATTGTTCAAAAACCGTAGAAAATCTTAATCTCTTTAAAACAGCATAATCCTTTCTATTTTATTGCACTTTCTGTGAGCTCTGGTGGCATAGCCATCGTTAGCTGGACTGCAGACCCAAAAGCTGTACTTCTTTGATGGTTCTAATCTATCGGTGCTCTGCAGAAACAGGATGGGCAACTTCTTCCCTCACAGCCTCATGCATTGGAGGCTCAGCTATGAGTTGGTTCCAACCTGGTAGCAATGGATTGAATTTTGAGTTTATCACCAATCAAGATTGACTTACTGTGTACTTATTATGCATAAAGCTTTTTTAAAAGCATCAAACGGGAAATTTAATGTAAGATGAAAAACTTAAAAGAGAAAACTTCTGTAGAGAGACATTTAGTATTTTTCATGTTTTTAAATCACCTTATACATCTTTACCAAAATAGAGAAATGTCACTAATGTGTATAATTTTGTTATCCTTCTCAAATTTTATTGGTCTATCTTTTCAGACTTCTGAGATCAATAGATCATTTGGAAATAATTTCTTAAGGGTTCAGAACTTGAATGTATTTTGGAATCGTGACAATAATCACGACAAGCAAATGTGGTGAGGAGTCTTAGCACGTGAATAGTACAACAATGAGGCGCCCTGGTCCCCCACGCCCGCCCCCAGGGATGTCTGCTCTCCAGCCTGGGAAAGGAAGCGCCGCCTCCACATCCTCTCCCAGGGTCTCCCTCAGGCGGGAGTCCATGGGAGAAATGCTGACTCACCGCCGGGGCTGGTGCAGTTCTCACTTCCCCAACCCCAAAGCAGACACAGCCCAGCAAACCAGTGGGTGTGCAGCAACTGGCAGTCCCACTCCAGACGGTTGTGGGAAGAAACACTCTCAGCCTGGAGCCTCTGACAGCCCGTAGAAGTTACAAGCAGAACCTTAGTCAAGGGGTCAGAAAGTTCACAACTGCCACAGGGGAAGAAAGGAAATGAAAGGGCAAGAGCACAAGGCAAAAGAGATAATGGGAAAGAAGTGTGTAAGGTGAAGTAGGCTAGAGTCCTCCCTTCCCTGAGGTTGGGATTTTAGAATTTTCTTTCCCTGTCCCCACTTCACCTGGGGGCCTCTGTGCAGGATGTGTCCCCTGTCTCTGGAGGCAGCAAGCCAGACAGGACTTTCAGCTGACTAACAACCAGACACCTACACGACTGTGTTTATTTGTTTGCTCACTAGGTTCCCTTATCCACTGCCTTCCAGTAGATTCCAACACCCAGCAACCCTGTGGACTGAGCAGACTGCCCCATAGGGGCAGTAGCCCCATAGATCAAAGCTGCAGATCTTCATGCAAGCTGACCTACAGCTTCAACTCTCTTCTGAGGAGTGATTGGTGGGTTTCAGCTGCCAAATTTTGGGGTGGCTGTTGAGGAGTCAAGAGCTCAACCACTGTGCCACCAGTGTTCCTTCCCAACCAAATGCTTTTCACTTTTTAGTTCCATAAAAGAGAATATTTAATGAGTGCTTTACCTAAGAATACATCCAAGCTATCTTTTCTCTCAGGCCCAGAGCAAAATCACTGCTCTGCCTTTAATACTGCTTTATTAATAGCTGCCTTGCCATCGGCCACCAAACATCTCATGGAAATCTTAACAGGAGTGGAACTGGAAAAACAGGTACCAGGCCATTCTTCTATTGTAAAGCAACATCATGGTTACTGTTAAGTATCATCAGTCAACCACAACTCACAGCAACACTGTAAACAACAGATTAAAATCTAGCCCTAGCCAAGCGCCACCCTCACAGTCTCCTCCATACTCTGTTGTAGTTACTGTGTCAGTCTACTTCCTTAAAGGCTGTCCTCTCTTTTTCTGACTCTCTATTTTTCCCAGAGTGATGTCATTTCCCAAAGAATGACACTTTTTGACAGAGTGTTCAAAATATGTGAGATGAGTTTCATCACCCTTGCTTCTAAGGAGCACTTTGGTTGCACTGCCTTCAAGACAGATTTTGTTTGTTCTTTTAGTAGATTAATGGAGCTGGAGAGAGAATGATTGAATTTTGCACAATCAATGACTTATTCATAGCAAATATGTTTTTTAAGAGACATAAATGCAGGTTATATACATGGATTTCACCTGATGGTATGCATAGAAATCAGACTGATTACATCTGTGGAAAGAATCGCTAGAGAAGCTATGAATCAGCTGTGAAAACTAGTCCAGGAGCTGATTGTGGAACAGACTCATATGCACGTTCAAGCTGAAGTTGAGGAGATTAAACCAAGTTCACGGGAACCAAAATATAACTTTGAGTTTATCCCACCTGAATTTCAAAACCATCTCAGGAACAGGTTTGAGGCCTTGAACACTAATGAGCGAAGACCAGATGGTTGTGGGAGGATATCAAGGGTATCATCCAGGAAGAGTGCAAA
>NW_006399754.1:3232490-3238995 GCF_000299155.1 Elephantulus edwardii | reverse complement strand
ATAATTGGGATGGGAGTGTCAGAGACAGTGCGATTGGCACAGGACAGAGCGGAGTTTAGGGCTGTTGTACATAGGGTCGCTATGAGTCGCAGGCGACTTGACGGCACATAACAACAACAACAACATGGCAATGAGTACTGTAGTGTGGTGTTTGAGTTACCTCTATTATTACTGTTTGTATTGTTGTGGTCATAGTGGTTGTTGTTAAGTGTCATTGAGTCTAGTATGACTCATAGCGATCCTATGAACAATTGATCTGGACTCTGTCCTAGTCCTGGCCATCCTTATCATTCTGACACATTTGGTCCCACTTGACCCAGACACTGCATAAATTCATCTCGTTTAGAGTCTTCCTCTCTTTTACTGACCTTTCCAAGCATAATGTCCTTTACAAAAAATGGCTTTTCCTGAAAACATGTCCAACATATGTCCAAAATATGTGAAATGAAGCTTCATCAACATTGCCCCCAAGGAACATTCTGGTTGAACTCTCTCCAAAACATATCTATTCATTCTTTGGCAGTCCATAGGATATTTAGCACTCTTCTCCAACACCACAACTCAAATGCATCAATTCTTCTTCTATCATCCTTATTCACTGTCCAACTCTCAGATGTATAGCAGGTGACTGGAAAAACTGTGGCCTGAATCAGGCACACTTTAGTCTTTAGAATGACATCATTGCTCTGTAGAATTTTTGAGAGACCCCTAACAGCACACTTTCCCAAAACTGTATGTCTTCTAATCTCATGACTGCTGGTACCAAGAGTGTTGAGCATGTATTCAAGCAAGATGAAATCATAGTCAATTTTCAATCTTTTCTCCATTTATCATGATGTTACCTATTGGCCCAGTAGGGAGGATTTCTACGGGGTGGGGGGGGTGTTTATGTTGATATGTAATCCATATTGAAGGTTTCTGTGTTTAAACTACTCCAGCAAGCACTTCAGGTACTCCTCAGTTACAGCAAGCACAGTTGTATCATCTGTAAGTTGTTGAATTGGCATTAGAAAAGTATGACAACTTTTTTTTTTTACAACTTTTTTTAATGAAAGGTTTCCAATAACCCAACTTCCTAGGACTGATTACCATTGTCAATACTTTGATTTATATCCTTGAAGCCTTTTTCATGCTTATGAAAAAAGTTTTCTTATAAAAGATTTCATTTACACATACTATTTTGTGACCTTAACATACAAGATTACAATGTTTTAAAAGCCTACAATATAAGTACTATAGATATATCCATATCAATCATTTTAATCATTATTTTAAGAGTTTAATTAAACACTCCAGTATAGATGTATCATTATGTAATCAATCCTCTACTACAATTATTGGGTGTTTAATATGTCATCATTATTAATCAATCCTTTATACCTGTTAATGGGAGTTTAAATCATCTCTGGGTTTGAGGTATTATAAAATTTTTTTTATACACAAATGTCTATTTTGTTGTTGTTGTCACTGTCATTCTATTATTTCCTTGGTGTAAGTTCCAAGTTAGAGCTCTTTAAAATTGTATGTGATCCATTCACTAAAAAGAATGGGAAGAAGTTTATAAGAGGATTATATTAGCTGGGTTTCAACACAATCCTGACACAGATACCAAATTCATTTTTCAAGGAGATCAAAATGGAAATTGTCAAGTTTATTTGGAGAGGAAAGAGATCCCAAATAAGCAAAGCACTTCTGAAAAACAAAACTGAAGTGGAAGGCATAGCAATCCCTGACCTCAAAACCTACTACACAGTGGTAATAACCAAAACAGCATGGTACTGCTACAACGACAGGAACATAGACCAATGGAACAGAATTGAGACCCCCAAAAAAAAGCCCAGATATCTATGGTCAACTGATATTCGACAACAAAATAAAACCTATCATATGGGAAAATGACAACATTTTCAACAAATGATGCTGGCAAAACTAGACTGCTACCTGTAGAAAGCTGAAACAGGACCCATATCTTACACCATACATAACAACACGAGGTGAATCAGAGACTTAGGAGTAAAGCCCAAAACCATGAAGTTCATCAGAAACAAACTGGATCAAGCCTAGACAGCCTACTCTGTGGTATAAATAGACTGCCAAATACATCCATAAATGCACAGTCTGGAGAGGATAAAATTGGTGAATGAGACTGTCTAACGATTAAATCCCTGTGTGCACCAAAAATTTTTTCCATCAGAGTGAAAATACTGCAAAATGGCAAAAAGAGATAGAAAGATTTTTCACAGAGGAAGATATTCAGATGGACAACAAACACATGAAAAAATGCTCCAAATCACTGGCAATAAGAGAGATGCAAATCAAAACCACAATGAGATACCATCTCACCCCAGTAGCAGTGGCAAAGTTTAACAGGACAGAAAGTAATAAATGTTGGAGAGGATGTGGTGAGATAGGAACTCTTATATATTGCTGATGGGATTATAAAATGGTACAACCTCTCTGGAAGGCAGTTAGGTGTTTCCTCAGAAAGCTGAACATAGAAATTCCATATGACCCAACTATTCCACTGTTTAGAATATACCCCAAGAAAATGAGAACTGAGGCTCAAACAGAGACTTGTACTCCAATGTTCATAGCAGTGTTATTCACTATCACAAGAACATGGAAATAGCCCAAATGTCCAACCACAATTGAATGGATTGAAAAAGTATGGTACATTCACACAATAGAATACTACAAAGCATGCAGGAGCAATAATTTTGTAAATTATTACCTAATTTGGGAGGGACCGGAGAGTATTATGCTAAGTGAAGTAACTGATTCCCATAAGGACAAATATTTTATAAGACCATTATTGTAGAAATAGATAACTAGTAAAATGCCTATGAGGATCTATGGGGGGCAGGGGGAGAGCAGAGGAGTGGGGCTGGGTGGAGGGGAATCATGGGGTCACACAGTTTGACGGGTAGAGGGAGGTGGATTGGGGAGTTGGGGGTGATCTGGTATGAGGCACAATGTATACAAACCTTGTAGGTAAACCAGTGTAAAAGTGAATTAAAAAATAATAATAATTTCAAGAAATAAAAAAATTAAATTGGCTGAGTTTCTAAATGGTTCTTCCATGTTGTTATACATCATGCCTCCTTACTTAGGGTTTCTGGGAGTTTGTTTTGATCAACTTCATTTGGTTTTCTGTGGCCATTATACTTCTGATTTTACATGACCCATGTTTATTGAAATAAGGTACCCTATTCTTGAAAGCAGGCAACAGAAAACCACTAGCTAATCTGAAAAGTTATTCCTTCTGCTGCAGTCTGCTTAATGCTCTAACTTCAAATGTGTAAATAAGACTAGTACCCACTAGGTCAAGAATTTAAGTGAGATAGAAATGGTTGCTCTGAGTCTGCTAAAGATACTGGTGGTGCTGGTGCTGTTGGTATATACCACCAAATAAAACCCAACTCATAGCTGACCCTCCAATGGGTTTCCAAAGGCTACTAATCACACAGGAGGAGACTGCCCATCTTGCAAAGATACTGTTGTTGGTGTTTACCCTAGAATCAGAATCAGCCCAGAGCCAACCCTCCAGCAGGTTAATTGCACAGGAAGAGACTGCATATCCTTCTCAGGTGGTAGCCTTGAACTGTGTGCCTTCAGCATTACAGCAGGGCTTTTTGCCACTAGGCTACCAGAGCTCCCTTAAAAGATGGTGTGAACTTACTAAATACCATTTACAACACTGGCCTATAAAATAGAGATACTAAGAAAGGCTTATCCTACTTTGTGCACCCTGCAGCCCTCAAAAAAAACCCAAAATAACCTCAAAAAAAAAAAAAGGAGTTCTGGTGGCACAGTACATGTGTTGCTGCCCCATCGTGCCTGTGGTTAGAATCCACCTAACAGTATTAAATTGCTTGTTAATTAACGAGGCAAAGGATTTTTCTGTGGAAATAATTCTCCAAATCCTGATCAGATAGATAAGGTTTCAGCAAGCCTGCTACTCCAGGGTCCAGAGAGAATTATCAGAGCCATAGCATACTCAAAGGATACTAAAGAGGAAGAGATTATCAAGTAGTAGATAATATTCCAGGGGAAAGACAAAAATATATCACATGCTGATAAGAAAAGGACTCAGGAGAAAACTTTCTAGTTTTGAAGGAGCCCAGATGCTCAGAGATGACCCTCCTGCGTTTTGGACTGAGAAAATAAATGACTCTAACTTCTCTCAGTGCCCCCCTTACCACATCCCCACACTCATACTCTTCATACCAGAAAGAAGAAAGGTGTGAAATAATAAATACAGGAAGGAAGGAAGGAAGGAAGGAAGGAAGGAAGGAAGGAAGGAAGGAAGGAAGGAAAGGAAGAAAGGAAATAACTTTTCCTACTCATAGTCCTCTTGGAAAACATAAACTGTTAAGCCACAGAGGACCAGACCACTAAGTCAGAGGACCACACCCCTTGTTGGGGGCCTGTCGCTGTTGTTGCTGAGTCATGTACAACTTATAGTGACCGTATGTACAACAGATCTGAACCTTGTCCTATCCTGTGCCATCCTCATAATCTCTCACATACTTGAGCCCTACATCATTCATTAGTGAAACTGTTTACTTGTAGACCTAGGTGAACGAGTGAAGGTTCCGAGTCAGCCGCTGCAATGTGTGTCTCTCTGGCATGCTTTCCCACCTCTTTTGAACCCAAACTCCATCTCCCTGTTAGGAGATGTCCTCTTGGACCCTCAGATACACAAGGCCCACCTGCTGCCTGCTAGCCATAGCAGCACTCCATCTAAGGTAAGAGCCCCAGAAAAGGCCATATTCCAAAGAGCACCTAACAACAACAAAGAAAAGGGAAGGGTAACAAGGTGAATGTGTCCCAATCTTCAGATCATTTTGAGAAGAACAGAAATCCAAAAGAATAAAAAGGAATTGTTGCTACTGCAGTTAGTTGTTGACTCAGCTCCAAATCATGGTGACTTCATGTATAAGACACCAAAGCATTGCCCAGTCTTGTGGTATCTTCATTGTTGCTGGAATTTTTCAGTTCACTGTTTGGCTGTTGTGACAATCCTTTTCATTTTTCTTGTTTTCACTGACTCTCTACCAAATTTACTTGGACACACAATCAACACCCAAAGCAGCAGAATAAAAAAATCAAAAATTCTGCATTGGAAACATTTGCTCTCAAGGAATTCTTCTAAAAGAGCAAGCATATCTGTTTAAAAATAGGCTTTTATTCCTCTTTCCAGGCACACCTTAGTCTTTTATTATTATTATTACATTGTGTTATGTTTCATACATTCCTCTATTCACACTGTTCATATTATCATTCCCATATTTTATGTTTCATAAAATTAATCACCATTGATGCATGCTCATTATTACCCCTCCCTTTTTCAAGTCCCCATTGGTCCTAATTCCTTCACTCTGGCCACCAAACTCTGAGATCTCAAGATTCCCGCCCCCTTTTGCCTTTGGTACACATCTTACTAGTAATCCTTCTATGTTTACAATAATAGTCTTATGCAGTATTTGTCCTTAGGAGACTGAGTTAATTCACTCATTTACATCTAAAACTGGACAAAGAATAAGGAAGGTTAAAGAAGAATTGTAATGCTGGAGAAGAGTAATGAATACCCCATGGACTGCCAAAAGAAAAAGAAAAAAGTCCATTTTAGAGAAAGTAAAATCAATGTGTTCCATAAAGGCAAGGATAGTGAAACTGTGTCTCATATACTTTGAGCCTTTTGTCAGGAGGTATCAGTAAAAATACATCTTGCAGAGGAAATTACAGAGTCATCAAGAGATAGGAAAACCTTCAATGAGGTGAACTGACAAAGTGAATGCAACAATCAACTTGAACATGATGGGGATTGTAAGGATGGTGTGGGATAGGGTGAGGTTTCAGTCCATCATAGAGTCACTGTGAGTGAAGGCTGACTGAATGGCATCTAACAATAACCATCAACATGAGGTCCTTTATCCTGTGGTTGGTCTTGCCAGAAGATATATCCAAAACAGAAGTCTCACCCTCGCTAGCAGGAAAGATTAGTCTCAGAGTTTATACAAAGAACATGCTGCAAAGGAAAAAACAATGTTGAGAGACAAAATGAGTATCGGACTGCCATCAGGGTTTGTTAGTAAACGGCCTTGCTGGTGAAGGTGGAACACTCCTACAGAACTACAAGACTACCTCCTCGTTCTTCACTGTCTTTTCCAAAATATTGCAGTTCGATTTTTCCTAAAAAGCCTCTTCTTTTGAAGCATATACTATCCTGTAATAGTCTATTTTTTTCCCATCCTCTCCAACACACACTGAGGCCTTAGCATCTGGTTCATAGAATGTTTCGATATCCTAACTCAAAGTTTTAATTTTTTTTCTTTCTGTTCTCTCAGCCTGCGAAATCCCAAACATCTCCTCTAATTCCAGATCTTTGTACTTTCATATTTCATGACTGTCACGTAGAGCTAGCTGTCTCTTGAAATCTTCTGTTCCACTCTTCAACATCATCATTTCTCCCCTTCACTTTGGATTTTCCACATTGTTTTTT
>NW_006399754.1:3218520-3224740 GCF_000299155.1 Elephantulus edwardii | reverse complement strand
AAAAAAAGGAACCTCCTACGCATCCATTCTGCCCAAATAGCACTCTGGAGAGACACAGAAACCGTAGAAGGAAAATTAAGTAACTGGGTTACTTACACCCAAAAAATTCTCATTAATTAAAGTCTATTATTGTCTTTACTATCACCTTTCTCAACTTTGAAGACTCAAAAAGATGATAAAGTCAGTTACAAAAGAAATTTTTCCCCCTTAAATCTTATTTTCACTATGTGCCAGTTAGAAATTCTATACTAAGAGATGAATTTCCCCAGTCAGTTATGTAGATGAGGGGCTGCTCTCACATAATCAGATCAAGAGATCTATACTTGGTCTGTCTCTCTGCTCTCCCATAGCTGTTGTGGTTGTTATGTGCTATCAAGCCCAATACAACTCATAGCAACCCTATGAACAGATCTGAACTCTATCCTGTGCCATCCTCATCATTTCTGACATACCTGAGCCCATTCCTGCAGTCATGGGGTCAACCCATCTCACTGAGAGTCCTCCTCTCTTTCACTGACCTTCCACTTTTCTTACCATGGTGTCCCTTCCCACGGACTGCCAAAAGGACAAAGAGGTATGTATTGGAGACGGTGCAACCAGAGGTTGATCCACCAACCTTTCTGTTAAGCATTTAACCACTGCACCATCAGAGGTCATCTTCGCTACCTGTAGATCTAAACAGTAAGTTACATTCACACCAAGAAGAAGGGCAGACGGAGCAAGAAGTCCAGTAATTTCTGAATCCTTTTATCAGGTGCACAAAAGCTTTTCTAGGAATTTGTCATCTATTCCCTTTTCTCCTCTCCTTATGACCTGCTGGTTCAGATATACACTGGAAGAAACATAAGCAATCTCCTCCAGTAAAGATTTACAGCCTCGGCCAATCTGATAGAGGGTTACTGTGAGTTGGCAGGGAATGCTGGGATCCTCCCACCAGACTCCTACTGCTTAGGTTTTACTGGTCATAATTAGTTGGCTCAGCCATTCCTGGCTAAAAAGAAGACAAGAAAGGATCATCTCAGCTGGCTTAGACCAGTCGGAATTCTTTTTCTGGGCTAGGTATATCACTATACAGACAAAATAAAGGTTCTGTTAACAAAACTGAAAGGAATGTTAGAGAATGGACACGCTGGCAAGAGTCTGGTACAACGTAAGTCAATGCTTCTGACCACCATTCACACAGCACACAGAGCAGAAGGACTATTTTAAGTGGACAAAAGGCAGCACTAGCATTTGCTGGCCAGAGAGTAAGATGGAAATGCGAGAACATGGAAGTCTCTCTCCTATCCATGCCAGATGCTGCTAGATGTGCCAACAGGGATGAGGTCTGTGGTATCAGCTGCTACCCAACTACCCCACTGTCTGAGCAGTAATTCCCTCAGACTCCTAACTGTCGCTGTTGAGTCATAGTACAAGTGTGTTCAACAGAGTTTGCAACTGGGTTTCAGAAGTAGATCACCACGACTCTCTTCCAAGGGGTGCAGAAATCTCTAACCCTTCTGAGAGACATCCAGCACGTTAACTGTTTGCAGCAGCGAGGCACTCAGACTTCAGAGGGAAGCATTTTGGTTCAGACACTTCAAAAAACAGGAAATGGGGTAAAGGCAATAAAGAACAATGGCTTTTCCATTTTTCTTTAAATTTTATTTTATACTGGTTTACACACAAAGTTCGTAAAGCTCACATACATTGTTTTTCACACTGGATCTTCCCCCTTTCCTTTACCTGCCCAATAAAGTACAATGTTAAAGCAGTTCTTGTCAAATATAATTAAAGAACAACAGACTATTTAAAAAGAAAATTATTCTCTATCATTATATTCTTTTATATCATACAAAATTCATTAATATTATGTTTCACACTATCTTTCATTCATATTGTGTTTCATCCAACCATTCCCATTCATCATGTTTTGTAAAATTAATCACCACTGAACTATGCCTATCACTACCCTCTCTTTTTAGATCTTCCTGCTTAATACTTTCAGTTGTTCCGACTTTTTAGCAAGCAATGTTTTCTAAACACCTGAGCTCCGCTTGCTCTTCCCTTGGCCAGGAAAGCATACTCAGATATTATTCAGAAAGCTGAACTGCAAAGGGTAATGTAAAGGGCCTCTGACCAGAGAGAGTTAATCACTCGGTGAGGCTCACCCTTGGGAAAGGGAGTTGAATGATGAAACATTTGCGGACACTGAGTCACGGAGCTCATCATCCAACACAGCCAATCAGGACACACACCATTTGGACAATGAACTCACTGTAGGAGTCATAATAGATGTGGAAAACAGCCAAGTCAGAGATGGGGGGAAGGTGTTATGAGATAGGAATTAAATGCTAAGTTAAAAGCTATTCATATGTATTTCTGTGACTGGATAAACAGAATAAATACAAATAATATCAAGCAAAAGAGATCTGTGATTCGTCTGCCTACATGGCAAAACTGGGCATGTGAATTGAATGTATTCTTCCAATGAAGCCTGTCAGCACTTTTCCCCTCTCATATTTATGTTTCTTCCTAGAATATTTTCACAAAAGCATTTTTAATTTTTTCTTTTTCCATGTGTTTCAATCAAAGTTCTTACAGTTTATGTTTCTGAAGAAAAAAAGTTTCTAACTCTTTAAAGATGTGTTCAAACTTGAAAATGTTAACTAATTTCATTTTCTTGATAAAGTTTATCTGTGATCAGAAATGAGTCATACCAAAAATACTTCGACAAGATTTGACCTTTTACTTAAATTCCACATTAATATAGTTAAAATCATTATCAATCCGACCTTTGTTTTTAAAGTACATTTAAAATAAATCACATTTTAAAGGCAGAAAACTATTTTCAATTAAACTCTTTACAAGCAATCAGTCTGAAAGATCTATTTGCTCTTTTATTTATGTATAAATTATGCCCCAGAGTGCCATGATAGCAGTACTACACAAACCAAGCTTTACCTATGCATTTAATTCTTGTCAAAATAAACTTCACAAATTAATTTGTTTTTACAGTACTTTATGACCAATAATGACTACAGTGTATTGGCCCCAGGGCAAAAACAATGTGAGCAGAACTTTTTATTGTCAATGAGAAAAAAACAGATTCTATACGGGTCATGAATTCTTAATTCCTTCTGATGAAGAGGATTTTTATCCTCACAATACATAAATATAACTGAATTCAAATAATGTTTTATCTTTGGGGAAAGTTTTGTAGAGAGATTATATTTTGAGTCATTAAGCAAAGTGGTTCCTAAATAGGACAAGCAATTAGGGTTGGTCTCCTGCATGTTTTAATCTCAAAAATATTTTTGTGAAGAAACTCTGTTTGCCCCTTTACACGCTGAGCATTTACTAGACAGATATACACTCTTTAAAGTATCCAGTTTCTCTAATTTCCCATTTTCTTCCTTTTTGTTGACTCTCAATCCTAGGCATGTTAGATGTTTTCCATTTTAGCAGTTTTGAATTTTCCTTAAACATTTATTTTTTAAAAAAGTTAAATTCTGGTCTAAAGAGCAGAAGACTAAGAGGAGGGGAATTGGAAATATATAGAAATACACATGTTGTTGTTGTTGTCGTTGTTGTTGTTGTTGTTGTTATGTGCCATTGAGTCACTTGCGACTCATAGTGACCCTATGCACAACAGCCCTAAACTCTGCTCTGTCTTGTGCCAATCGCACTGTCTCTGAAATACATATACATACCCAAATCACATTAATAAGAGCTTGCTGCTTCTTAAATGAACTGTGGTAAGAGGTGGTTGTTTTTGTTACGTGCCATTGAGTCACCTGTAAGTCATATGATCCTATGTACAACAGTTCTGAACCCTGACATATCCTGAGCCAGTCTCACTGACTCTGACACACCTACCCCCATTACCCTAGTTACTGTGTCAATCGATCTCATCCAGGGTCTCCCTCTCCTGTGCTGTCCCTCCACTCTTACAAGCATGATATCCTTCGTCAAGGAGTCGTCCCTCCTGGCCACTTGCCCAAAATATATGAGATGGATCTTCAAAATCTTTGTCTCCAAGGACAAACTTGGTTTCACCCTCTCCAAGACAGAACTGTTTGTTCTCTTGGCAGTCCATTGTATGTTCAATACTCTTCTCCAGAACCACAACTCAAAGGCATCAAATACTCTATAATCTTTAGTCATCATCCAGCTCTTTAATTCACAGAAGTAATGGTGAAGACCATGGCCTGGATCAGGTGCACCTTAGTCTCTAGACTGATGTCACTGATATTTAGCACTTTGGAGAGATGCCTGACAGCCGACTTCCCCAGTGCAATTCGTCTTTTGATTTCCTGACTGCTGGTGCCAACAGTGTTGATGTGGAGCCAAGCAAAATGAAATGGTTAACAATTTCTACTCTATCTATCGTGCTGTCAATTGGCCTAGTGATTAGAATCTTCGTTTTCTTGATGTTGAGCTTCAATCCATATTGCAAACTACAGTCCTTGACTCTCTATACCAAATGCTTCAGGCCCTCTTCAGTTTCAGCAGGTAAGGTTGTGTCAACTGCATAATGCAAGTTGTTGGTGAGTCTTCCTCCAATCCTGATGCCACATTCCTTTTCCACTTCCAAAACAACAGGCCTTCAAAAACCTTATATACAATGGTAAGAGGTGGGATTGTAAACAATTGAATCGCACAGGATATTTGCTGGTTTCCCTTCACCTACCATGGACGCCTATGCAGGTCAGCCCAGGGTGCAGCTGTGAGTTGACAGAGACAGCACAAGAGGAGATAGTAATGAGATGAGTCAGGGAAGAATTAAAGAGACAGAAAGCTAAAAATGTCATTAACTCAAGGGATAAATGCAAACTGAAAAACAAAACCAAAGCTCAAGCTTAAGAAACTAGATAAACTGAGAAAAGGAGAGCAGAACTACGTACTAGAAAATGTGTTCAAACCACCAACCACAAACAGGCAGAAAGACAGATGAGGATAAATGGGAGATAAGCCAGAGAGTGAATGTGAGGCACAGAGGACAATGAACATGCCCACAGTCTTAGTAAACCTAGTCTTCTTTTTTTATCCCTAGGGTCTTTCTTTTTGGACGAAAAGGGTCAAACACCTCTAGGTAGATATGCCATGAAGTAACACCTTTATAGCATGTGTTGCTGAATGAAAAAATTAGAAATTTCATCTAATTTAGTGATGGCTAATGACTCTAAAAGCTCTGGTGGCACAGTGCACAGTGTGTTTCACTGCTAACAAAAAAGTCGGAAGGGGTTTGGTTTTATAAAAAAGTGAGTGCCATGTTGATAAGCCCCAGAACAGTCAAGAGGTTCTGCTCAGTGTTGTGGTCCAAACAACCATATCAACTGGATCAAACTATAATCTGCTGACATATGTCTCTCTTAGCCAGATTCTCAGATAAAGACAGCTGGCCATACAAAACCCAGAAGGTATTCTACTGTGGCAAGTCAACTCCAAGATGGAGAAGCTAATGTGAACAAAGTCACAACAAAGCACGCATTTGTTCAAGCAGAAACTAGTCTATGTGCTTCTTTAAAGTGGGTATTCCTGTTAAAAGACTTTACTGAAAGAATATAAACACCTTCTCTGGAGGAGGACAGGAGCTCTGGTGGCTCAGTGGTAAGTAGTTGCACTGCCAACCCAAAGGCATGCAGTTTTGATCCACCAGCAACTCTATTGTAGACAGATGTGCGATACTCTCTGTGCATTTCACTGTCTTTGAAAACTGCTGGAGCATCAGCTATGAGTCTGTTCCAACTTGATGGCACATAACAACAATAAAAGAACAGGACAGAAGGATATTCTCACAGAACACAGACAACTGTAATTTCCTACCCCAAGGACAAGTAATATGAAAAATATACTTTTGGAGGTAAGGCAAAATTAAAGATCTAGGTTATAAAAATAATTTTTAGAGGAAAACATCTTAAATAATTTTATTACAATTTTTTTACATTTTAGAGTCTCACTGAATTCTAAAAACATTATTATTAGCCTTTAAGTTCTATACTGAGTTGTTGTTAGGGGCCATTGAGTCAACTCTAGATCAAAATCCTGCCCTTATGATAAACATAATGCCCTAAAATATAATACTTTTAAACTATTCTCTCCCCTATAGACTTCAATGCAGTAAACATAATTCATCCAGTTTTTCTCAGTCTTACCCCCACCCCGATGTCAGCCTCATTCTTTTGGCATTATGTTTATCATAAGAGTATGGAACGAGGGTTGCAGAGTGGATTATATT
>NW_006399754.1:3212298-3218420 GCF_000299155.1 Elephantulus edwardii | reverse complement strand
CCAACACCATTTGTTAAAAAGGCTGTCGTTCCCCCACTTCACTGATTTCATCTCCTTGTCAAAGATCAGTTGACCATAGATAGATGGGTTGATCCACATTGTAAAGCAAGTTCCAGATTCTTTTCTAACATATAGTTTGGTCTTTTCTTTCGTTCTTATCTTTTAAGGAGTTTTTGTTTTTTTTATGGAAAACATCCTTGATGTCAAATCATCTGGTCATAGTATTCAATGCATCAAATCAATTTTTTTCAAATAAATTATTGAAATAATTTCTACATTCAGGTCAGATATATTGAAGGTCATATTTTAGTTCTAATGGACTTGCTTGCATTTCTTTCCATTTCAACTTGAACTTGTATATATGAGCAACTAGTTGTTCTATACCTGGCCTCTGACCTTGTTCCAGCTGGTGATACTGAGCTTCTTCACCAGCTCTCTGCACAGATGTATTTATTATGTAGTCCATGTGCTGAGCTTCATGTATATTGTTCATGTTCTTCAAAACAGGTATTTGCAATGGACATGTCACTGATTATACAAAATCCTCTCACATTTTCTCCCGTGTCATTTTTATTACCAAAGCCAAATTTTCTGTTAATCTTTTTTTGTTTCCAACTTCTTCATTCGTATCAGCAATAATCATCAACACATTTATACTACATGATTAATTTCAAACTACTAAAGTTGACAGACATCTTCAATTTCTTCATCTTTGTCTTTAGTAGTTGGCATGTAAATTTCAATGAGATGAATGAATCAAACTTCTTGGTATGTATGTGTGTGGCTATAATCCTACCCCTGGCAGCACTGTACTTCAGAAGAGTTCTTGAAATGTTGTTTCTGATGATAAATGCAACACTTTTCTTCTTCGATCTCTCATTCCCAGCATTGCTGTTGTTAGTTGTTATCAAGTTAATTACAACTTATAGCGACGCTGTCCTATCCTACACCACCCTCAAAATCTCCATCAGGCTCAAGTTCATTGTTGCAATAACTGTGTCGATCATCTCTGTGTTGATCCACCTCATTAAGAGACTTCTTCTCTTTCACTGAACCTTGACGTTTCCTATCAGTATGTTTTGTCCCCAAAACTGGTGCCTGTGGACAACATCCCAAAATTATGAGAGTCAAAGGCTCCCCATCTTTGCCTTTAGGGAGCACCCTGGCTGTACCTCCTCAAAAACAGATCTATGTATTCTTCTGACAGTCCATGGACTATTCAATACTCTTTACCAAGACTATAATATAAAGGCATTATTCCTTATTCATTGTCCAACTGTCACATGTATATGAAGCAATTGGAAATACCCAGCACACCACTTAATTGTCTGATTTAAAATGGCCAATACCAGTCCATTTTCGTTCACTAATGCCTAGGATATCAATCTTTTTGCACTTCATTTTGTTTTTTTTTAAACTTATAGTTTTCCTATATTCATAACTGAGACTATTTATTCTTACCATTTTTTAATTGCGCTACATCATCAAATTAAAGTTCTAGATGGTTTATTCCCCTCCTATTATTAAGGTAGGCTTTACTTACAGAATCATAATTTGAATCCCTGACAGGGCTCATATTCAGAAACTGTATCAGACAATCTTCTGTTTAACTGTAAATGTTTCACCAGTCAATATTTCACAATTAGACTGTCAATCTTTCTTTTTGTCTCAGTCTGGAAAATCTACTGAAACATGTCTACAGTGAATGGCCCTACTGATATTTGAAATGCTAGTGGCTTAACTTTGAGCATGATACCAACAGATAAGCCAACAAAGAACAACAAACTTGCAGAAAAGTTAGGCTACTTTACTCTTATTTTAAAACTGCCCAACATACACAGCTAGATTAAGTAACAGTAGCTAATTAACTAAACTATATTGGCCAGATTTCCAAGTTCATGAGCTTCTCCACTAAACAGTTTTGTAAGTCTTACTGAATGTCCTACCTCTCAAATGCTGCTTTTACTCCCAATTTACCTACCCTTCTTAGCATTTCTTCCTTATACTCCTGTAACCAAATGAAACAAAAGAACAATCCCTTTGGAAACTGGGTTCCTTGGTTCAAAGTCCATGTGATAAAGTACTTTCGTTTGATCATCAGACAAAAGCAAACCAAACACATGGCTGTCATGTAGATTCCAACTCATGGAAATAGTGTATCCAGTTTCTGAAGCCGTAAATCTTACCTTTAACAGAAGGTGTCTTCCTGCTCCTGAAGAGCAGTGGAAGATTTATACCAGTGACCTTTACATTAGCAGAGTAAAACAACCCACTATGCCACAAATATCCTTTTGAGCAGAAGACTACTGATTAAATTGGAAACTCTTGTAGGCCTAAAAAGATAAATACTGTTATGGTGGTGGTATAAGTGGTATTTTGATGTTTAGAGAGTGTGTTGGGTTGGTTAGAATCAAGGAGAGACAAAATAGCTGATGACAAGTGGCAACTGATAAGAACCACAGGTATTCTGTTGTAAATAAAACACTATGCTGCCTCTTGAGATTACTTGTAAGAGTACATTCTCTGTCACAGCCAACATTCACTGAAAAACATGATGTCATACTCCATGTTAAAGATGTTCACCAGCCTCGGGGGCCTACAGGCAGTAAAAAGAAATCAAAACAATCTCATACCCTTTACAAGCATCCTTCCCATGAGCAAGTATCCACTACCATCGAATCACTGGCAGAGTGAAATATGCTGTTCTACAGGGACTTCCCTTCTCTCTTCTTCAAGATTAAAGTTTGCAGGGTAGAAGACTGTGGAAGTGGAGACAAAGTTGGCTTTTATAGTTTAATCTGAAAGCACCTGTATGTGATCTTTATCAAGCATAAATAAAATTTGAAAGAATATGAGCTATATCTGTGACAAATTCTGAATCCTTGATTATTACTCATTCAGAGTCTAACACTTTCATTAAAAATACTTACCTGAGAAAACAGGGTAATGATGAGCAAGGTCCAATGGTGATTCATTTTATAAATGATAATGCTTGGGGATGATTGTATGTAACACAATAGGAATACAGAAGAGTGTGAAGCACAATTGGTAAGCAAACTAATAAATTTTTTTTAAAAAAATATCATATAGAACCTGAGGCAAAAAAAACCCAAAACCTTCCATCAACATCTCCCTTCTCTTGCCCTCTTGTTCATCCTTCTTCCCTAGAGCTCTCTTCCATAGATTTGAAGTTAAGATTTATAACACATATTTGGAGTTGTTATTGTTGCTAGGTGCCACTGACTTGAGCAAGATTCATAGCAACCCTATGCATAAGAGATCTAAGCCCTGTCCTTTATTGCACCCTCCTCACAATCTCTTAATATGCTCAACCATTGTTAACAGTTACTGTGTCAATTCATCTTGTTGAAGGTTTTCCTCTTTATCGGACTTTCCACATTTTCCAACTTCTCTTTTTCCAGTGACTGGCCCCTCCTGACAACATGCCCAACGTATGTGAGACAAAGCTTCACCATCCTTTAAAGATGCCTGAAAATAATTCCTCTTATATAAATTCTTCTTGGCTGGTGCGATGCACGTACTGGGGAGCTACTGGTGCACATGGTACTCCTGGGAGCAACACATTGGGGCACAACATGACAGGAAGCAACCAAGAAAGCTGGAATTTGAGTAAGTGTGAGCCCAGAACTACAGTCCCATTGTTGCCGGGTCACACACGGAACTCTGGTCCTGATGCCGATGCCTTGTGCCAGGAGCTGATGAGCACTGGGAGCAATGCTGCAACTTGAGTGAGATACTTTGTAGGAGGTCACTGCTGTTTGTCTGGATCACATGGAACCCCTTAAGCCGAATCAGAAGTGAGTGATATACCTGGAGCTCATTCTTGAAGGGAAAACCAAGACTTCCTGGTTTTCCAATCAGGTCTCTGTGCTCCACCTTGCATCTTCTCACATCCAGTCCATCAACTGCCTTTAGCCCAGAACGCCTTGGGTTACCCTAGCTGTGTCAATTGTCTGACAGAAAAGGCTGCTTCCACAGGCCTTTTCTCAATTGAACTGAAGCATATCTTCTCTTGGGTCAGAAGGCAGAGAAAAACCCAGGCAGAGTAGCTGCCTCACTCTCTTCTGGAGCAGTGACTTCAGATCAAGAACCTGCTATCGCCTCAGACATGAAAAACTCTACCACAGCAATGTCATGTAGGAAGCAGGCTACTACACCTCCTACACAAGCTCAAAGCAAGATGTCACCCCAAAAAGTGACACAGTATCAATGGATTTCCTAAAGCCAGAAAGTCTGATGAAACTTTCTGAGACAGAATTGAAAAGAATAATGAATGGATCGTTTCAATGGGTGAAAGACAAAGCTGAAGAATTATAGGACACTGCAAGCAAAAACCAGGAGGAGCTTAAAAAAAAATCCAAAACAATTCAGATAAAACATATGAGGCATCAGAGACTCTGGAAAAACAAGAAACCACAATCCAATATGAGGACCAATGTTTCAGATACTGTCAACATGATGGAGGGACACATGAACAGTGTTGAAGATATGGAACACAGAACCACTGAAATAGTAGAATTATCACCATGGAATTTCCAGAACAAAAGGAAGAATCAGAAAGGAAGGAAAAAGAAGAAAACCTAATAATAATGTGGGACACCAATAAAAGAAATAACACGCGTGTCATCAGAATTCCAGAAAGGAAGAAGCAAGTAAAGGCATCAAAAAAGTTGTGGAAAAATAACTACAAGAAAACATTTCAAGTATAATGAAGAATCAAGAAACTGACAGAAAACCATAACGAATAGACCCCCCAAAAGAAAAACACCAAGACATATCATAGTCAAATTTGCCAGAACCAAAGATAAGGAGAAAATTCAGAAAATGGAGAGGGAGAAACAAAGAGTAACCTATAAGGGAGAGCAAGTAAGATTAAATGCCAATTTCTCAGCAGAAACCATGTGGGCAAGAAGACAATAGAATGACATATATTGAATGCTCAAAGAACACAACTGTCAACCATGAATACTGTACCTAGAAAAACTGTCCATCAAATATGAGGAGAGATCAAGATATTCCCAGAAGAAAAATAGAACTTAAAGAAGTTTGTAAAAACAAGACCAGCATTGCAGGAAACACTAAGAGACGTCCTCTCTTACAGAGGTGCCACAGAAAGCAGGATGGACAAAAGTAACTTGCAACAACACCAAAAAGAACTCAACAAAATGATAGCAATGAAACCTTGCCTCTCAATAATCACACTGAATGTAAATGGTTTAAATGCACCACTGAAAAGAAAAAGAGTAGCAGACTGGTGGGGGGGCGCGAAGTCTATCAATATCTGTCTACAAGAGACACACCTAAAAAATGAAGATAAAGAAAGACCAAGAATAAAAAGGGTGGGGGAAAATATACCACGCAAATGGCAACAAGAAAAAAAGCAGGAATAGCTATATTAATCTCTGATTAAATCGATTTCAATGCAAAAACCATCATAAAGGACAAGGAAGGGGTCAATAAAACACGAAGATATAACAGTAATAAACATCTATGCACCAAATAAAAAACCTGCAAAATATATAAAACAAACATTAACAAAACTGAAAAAGGAAATAGACAACACTACTATAGTAGTTGGAGACCTCAGTACACCACTATCAGGAAAAGGCAGAACTTCCAGGAAGAAACTCAACAAAGATGATAAAGAATTAAACCACACAATAAGCCAACTCAATCTCATAGATATTTATAAGCTAATACACACCAACAAAAGCACGGTATACCTTCTCCACTGTGGATGGAATATTCTCTAGAATAGATCACATATTAGGATGTCAATGAATTCAAAATCATAGAAATAATACAAAGCACCTTCTCAGACTACAAAATTAGAAATTAATAAAAGGAGGGTAAAGAAGAAAAAAAATACATTTATAAGCTGAACAACACCTTGCTTGACCATGAGTGGGTACTAGAAGAAGTAAAAAATGAAATTAAAAATATCTTGAAACAAATGACAATAAAAACACAACTTACCAAAACCACTGGGAAACAGTCAAAGCTGTAATTAGAGGTCTACTTCTAGCAATAACCAAACATATTAAAAGACAACGGGAAACGACCACTGACTCTCTAACCCAAAATCTCCAACAAACTGAAAA
>NW_006399754.1:3153696-3204468 GCF_000299155.1 Elephantulus edwardii | reverse complement strand
GTGCCATCCTCTCAATCTAGTGCCACATTCACTTTTGTTGTTGTCGTTGTTGTTATGTGCCATTGAGTTGCGTGCGACTCATAGCAACCCTATGTCCAACAGTCCTAAACCCTGCTCTCTATCCTGTGCCAATCTTGTCTCTGACACACCTACCCCCACTACCCTAGTCACTGAATCAACCCTGAATCAGTTATCTCACTAAGGGTCTTCCTCTCTTTGGCTTACCCTCTACTCATCCCAGATGAAGGTCGTCTGCCAAGGACTTGGCCCTCCTAACAACATGTCCAAAGTATGTGAGAGGAAGTTTCACATCTTCACTCCCAAGGAGCACCCTCCTTGCAGGTCCTCCAGGTTTGTTTGTTGGTTTAGTAACCTGTTATTCAATACTCTTTGCCAACACCACGATTCACAGGCCTCGATTCTTCTTTGGTCTTCTTTATTCATTGTTCAAATTTCAGATGTACATAAAGCAAATGAAAATGCTATGGCTTCAGGCAGGTGCACTTTAGTCTTTAAACTGAACATCCTTGTTCTCTAGCAGTTCTAAGAGGTTCTTGACATATTGTCCCTGTGCAATGTACCTTTTTATTTCTTGATCGCTGTTTCCATAGGTATTGATAGTGTACCCAAGTAAAATAAAATAGGTTACAATTTTAATCTTTTTAGCCAAGTTTTATGTATGTATACATACACACACACATAAAATAATCCACTCTTACTAGAATATCTAAGGTTTTTGTGAGTTTTCCTACAAATTTTATAACCAAGTTATGCAAAGGATGAAAATATACAGAGTTGCTTGTATGTGCCATCAAGACTCACAATGACCCTATGAACAACAAGCCTGCACCCTGTCCTATCCTGTGCCATCCTCATCATCTCTGACATATCTGAGCTCACAGCATTGCCACAGTCACCGTGTCAATCCATTTCATCAAGGGTCATCCTCACTTTTGCTGGCCCGCCACCTTTCTAAGCATGGTATCCCTTTCGAGAAACAGCCTCTCCTAGCAAGAGGCCCATAGTATGTGAGATGAATGTTCACCACCCTGGCCTCTAAGGAGCACTCAGGTTGTCCTCTCTCTAAGACACACCTGTCTGTTCTTTTAGCAGTCCATGTAGTATTCAGTACTCTCTTCCAGCACCACAGTTCGAAGAGATCAATTCTTCTTCTGTCATCCTTATTAATTGTCCAGAGCTCAGATACACATCAAGAGATTGGAAAGGTCATGTCTTGAACCAGGTGCACTTTAATCTTTAAACTGACATCATTGCTTCTCAGTAATCTGGAGAGATCCCTGACAGCATACTTCCCCAATGCTATATGCTCCTGACCTTCTGACTGCTGGTGCCAAGGGTATTACCTGTGAATTCAAGGAAGATGAAATCTTAACAATTTCAATCTTTTCTCCATCTATTATGATGTTGCCTAAAGCCCCAGTGGGGAAGATTTTTGTTTTCTAGATGATGAGATGTAATTCACATTGAAGGCAGTAGCTGGTTCCAGCCTTTTCCACCCCCGCAGCCACATGCCCTGTTCTCATCCCACCTGTAGAAACTCCAAGCGTCAGCTGGGAATGGAAGTCACCCTAAGACTAGGAAAAGAACTAACCACATCTCACCACCATTTTCAGAGTGGCCATATTTAGTCAGGACCATTTACTTCTAAATCCATGACAACACAGCATTCAGGAAGCAATCCCACTTCTAAGAAGACATCAAGAGTAGTAAGGAAAATTACTCTGGTTCCACTGTCTCATGTATATTTATCTGGAACGTGGGCCTTCCTCAGGATGGCCTTACTGATTTAATGACTGAGTGAAGCCAAATTGATTTTGTTAGTAGTCAGCAAGCTGTTAGAAGATTTGGGGCAAAAGCATAGGGAAGGAGAGTCAAGGGCAATGTTAAAATGCTAAAGTTCATTGCTGTTTCTGCTGTAACCTTGCCAAACAAGCTGTCAGAGCCCAGCCTAAGCCCGTATAATGTAAAGGCTCCAGCAGAAGGCAAGGTATAGTCCTTATCCATTCAGAGACAAAAGATACACACATTACCTTATAAGGAAGATACCAATGCTTTAGAAAGCTGACATGTCCAGTGAAGTAGCACATGTGATTCAATTATGTCATGAACAAACCAGAATGAGAAACCTCAGGAGCATCACCCTATTGGTCTATACATCCATATCCTTAATTTACATAAAATCTAACCCAAAAGGCTATATAAGCACCTACTACCTCATAACCCATTATCCTCTCCACCACTCTTTTCTTTTCTGCAGAGACCCATTCCTCTCTCTCTTTTTTCTTCTTCTGACGTCTTTATTCATTATCCAGTTTTCAGATGCATGTTGTTGTTGTTGTTATGTGCCATCAAGTCGCTTGCAACTCATAGCGACCCTATGTACAAGAGCTCTACATGCTCTTCTATCCTGTGCCAACCTAGCCATCTCAAACACAATTATTCCCACCTTTCTAGTCACAGAATCAATCCATCTCATCAAAGGTCTTCCTCTCCTTCGCCACCCCTCCACTCTGCCAACCATGATGTCCCTCTCCAAGGACCAGTCCCTCCTTGCAACATGCCCAAAATATGTCAGATGAAGCTTCAGAATTCTTGACTCCAAGGAACACTCTGGCTTCACCCTCTCCAGGACAAACCTGTTTGTTCTCCTAGCAGTCCATGGTATATTCAACACTCTTCTCCAGCACCACAGCTCAAAAGCATCAATTCTCTTTCTATCAACCCTATTCACTGTCCAACTCTCTGATGCATAGCACATAACTGCGAAGACTATAGCCTGGACCAGACACACCTTAGTCTCCAGCCTGACATCGTTGCTCTTCAGTACTCTTGAGAGGTCCCTCACAGCCGACTTTCCCAATGCAATTTGTCTCTTGATTTCCTGGCTGCTGTTAACAAGAGTGTTGACTGTGGAGCCAAGTAAATTAAAACTGTTAACTATCTCAATCTCTTCACCATCCACACTGATGCTGCCAATTGGCCCAGTGTTAGAATCTTTGTTTTCTTGATGTTGAGCTTCAGTCCATATTGGAGGCTGTAGTCCTTGATCTTCTGCAGCAAGCGCTTCAGGTCCTCCTCAGTTTCGGCAAGCAGGGTTGTGTGATCTGTATAAGTGATTGAAAGACCATGGCCTAAATCAGGCACACAGACCTTAGTCTTTAAAGTGTGCTGAAATTGAGATAGTCCGTTTTATGGGTTTTGGGGTTTTAGGTAATTTAGCCAAAATGAAAAGTGAAACTTTATTGGCATACAATAAGATCCCATTCGCTTTGTCTAATAAACTGGTTTGTCTTTAAAAAAAATAAACAAAATTTTATTTTATACTTGTTTCCTTACAAAGTTTATATACCTTGCATTTCTCACCAGATCTTTTCCATTTCCCTTACCCACTCCACCCTCTACCCATCAAATTGTGTGACCCTGTAATTAACCACCACCACTGGATCCTCACTTTTCTGCTCCCACCCTCATCCCTGGCTTTACTTTAAATTCTGCCTCCTTACCTTCTTTCCTGACAAGTTAGATGTCCCTGATCTTTGAGACCTTTTAGTTTCTGGGGCTCTGATCATACTCTGCCTGCTACAGCAAGGGCTTTGGCCATGCCAGTACTACTCCAAGCAAGTCAGACAATGACCCTTTCAAGAGACACTAAAGTTGCTGTGACACGACAGCTGCTTTAAGGGCCACTGAAATTGTTATACACTCTTTTGGTGCCTCTATGGCACTGACCTTCCTACTGTCTTCCACCTGGTTCAATTATTCAACAGAGCAAGGGACAATGAAGCCTGAGCACTGACCACACAGTAACAATCTGACCTTCCTGATTTTCTTTTTTTATTGTTATGTGCCATCAACTTAACTGTTACTCATAGCAATCCCATGAACCACAGATCTGAACTTTGCCCTATTTGTGCCATCCACACCATTACAAACAAACTTGAGACCATTGTTACAAGTCACCATGTCAATCCATCTTGTTGAGGATCTTTCTTTTTCTTTTTTTTTAAATTTTATTTTATTATTTTTGTGTGCGTGTACCGTCAAATCAGATCTGACTGGTACAGGAGGAGATTGTCCCTCCTTACCCGGCAGAGCATCTGGTGGATTCGAACCGTTCGCCTCTGGGATTGTAGTTGCAGCTCCTTGCCACTAGGCCACCAGAGCTCCCCGGATCTTTCTTTTTCACGCTGACCTTCTACCTTTCCAGGCATGACGTCCTTTTCCAAGGACTAGCCTCTCCTGGTCTTAGATAACTTCTTTCTCATATCATAGCAACATGAGAGCAAGTATGTCTCCAGCTCAAATCAAAAGAGTAAATAAACACAAGCAAAACATCCATATAGATATGAAAATTTATTTACCAGAATTCTGGATCAAGATTGGTCTCACAAGAGCTAGGTCAGTATAGTATGTAAGGAAGGACAGGTGGGGAGGAAGGAGCATTACACAGGAGTCAAGAGTCCCTAGATTCAGCAAAAGATGTAATGTCTCATGTGCTCTAAATAGGAAAGTCTGACCAGAAGGGAGGACATCAAGAGAGAATGTTTAGAAAGTTTTCTGTGTGGTGCACTAGGTGAAATCCCTTCAAAAGTAAAATTAGGGTGGCAGGTGTCATATCTGTCCATGAAGGTGGCAAGAAGTCCATAAAAGAGACCAAGTGGCAGCTACAGAAGCAGATGAGAAAGGTAAGCCTTTTTAGAAGACACACCAAAATACGAGTAGAATAAACTCGAGGAGCTAAAAGCATCGGTTGCTGGAAAGGGGCCTCTCACCACAGGTGGAATGAAGAAATCTGGCAAAAAAATAAGCTGTTCTTTGTGAATGAGGCAAGAGTGACCCTTGATTTCATTCCTGTTTAAACATTTGGATTTCCTGCTAGAACATCTGTTGCCACCTATAGTTAGAATGAAGTGTTATGTTGGAGCCTGTTGTACATTTTAGAGTAAACTTTTGTAAAAAAAGTAAAAGAAGAAGAAATCTTACAATTGATCTGTCTGGTTATTCTCACTCAGCCATTCCTATCTTAGTTATAAACTCAGTACAAACTCCTGCCAGACTCTGCTCTTCAGCCTCTGTTACGCCTTTAATATGCACCACCTGGAACTAAATCAACCCATTTGGGATGAAAATAAAATTCAGAGTAAATATTTACAATATTCTTCTCTAGTAGGCCTGTCATTCCTTTGACTGTTACAAAACAAAGATACTGGACCATACAAGGAAGCTTGGCCTTATATGAGTTACAGTTCATTTAGAGAAAGTCCATCTCCAACTACAAAGCTCTTCCCACTCCCCCAGTGCGCACCTTTCCTACGCCGTATAATAAAAACCTAAATACACAATAGCAGTAAAACAATTATTAAGAAAAGTATAAGAAATCCAAAAAGATCTAAACAAACATCTAGAGCTAGCAGAGGAATTTAGCAAAGTTTCAGAGTACAAGATCAAGGACACTTAGATTAACTTCTATATACTAGAAAAAAGAATATGAAATGAAAAGAAAATTACAGAAACCATTCCATTTACAATAGCATATAAGAGAATGAAATATGTCTAACCAGAGATGTTTGATTTTTCGAGTGCTCATATAATTGAATGACTACCATCTGACCCAGAAGTTCTACTCCTAGAATTATTATTTGTTGTTGTTGTTGTTTAATGCCGTCGAGTCGTAGATGACTCATAGCAACCCTATGAACGAACAGCCTGAGCACTGTTCCTACATAGAGTTTCCAGAGGCAAGCCATTTTGGAAGTGGATGCCGCTCCAGCTTCCAGGCTTGATTTAGTCGGGAAGCTCCAGCCAACACTGTCCACCATGGGTGCCCATTACCACGACTGGCACATCACTGTCACAGGCTTCAACATCACAGCAACCACGAGTTACCTCTGTGCAGCAACGCACAGACCAGTGCTATACCACCTAGAAGAATGTTTGACAGGAAGACAATTTGAACCGGCCCTCGGGCCCTCTGGGCTTAAGGCCGCCTCCTGGTTCAAACCCTAGGCCCAGGCTGGCTAGCCTCACTCCAGGGACAGAATAATTCCTAGATATATTATTTACAATATTATATATAGGAAACTATGCGGCCCAATGTCAAGAAGCTGTGTTGCAGTTCCGAAGGCACAAGGTTTGAAGCCACCAGATGCTTCACAAGAGGAAGGGAAATCTCCTCCCAAACAATTAACTGCCTCTTAAAACCCACCGGAAGGTCAGATATGGGTCGGTTCCGACTTGATGGTACACAACAAAAACAAACAACATAATATTTATACACATATATATATACATATATATTATGTGGTACATAACAACAGTATAGTATCATTATATATTATAGTACAAATTAATCACACAGTTATATTATAAATATAATTATAACATAATTATATTATTATAGGATAATAATATTCATAAGTTAATCACTATATATAATATACTATACTGTGGTACACAACCACAGTATAGTATAATTATATATTATAAGTTAATCACACAGAAGGTGACTGCCCATCCTTCCCCCAGAGTGGTTGGTGATCTTGAACCATGTGCCTTAGGGATTGCAGTGCAGCTTCTGGATACTCGACCACCAGAGACTTAAAAGCAGACACAAACTTTTACACCAATGTCCACTGCAGCACTAATGACAGTAGTCAAAAAAGTGAAAACAACTTAAATCTTCATCAACAAATTAATAGAAAAACAAAATGTAGTGTGTATATAAAATGGAACACTACTCAGTCTATACGATAAACGAACTCTTGATAGTTTAATATGGATGGAAGTGGAGGGCAATGTGTTGAGTGAAAGAAATCATTCATAAAAGAACAAATATTATATAATATCACTTAAATGAAAAGCCAGAAAAAGGCAAATATATAGACAAAAAAAGTTTTTTAATAGTTCCTAGGGTCTAGGAGTGTAGGAGAAAGAGATGGGCAATCTCCTCCCATGCAATTTACAGCCTCTGAAAAGTTGCTGGAGGGTTACCTATGAGTCCATATGGTTTCAGCTCAACAGAAATAAGCTACTACTGTTGAGAGATGGGGAGGAGAGAAAAGGGGTTGACAGTGATGGGGACATTAAAGTAAGTGGAGGATTGTACAAAAAATATTGTACCTGCTATCAATAAATAGTCTACTTATATAAAGCTGAACTGGCAAAAGTGGTATTATTAAAAATTATTTGCTGCTAAAGCTCCTTATGTACAACCAAAATCTTAATGGGATTTGGTTTCTTGGTTTAGGATCATGATTTCACAGAGCATGACAATTAACTGCTCTAATTATACATTTTGCATTTCAGTTCTGCCTCATAGTTCCTGAGTAGTATCTAGGGTCTTAAAAAAAATGCAAGTACCACATTACAGAAACATTCATGATTCTCCCAGAACACAAAAGGAGGTAGGAGTGCCAGGAATAGGAGAATAAGAAATGTGTGGCTAACTGCCTCCATGAACCATCACCTCCTTTGCTATGAAACCAGAAGAAATAGATGGTGCCCAGCTACGATTATTGAACTTTTGATCAAAGATGCTATAGGAGAATCTTGATCAAAGATTGAAAATCAAAAATTTAAAAGAAAAAAACGAAAAATACTGAGTAGAATTTCAAATTCTCATAGAATCTAGACATTCTGGATCAATGGAAGTTGGGCAGAACCCTACACTTATCATCCTGATGTACTTTTTAAGCCTTAAATCAAACATATTACCTCAAATCTTAAGATCAACAGTTCAACTTAACTAGCAAAAATTTAAAAAATTAAAGGTTTGATTCAATTGAGCATCACTCTCTTTTTTATTTTTTTATTTTGATGGAAGTTTACAGAGACTTTGGATTTCCATTCATTCATTGTTGCACATTTTCCTCCCTGCCCACCCCTCCCCCCCCAGTTTACGTTTCTCTTTGAAAATTTAAAAACAAATTTATTTCATTGTTACACAAGTCCCCACCTCCACCCCTGCCCAGTCCACTCCACTATGCAGCTTTCATTCTGGACTCTTGTCAAGACAATAATACCTAATCACATATTCCTCTTAAACAGTTCTCTCCATGATCTGTTTCAATGTAGCATACATTGTTTGTCACCTCTTAGGGTTCCCCCAACTTTGATGTCAGTCCCGCTTTACAACAGTGGCACTATGAAGTATTTGACCTCCTGTGACTGAGATATTTCACTCTGCATCATGTCCTCCAGGATGAACCATGTTGTATAATATTACATTATTAATTCCTTGTTTTACAATGCAGCATAGTATTCCATTGTGTGAATATATCAAAGCTTCTCTAGCCATTCGTTTGTTGATGGGCACTTGGGTTGTTTCCAGCTCTTTGCTATTATGAACAAAGCCATGATAAACTTGGGTATTCATATATCTGCTTGGATTGCAGTTATGGTTTAAGTTATACTCCCAGTAGTGGAATTGCTGGGTTAAATGACATTTCTATTTCCAACTTTTTGAGAAAACGCCACACTGCCTTCCATAGTGGAACTGAATTCACTAACAGTGAATAAGGGTTCCAGTTTCACCACAACCTTGCCAGCATTTGTTTTTTGCTGTTCTGTTAAATTTTGCTATTCTTACTGGTGTAAGATGATATCACAAAGTTGTTTTGATTCACATCTCTCTTAGAGCTAGATATTTTGAACATTTATTCATGTGGTTTTTGGCCATCTGAATGTCTTCTTTAGTGAAGTGTCTGTTCATATCCCTTGCCCATTTTTCAACTGGGTTGTTTTCCTCTATCTGGTTCTGTTGCTTGAGTATTTTAAAAATTCTAGATAGAAGTCTCTTATCAGACAGGTCATTACCAAATATTTTTCCCAGTCTGTGATGCGTTGTTTCCAGTTGTTTTCTTTATAATCTTCAGTAGGATCTTGCTTGCATGTGAAATTAATGAGATTGTTCTATAGTTTCCACACTCTGTTGGGTCACTCTTCTTTGGGATAGGAATAAATACAGATCTCTTCCAGTCAGTTGGCCAGGTGGTTGTTCTCCAGATTTCTTGGCACAACTTGGTGAGCACGTCCAGGGCAGCATCTGTTAGCTGAAATATGTCAATTGGTATACCATCTATTCCTGGGGCCTTATTTTTTGCTATTTCCTTCAAAACAGCCTGAACTTCTTCCTTCATCACCATAGGCTCTTGCTCATATGTTGTTTCATGAATTTCTTCTGTGTGTGCCAATTCTTTTTGATAAAGTGACTCAGTATATTCTTTCCATCTTCTTTTAGTACTTCCTGGATCATTTAATATTCTGCCGAAAGCATCCTTGATTATAGCAACTCAAGATTTGAATTTGTTCTTCAGTTGCTTGAGCTTAAGAAATGCTGAACGAGTTCGGTCCTTTTGATTTTCCGACTCCAACTCCTTACACATTTCATTGTAATATTTTACTTTGTCGTCCTGTGCTGCCTTTTGAAATCTTCTATTCGACTCTTTAGTATCTTGAATTCTTCCTTGTGCTTTGGCTTCTCTGCACTCCAGTGCTATTTTCAGAGTCTCTTCTGACATCCATTTCGGTCTTCTCTTCCCCTTCTGTCTTTGCAATGACCGTTTGCACTCTTCCTGGATGATACCTTTGATATCCTCCCACAACTCATCTGGTCTTCACTCATTAGTGTTCAAGGCCTCAAACCTATTCCTGAGATGGTTCTGAAATTCAGGTGGGATAGACTTAAAGTCATATTTTGGTTCCCGTGGACTTGGTTTAATTTGCCTCAGCTTTAGTTTGAACTTGCATATGAGTAGTTGGTGGTCTGTTCCACAATCAGCTCCTGGACTAGTTTTCACAGCTGATATTGAGCTTCTCCAGTGGTTCTTTCCACAGATGTAATAAATCTGATTCCTTTGCATACCATCAGGAGAAATCCATGTATATAAACTGTGTTTATGTCTCTTACAAAACGTATTTGCAATGAATAAGTCATTGACTGTGCAAAATTCAATCATCCTCTCTCCAGCTCCATTTCTGTCACTGAGTCCATGTTTTCCAACTACTGAATCTTCTTCTCTATTCCCAACTTTTGCATTCCAGTCACCCATCATTATCAATGCATCTTGATTGCATGTTCGATCGATCTCCGACTGTAAAAGTTGGTAAAAATCTTCTATTTCGTCTTCCTTGGCTCTGGTGTTTGGTGCATATATCTGAATGATAGTAATATTCACTGGTCTTCCTTGTATGCATATGGATATTATCCTGTCACAATATTGTACTTTGAGATGGATCTAGCAATGGCTTTCTTAACTATGAAAGTAACTCCTTTTTTCCTCATCTTTTCATCTCCAGAGTAATATATCATATGATCATCCAACTCAAAATGCTCCATGCCAGTCCATATCATCTCCCCAATGCCTAGTATGTCAATATTTATGCGTTCCATTTCTTCCTTAACAATATCTAATTTTCCTACATTCATGGTTCTCACATTCCATGTTCCAATCACTAGGGTCTGCTTACAACTGTTCCTCCTCCTTTGTATTTCCATACTTGAAAGTTCTACCTAGGTTGCCCTTCCTGTTATCTACATGTGTTCTGTTGTACAAAGGATTTTCGGAGGCCTGCTATTTCAGAAATGGATGGCAAATCCTTCTTCCTAGTCTGTCTTATCTGAATGTTCAGATTTAGAGAAGTATCAGACAGACCAGCATTTTACAGAAGAGTGAAAGATATATCCCTTATTGTGGAGTTAACCATAGATAGATGGGCTTAATTCTGTGTTCTGAATTCTATTGTCTTGATCTAAGTGTCTGTCATTGTACCAGTGCCACACTCTCTTGACCACCATGCCATTGTAGTAGGATTTGGAATCAGGGAATGAGATGTGTCCTACCTTGTTTCTCTTTTTAAGGAGTGCTTTGCTTATTCAGGGCCTCTTTGCATTCCAAATGAAATTGGAAATGGCCTTTTCCATCTCACTGAAAAATGGATTTGGCATTTGTATTGGGATTGCATTGAATGTATAAACTGCCTTTGGTAGTACTGTCATTTTCATAATATTGAGTCTTCCTATCCATGAGCAAAGTATATTCTTCTATTTCTCCAGGTCTCTTTTTTTTTTTTTTCTTGTAGTAATGCTTTGTAATTTTTTTTAAATAGATCCTTTGTGCTTCTGGTTAGATTTATTCCCAAGTTTTTAATCTTGTTATTAGCTACTCTAAAGAGTATTGTTTTCTTAACTCCAGCTCTGTATTCTCTTTGTCACTGTAGAGAAATCCAATCAATCTTTGTATGTTGATCTTGTATCCTGCCACTTTGCTGAATTGGTCAATTATATCCAGTAGTTTTCTTTCTGAGTCTTGAGTGTTTTCTAAGTATATCATCTGCATAGATAGATAATTTTACCTCCTCTTTGCCAATTTGAATACTTATTTCCTTCTCTTGTCTTACTGCTATCGCTAAGACTTTCAATAAAATACTGAATAGGGAGGTGATAATGGGCATCCTGTTCTCAAAGGGAATACCTTTAATCTCTCTCCATTGAAAACAATGTTGGCTCTTGGCTTTGTATATATACTCTTTACTATGTTGAATAAATGCCCCTGTAATCCTATTTTGTTGAGTGTTTTAATCAGGAAAGGGTGTTGAATTTTGTCAAAGGCCTTTTCTGCATCAACTGATAGGATCATGTGGTTCTTGTTCTTTGCTTTATGTGATAAATGACATTGATTGTTTTTCTTATGTTGAACCATTCCTGCATACCTGTTATAAATCCCACTTGGTCATGGTGAATTATTTCTTTTGATGTCTTGTTGGATTCTATTGGCCAGGATTTTATTCAGGATTTTTTTATCTATGTTCATGAGAGGTATTGGTTTATAGTTTTCTATTTTGGTGGTATATTTACCTGGCTTTGATATCAAGGATATGCTTACTTCATAAAATGATTGTAGGAGAATTCCATCTTTTTCTATTTTCTGAAATAGTTTATGTAGAATTGGTGACAGTTCTTCTCTGAATGTTTGATAAAATTCACTTGTAAAACAATCTGGTCCAGGAATTTTTTTTTTGGCTGGAAGTTGGTTTATTACCTTTTCAATTTCTTCTTTTGTAATGAGTCTGTTCAGGTGTCCAATTTAGGTTTGTGTCAGTTTAGGCAGGTTGTGAATTTCCAAGTATTTGTCCATTTCCTATAGGTTTTCATATTTGTTTGAGTATAGTTTTTCATAATTTTCCAATGTTAGCCTTTTTATTTTAGTTGGTTCTGTTGTGTTGTTGCCCATTTCATCTCTTATTCAGATTATTTGTGTCTTTTCCTTCTTTTCTTTTGTTAGTTTTGCTAGTGGTTTGTTGATTTTACAGACCTTTTCAAAGAACCAACTCCTAGTGTTGTTGATGGTTTCAGTTGTTTTCTGGTTTTCTATCTCATTTATGTATGCTCTAATTTTAAAAATTTCTGTTTTTTTCAGAACGTGTGGGGTTTTCTTGCTGTTCTTTTTCAATTTGTTGAAGATGTTGGGTTAGAGAGTCGATGGTCATTTTTCCCTGCCTTTTGATGTGTTTGCTTATGGCTATAAATTGACCTCTGATTACTGCTTTGGCTGTTTCCCAGAGGTTTTGGTAAGTGGTGTTTTCATTGTCATTTGTTTGAATTTCATTTTTTATTTCTTCCAGTACCCACTCATGTTCAAGCAAGATGTTCAGTTTCCAAATGTATGCTCTTTTCTCATTTATCGTCTTGGTATTAATTTCTAATTTTGTAGCACTGTAGTCTGAGAAGTTGCTTTGTATTATTTTTTAATGTAGTGATGCTTGCCTTGTGGCCTAAAATGTGATCTATTCTGGAGAACGTTCAATGCACACTGGACAATAAGGTGTACTGTGCTTTGTTTGGGTTCATTAGCCTATAAATATCTATGAAATCAAGTTGGTTTATTGTATGGTTTAATTCTTCAGCATCTTTGTTGAGTTTATTTCTGGTAGTTCTGTCTTTTCTTGAGAGTGGTGTATTGAAGTCTCCAACTACTATAGTAGTGTTTCCTATTTCCTTTTTCAGTTTTTTTAATGTTTGTTTTATATATTTTGCAGGTCTTTCATTTGGTGCATAGAAAATTATGATTGCTGTTATGTGCTCTTGTTCTTTTAACACTTTAAGCATTATGCAGGGACCTTCCAGCATCATGCCCTTTTAAGAACTTACTACATGGCATCATATGGAAGGCTTCAGTGTTTGATCTTCAGCAAGTGTTTCAAGTCCTAGTTACCTTCAGCAAGCAAGGCTTTCATCGGCATACTGAAGGTTATTGATGAATCTTCATGCAATCCTGATTCCACATTCTTCTTCATAGAGTACAGCTTATCAACTTATTTGCTCCCCATACAGATTGAATAAGTTTAGTGAAAGGATACAACCTTGATGCATGCCTTTCTTAATTTTAAACCATGGCCTAGTGGCAAGAAGTTGTACTGCAATACCAAGGCACACGAGGCACACGGTTCAAGGCCATCAGCTACTCCATGGAAGAAAGATGGGCAATCTCCACCCGTGCAACTAACTGCCTCTGAAAATCACCACCAGAGGGTCAGCTATAGGTCTGTTCCAACTCTACAGTACACAACAAACAGTGTACCCTTGCTCTGTTCTGACAACAGCTTCTTGGTGTAGGTATAGGTTTTGCATAAATGTAATTAAGTATTCTAGGATTCCCATTCTTCTCAATTTTAGCCATAGTTTATTATAATCCACACAATCAAATGTGTTGGCAGAGTCAAGAAAGCACAAATATGCATTCTTCTAGAATTCTTCTCTTTCCAACAGATCGATCTGGCATCAGCAACAATATCTCTTGTACCACAACCTCCTTCTAAATCAAACACTGAAGCCTTTAATATGGATTGTATCTCAACATCAAGAAAACAAAAATGCTCACCACTACACCAACAAGCGACATTATGATAGATCGATAGATAGATAACAGATTGAAACGATAGATAGATAGATAGATAGATAGATAGATAGATAGATAGATAACAGATTGAAACTGTTTATAATTTCATCTTACTTGGATTAACAATCAATATACTTCGTACCAGCAGGCAGAAGATCAGGAGACATATTACACTGGGAAAGTCTGCAGTTAGGGAACTCTTCGTATTATTGAGAAGCAATGATGTTAATTTGAAAATGAATTGATGTCTTTGAACTGTGGTGCTGGAGAAGAGTACTCAGTATCCCACAGGCTGCCAAAAAAACCAAGCAGATTTGTCTTGGAGAAGGAGCAGCCAGAGCGTGGCTTGAAAACAAGGTTGGTGAAGCTTAGTCTCACATACTTGGAGCATGCTGCTAGGAAAGGCTAATCCAAGGAGCCGCCCAATTTAACCCTCGCCAGGATGAACCTGTTTGTTTTCTTAGCAGTCCATGGTACATTCAATACTCTTCTCCAGCACCACAGCTCAAAGGCATCAATTCCCCTTCTATCCTCCCTAGTCATTGTCCAACCCTCTGACACCTAACAAGTGATTGCAAAGACCATGGCCTGTAACTAACTAAATTATTTTTTTAAAGGTGGAAGAATTGAGCACTAGTGTTTTGTGGTATTAGTCCTCAGATACTTTTATGACTCATCATCTGTGATATACACTATCAATTAACTGTTAAAAAACAATTTGAGCAAGCCCAGTCATAGCTCCAGTCAAGGCGATCTGTATCCTTCATGTTATGAGTCATCTGAGACTCACAGTGACCCTATGCACAGTATCTCTGAACTCTGCCCTATCCTGAGCCAATCTGTTTCTAGTACATGTACTCTCATTACCCTAGTTACTGTGTCAATTCATCTCACCCAGAGTCTTCCCTTCCTGTGCTGAACCCCTGCCCTTCCAAGCATGATGTCCTTCTCCAAAGACTGACTCCACCTGGCAATATGCCCAAAGTATGTGAGACGGAGCTTGAAAATCTTTGCCTCCAAAGAGCAACTTGGTTTTACCATCTCCAGGACAGATCTGTTCTCTTGGCAGTTCATGGTATGTTCAATTCACTTCTCCAGCACTACAACTCAAAGAAATCAATTCTTTTACTATCATCCTTAGTCATTGTGCAGATCTCTGATGCACAGCAAGTAACTGTGAAGAGAATATCCTGGATAAGGTGCACCTTAGTCTCTACACTGGCATTGTTGCTCTTCAGCATTTTGACATTAGATTTTTCCACTGCAATTAATCTTTTGATTTCCTGACTGCTGGTACCAAGAGTGTTGACTGTATAACTAAGCAAGTTGAAATTGTTAACAACCTCAATACCATCTCCATCTCTCATGGTGCTGCCAATTGGTTCAGTGGTGAAAATCTTTATTTCTTGATATTAAGCTTCACTCTATATTGAGCACTGAAGTCCTTGACCTTCTGCAGCAAACACTTCAGACCTTCCTCAGTTTTGGCAAATAAGGTTGTGTCATCTGTATAACGCAGGTGAGTCTTCCTCCAACCCTGATGCCACATTCTTCCTCATAAAGTCCAGCCTCCTACAAGATTTTTTCTGCATACAGGATGAAAAGCTATGGAGAAAGGACTCATCTCTCCTGACACACTCTTTTCCTGATTTTAACCATGCAGTGCTTCCTTGCTCTGTTCTGACAAACTACTTCCTGGTCCAAGCATAGGTTTTGCCTAAGCACAATCAAGTGTTCTGGAATTGTCAGTCTTCTCAAGGTTAGAACAATTTGTTGTGATCCACATAGTCAAATGCCTCTGTATAGTCAATAAAACCACTTCATAATGTCCCATATCAATAGAAAAGTTACATATACCCTGTATAGCAAATGTACAAAAGGTCAAAAATACCGAATAAGACTATATTCTCATTACCGAAGGTTACTAGAAAACATTTTAGATTAAAATAAAAGGAATGCAGGTTTTAATCACCAGTCTATGAATTGGCAGTCACAAAAAGTATCATCAAAGGAGAATCAAACATTATTTTAACATTATGTTTTATATGGAGGTAAAGATTGTAAAGTCAGTTTTAGACTAAAATTACTTCTCATCAAAATTGCCTGTGGAAATCACTGAGGAATGTGCCATGTTGGAGACATACCATCTCTCATTCAAGCCCAGCACATTCAGGGTTTTCTCCAAAACTGAAACAGATGAGTGTATTTTTATTACAACCAGAAGTGGTACCTAGCTTCTGTTTAGAGACTATGTTGTAATAACAATGTTACACCAGTCACTACTAGTCACTCTGGGCATGATGAAATGAGCAGTACATGGAAAGGAGACAAAGGAATAACAGGTTCTTTTGTATCGTCCATCTTCTGCATGCTCCAGTGCAAATACTGCTTGGAATGCAGAGCAAAGTTACCTAAAAATGGTATTTGTTTATGTGAACACACATATCTGAGAGTTCATTATATCAAAAAGAGAAAAATGGTGGAACTGATTCTGGAATAAAATAGCCTATGCCACTCATTCTAAGTAAGTAGTAATATTTGATCTCCTCAGCAAATACACTTGACAGAAAATTCAAAAGGCATTATTTTCTCTTTCTCCTCTCTCTCTCCATCTCCCTCTCCCTCTTCTCCCCCTCATTTTTCATTTCTCATTTCTCTCTCTCACCAATTCAGAACTAACTCATACATCACCCTCTAGCAGATTTTCAAAGGCTATAAATCATATGGAAAGAGACTACTCATCTTTCTCCACTGGAGCAGCTGGTGGATTGGGTTGGCAGCACAACTCTTCATCAACTAGGTATCCGGAGCTCCCTTTCCTTATATCCCAAAATTATCCTACAGGTAGAGAAAGTAGAAACTGTCTCCAGAGTAGATACTGTCCCAAAGGAGTTTAACTTAAGAAAAATTTCTTTTTTAAAAAAACTCTACATTTTATTTTCCACTGGCTTAACACATAATTGTGGCCATATGAATGCCAGAAGTGACATGGCAACAGACACAAACCATATTTTAAAAAGCTGAGAAGTCAGAGGAGCATATTTCCAAGTTCCAAGATTACTTCATTGCCACTGAGTCAGTTTCCACTAACAATGATCCTCCAAGGCTATAAACAGTTACTTTAAATTCTCCTGAGGAGTGGCTGGTGGAGTCAAACTACCAATCTTTTGTTTAGCAATCTGATACATTACACACTATGCCACCAGGAACTTTTCGGTCCAGGGTTAAAAGTATTCAATTCATCCATAAGAGAGAAAAAAAAGGAGATGTGGTATGAATATAGCTCATTCAGAAAACCTTACCTTACAAAACATTAAAAGTCCAGTGTAGACACTGAGTATCCTTTTTCTAAGATAGCTCTTTAGAGTTAGAAGCTGCTGTGTATGTCTGTGTATAAGAGGAGCTGTACATGGATCAGTGTCTGAACACTCTGTAATTGTCTTTCTCTATCCTCTAAGTGCCACCTGTCTAGCTCAGTCTAGGAACAGGACCCTCAGACTAGTCTTTGTCTTTCCACAGAAGAACTCTCAGAAATGATGATGAGACAGTGAAATTAATAGGGTAGTGGAAGGAGAAATCAGGCCTGAGGAGGTAAACTAATAGAGGCTGCAGCCAGAGAGGCTGAAACGAGGCTATCTTCTGGGCCATATATCTTCTCATTTAACAAACACCGAATGAGTGTCTGGGTACCACATTCTGTTATGCATTTCTCAGGTTGCTGTTAACTGTTAGATGCCGCTGAGTTGGCCTTAACCCACGGTGACCAGCTGTGCAGTGCAAGGAAGCACCTCCCAGTCCTGCACCATCTCCCAGATTGGTTACAAATCAGACTTGGGGATCTGCAGGATTTTCATTGGCTGACTTTGAAAAGTGATTTCCAGACCTTTCTTCTCATTCTGTCTTAGTTTGGAAGCTCCATTCTGCCTTCTCAGCATCATGAAAGTCCCCACCAACAAAGAGGCAGTAGCTATATGCAGGAAGTACTTTGGCCGGAAATCAAGTAAGTGTCTCTGGCATGGTAGGCTGAGAATTCCACAACTGAACTATCACTTCCCTCATTTCTCATGTTATTGCTGTGTACCATCGAGTCAGAACTAACTATAGTTGATACTCCAGCAGGTTTTCTTTTTTTTTTATTTTTTTTCACCAGGGATGTGTCTTATCTCCATACTTTTTACTTTTTTTAACTTTTTTATTATTTTTAATGTTAATGAAAATTTACAGAGACTTTGGATTTCCATTCATTCTAACAGGTTTTCATAGACAATTTCATCACACGGGAGGAAACTGCCCATCTTTCTCCCGTGAAGTTGCTGATGGATTCAAGCTGTGTGCCTCTGGGTTGGCAACGCAACTCCTTACCACTCCGTCACATTAGTCTATACTAATCGGGGCTCATTTACTACGCCTGCTTTATTGTGGTCTGCTGCTTCATCTGGTAAGCATGGGTTTTTCTTTATAGAGGTTCCCACCACTTACTCCAACTTCATGCAGTCAGAGGTTCTTGCCTCTGGAGACAATGAAAATGAGAATCTGGCCCCATCTGTGGGGCCAGGAGAATTGCCTCAGATATGGTCAGCTTCCAAAATCAAAGCAAGGACTGGGTTCACATAGTGTTCAGTGGTGAAACAACACTTTATTTTCCTTGCAGATCCCTGAAGGGACATTTTTAGAACAGAAATTTGAGACCTCTTGGATTATTCACTCTAGCTAAAAGAGGAAGCCAATGAGGGTGATTTATAGTCTTACAAGAGATTTTCAAATTCAGAGATCCAGCACAGAGTATATAAGATTTCAACACAAGTTAACATAAAGAAGAGTTGTATGTGGTGAGACTGACTAGGGGTTCGTTTCATTTGTTAGTGAAACAAAGATAGTGAAAGTCCAGTTCCATTTCTCAAAAAATACCTTCTTCTGCCTGTGGTCAAACAAAGGAAGAGAATGTTGTTCCAAAGCCGTAGCATTTATCTTTTCCTTGATCTACCAAAAAGATCCTCACCTGTGAGAATACAGATTTAGGTGGTTAGGAAACAAAGCTGTATATAAAGAAATCACAGTCACCACTTCAAGAACGAGGTCCTCAAAATAACTTGGTCTCCTTGGCATTATTTATTAGGCAATAACAACGTCTCCTTTTTCATTTCAAAAGCTGTAAATTTTTTTCCCCAAAAAAGGTATGTTCCTACACGAAGCAGTGCTGAGAGAAGTTTCCCAGATCAAGACTCCACACAGAGGAACACAGAGCAGAGACAATTCCTTCCTTCTCTAAATTACTGTTTTGTTCCAAAGATACCTTGGCTCAAGCAGGCTGTTCACCTCATTAAATGAAGCCGCAAGCAGTGACAAAATTAAGAAGGGAGTAAAAAAAACCCAACAACTCATCGTCATTATTATTCCACTCTACCGAGTTTGATTAGAAAAAGAAAATTTTATTTTTGTTTTGCTTTGTTTATCTTTTCTTTGTTGTATTTTATTGGTATACATTGTGTTGGGTTTGTTAAAAATATTTCTTATTTTTACTTTTATCACTGTTGCACATTTTCTTCCTTTCTCCCCCTCCACCAGCCCACTTCACAATACACCAGATTGTTGTCATACACGCAATGCCTAAACATATTTTCCTTTTGGACACTTCTTCCTCTCATTTGTTCTAATGCAGTATTCATTATCTAGCCAATCTTGCCTCATTCTCTCTCCAGCACTGTGTTTTATACAATCATTCACATATGTTTCACCCATATACACTGTGCTCTATACAATCATTTACACACATTTCGTTTCATTCATATACACTGTGTTTTATACTATGAGTTTTATATCATCAATTACTATGGAGCTATGCTTTTATCATCTCATCTCATCAAGCCCTCACTGCGCTGCAGTTATACTCCACACTCCCCTACCTGCCCACTAATCTCTACTGTTCATGATTCCCTCTCCTAATTCTTCCTCCTTCTCCTCTTCCTCTTTTGATCAGTTATACATACCTTGTTCCCATTTGCTTATTGTAATAGCTATATTGTCCTTATCTCCATTCTTCCTGGGTCAATCCTCCTTTGTCCTAGTCTTTTACAGTGTTCACTTTCTGATTCAGTTCTCCCCCTCTCTATCCATCCTATCCCTCATGCACCCTCCTATTTTCACAGTAGCAGTCTCACATAGTGTTTGTCCTTTTTGATTGAGTAATTTCACAGAGTATAATGACCTCTAGACTCTCCTGTGTTGTTTAGTATCTTACAAATATTTAGTGTTTCTTTGATGCAGCATAGTATTCCATTGTGTGAATATAACACAGTTTTTCTATGTATTAATTTGTTGATGAGCACTAGGGCCATTTCCATTTTCTTAATATTGTGAACAATGTTGTGATGAATGTTGTTGTTTGTTATTGTTATATGCCACCAAGTTGCCTCTGACTCATACCGACCTTATCCACCTTAGCTCTTAACTCTGCTCTATCCTGTGTCAGTCTCATTGTCTCCAACACACCTACCATCATTATCTCAGCTACTGTGTCAATCCATCTCATCCAGGGTCTTTCTCTCCTGCATTGTCCCTCTATCCTTCCAAGTATGATGTCCTTCTCCAGGGACTGGTCTGTCCTGGCAACATGTCCAAAGTAATCTAACATGGAGGTTCAAAATCCTTGCCTCCAAGGAATATCCTGTTTTTACTCTCTCCAGGATACACCTGTTTATTTTTTTTGGCAGTCAAGGCTATGTACAATACTCTTTTCCAGCACCAACAACTCAAAGGCATCAATTCCTCTTCTGCATCCTTGGTCACTGACCAGCTCTCTGATGCCTATCAAATAACTGAGAAGACCATGGCCTGGATCAGGTGCACCTTAGTCTGCAGAATGGCATTGTTTCTCTTCAGCACTTTTGAGAGGTCCCTCAGAAAGGACTTCTCCAGAGCAATTCATCTTCTGGTTTCTTGACTGGTAGAGCCAAGAGTGATTTTGGAACCAAGCAAGCTGAAATTGTTAACAACTTTAATCTCTTCTCCATCTATCACGGTTCTGCCAATTGCCACAGAGGTGAAAATCTTATTGATGTTGAGCATACTGAAGACCATAGCCCTTGACCTTCTGCAGCAAATGTTTCATATCTCTATTCTTATGTCTCACCTCAGATTTCTGTGTTTATATTTCTAGTAGGGGAATAACTGGGACATGGGAATTTTGTATTCATATTTTTGAGAAAAAAGGCCATACTGCCTTCCACAATTGTATTATTTTACAATGCCACCAGAAGTGCATGAGAATTCCGATCTTTTCACATTCTTGCAAATCTTTATCCTTTGTGTCCTTTACTACTACTGAGGTGAGATAATAAATCTCATTATTTTTATATCTCTGATTGTTTTATATCTCTTATTACTGGTGGTTTTGACCATTTCTTGATGTGTTTCTTGGTCCTCAGAATATCCTCCTTTTTGAAGAACCTTTTCATTTATTTTACATTTTGTAACTGGGTTATCCGTCTTTTTCCTGTGTAGATACTATGTGGTTGTTGTTGCGGTGGTGGTGATGTACCACGAGTCAGAACCCATCCGTCACTGACCCTCCAGCAGGTTTTCACACAGGAGGAGACTGTGCATCTTTCTCCCACAGCAGCAGATGGATTCAAACCACACCACTTAGGCTGGCAATGCAGCTATGAGACCCTTGTCTGAAACGTCACCACCAATTATTTTTTTCTCACTCTGTAGACTTTTGTTTCACTCTATTTGAAAAAGTTTTTGATGCACACAGGGATTTCATTTTTTTAATATCTCATCCACCTGTTTTATCCTCTTTTGTACATTTTTTGTTACTTTTGGAAGCCTATTTATTCCATAAACTAGGGCTTCTAAATTTGTTCATATTTAATGATCTTTTGCAGGGGGTCTGTTTTAGCCCAAGGTCTCTGATCCACTTTGAATTGGGTTTTATACATGGAGTGAGATATGGATCATCTTTCAGTTCTCAGTTGAAAGATGCTTAGTTTTGCTTTAAGAAGCTGTCACTTCCCCATTTAATGAGTTTTGTTAACTTGTTAAATACCAATTTACCATAGGTAGATGTGTTGGTTTCTGAATTCTCAATTGCATTCCAATAGCCTATGTGCCCATAGTACCAATATCATACTGTTATGATTACTATGTCTGTATAGTAGATTTTGAGAATGAAACATTCTTCCACTTTGCACATCACTTTTTGTCAATGTGCTATATGAGGTAACCTGGGTTTGCTATGATGCTGAACCTTGTGTCATGAGATATCAAATACCAGAATTGTTTCCCATTGTGGACAGTGTTTGGTGGAGTTCTCAGTTGTAAAACAGGTTGGGAAGCAGGAGTGGCATCCACTTCCTAAACCACATGCCTCTAGATACTCTATGAACTTGGAGAAACATAGAGTTGCTATGAGTTGACCTCGACTTGATGGCAGTCAACAACAACATCGTTTGTTTTATTAATGTGATGAATTATATTAAATGTGTTTCTTGTGTTGAACGATCCTTGCTTACCTGTAATGAATCTCACTTGGTCATTACAAATTATTTTTTGTATGTATTATTGGATTCTACTGACCAGGATTTTAAGGGTTTTTGCATTTACATTGGTGAGGGATACTGGTCGATATTTTTCTGATATTTTTGCCCAGTTTTGGTGTCAAGAGTTGTGCTTGCATCATAGAATGACTCCAAGAATGTTCCTTCTTTTTCTATTTCTTTAAAATAATTTCAGTAGAATTGATAACACTTCATCTCTGAATGTTTGGTGAAATTCACTTATGAAGTCCCATAGGCCAGGACTTTTTTTGTTGTTGAGGGTCTTTTAGTGACCTGGTCAATTTCTTCTTTTGTGATGTTGTTTTTGTGTACCATTGAGTCTGAACCAACCCATAGGTGACCCTCCAGCATGTTTTCAGAAGCACTTAATCACATGAGAGGAGATTGTCCATCCTTCTTCCACGGAGTAGCTGGCAGCCTTGAACTGCATGCCTCCAGGATTGCAGCACAGCCTCTTGCCACTAGGCCACCAGAGGTCTCTTCCTTTGTGATGTTGTTGTTGTTGTTATGTGGTGTATGAGTCTTTTGTGATAGTATTCTACTTCTATTTGTGACAATCTGGGTAGGGTGCGGATTTCTAAGAATTTGTCCATTTCCTCCAGGCTTTCAAATTTGTCAGAGTATAGCTTTTTTATAAAATCCCATTATTATAATTTTAGTTTCAGCTGGTTCTACTATGATGTTGCCTCCCTCAATTCTTATTCAAGTTATTTGTGTCCTTTCTTTCTTTGCTTTTGTTAAGTTTGCCATGGTTTGTCTTTTTAATTGACCATTTCAAAGAACCAACCCCAGATATTGCCGATGCTTTCAACTGTTTTCCTATTTTCTGATTGTGAAAAGTAATGCTGAATTATACAAATATTGAATAATATAGGACTGCTGATTAGCCAACCCTAACTCAGAGCTTATTAGTAATATCTGATCACAGCAGCAGAAAGAGGTATTATCAGACCAGCCCAAGAGCTTGAGGTATAAATGGGAAGTGTAGAGCAAGGGATTTTAAGTAAATGGTAATGGAATTCTCAAGTTTATATGTAAATTTCCATAAAAATGGGAAATATAACAACAGGGAAAGTATTCATCAGAACTGGATACCAGGTGGGAGAGGCTGGAAGCAGAGGGATGTGGATGTGCTGGGGGAAGGGGGATTAATCATTGGGTTGTACAATTTGATGGATGGGGTAGTAAGAGAAATTGAATGAATTTGCTCATATTTGTATTCAAATTTTGTAAACAAACTGTTTGTTGTTGTTGTTATGTGCCATCGAGTCGCCTGCGACTCATAGCGACCCTATGTACAACAGCCCTAAACCCTGCTCTGTCCTGTGCCAATCGCACTCTCTGACACTCCCATCCCGATTACCCCAGTGACTGAATCAATCCACCTCATAGAGGGCCTTCCTCTCCTGCGCCGTCCCTCCACCCTCCCAAGCATGATGTCCCTCTATAAGGACCGGTCTCTCCTCACAACATGTCCAAAGTATGTTAGACAGAGCCTCAGAATCCTTGCCTCCAAGGAGCCACCCAGTTTAACCCTTCCCAGGACAAATCTGTTTGTTTTCCTAGCAGTCCATGGTATTCTCAATACTCTTCTCCACCACCACAGCTCAAAGGCATCAATTCTCCTTCTATTCTCCTTGGTGATTGTCCAACTCTCTGATGCATAACAGGTGATTGCGAAGACCATGGCCTGTATCAGACGCACCTTAGTCTCCAAAGAGATACCATCGCTCTTCAGCACTTTGGAGAGGTCCCTAACAGCAGACTTTCCCATGGCAATGTGCCTTTTAATTTCGTGGCTGCTGGTGCCAAGACTGTTGACTATGGAGCCAAGCAAACTAAAGGTGTGTACAATCTCAATCTCTTCACCATCCATCCTGATGCTGCCAATTGGTCCAGTGGTGAGAATCTTTGTCTTCTTGACATTGAGCCTAAAGCCATATTGTAGGCTGCAGTCCTTGACACTCTGCAGCAGGCGCTTCAGGTCCTCCTCAGTTTCAGCAAGCAGGGTTGTGTCATCCGCATAATGCAGATTGTTGATAAATCGTCCACCAATCTTGACCCCACATTTCTCCTCATAGAGCCCCGCCTCCTGGATAATCTGTTCTGCATATAGGTTGAAAAGGTATGGAGATAGGATGCATCCCTGGTGTACGCCTTTCCCAATTTTGAACCATGCAGTGTTCCCTTGCTCTGTTCTGACGACTGCCTCCTGGTCCAAGTATAAGTTTCACATTAGAATGATCACGTGTTCTGGGATTCCCATTCTTCTCAGAGTCAGCCATAGTTTGTTATGATCTACACAGTCAAATGCCTTTGCATAGTCAATGAAACACAGATAGACATTCCTCTGGTATTCCCTGCTTTCAGCCAAGATCCATCTAACATCAGCTACTATATCTCTAGTACCACGACCCCTTCTGAAACCAGCCTGGACTTCTGGTAGTTCTCTGTTGATGTGCTGTTCCAGTTGTTTTTGGATAATCTTCAGTAAAATCTTGCTTGCATGTGAAATCAGTGAGATTGTTCTGTAAACAAACTAGTATAAAAAATAAAATTGAATTTAAAAAAATAAACTTATCATTACTAAAAAAAAAAAAAAAAAAAACAACCTGGACACTAGGAAGGATGTGTCCACTGTCAGAAATGCCAAGAGTCTCTAGGGTACACACTGGAGGTACCGAGGCCGACACCACCCCATCTACTCCCATCAGCACACCACACACACATAGTTCTTTATCACACACATCTCCAGAAGCAAGCAGAGGAGGTCATGGCAGCATGCTGCAAACACACTCCAACCTGGACATGAGGACAGTCACATGAGAGCATTCTAGTGCTACCCACAGAGAAGGGCAGCAGCAAGCTGGAAGTATAAACAAATACAGTGAAAGTCCTTCTAGACATCTTACATAATTGACTATCCATTTAACCAGAATACCCTATGTCCTCTGAAACATGACAGGCTGATGCAATGACACCAAGCATAGCTGGCAAGTCCTCTCACAGGCCTCAGACTTCTGCTCCTACCTACTGCCTGGTAGAACCAACTCCTATCAAGCTGACTCTGACTCACAGTAACCATCCATGGGGTACATAATGGTTGCTTTCCCAGACGTAGGTCACCAGGCCTGTCTCTCAGGGTGGACCTGAAAATCCAGTGTTTTGGCTAGCAATGAATACATTAACCAATGCATCACCCACAGGCTCTATATTATAAACTTACGAAGGATTAGTTGATAGGAGAGTTGTACTGCTTGTAGTTATTATCATAATTGCATAATTCAATGACATGGTATGTTATCTGAGGAAATGTGACCACATAAAGAGTTTCACATATTTGAAAAAACAAATTGGTTTCTCTTAAAGAATCAATGCAGATAAGCTCCTAAGAAAATTTTCCAACTTAGGAGTAAGCGAGACAACTAGGAATGCCAGGAAAAATAAATACAAATTCACAAAGATTCTACACTCTGAGTGTATCACAAGTTTCTAAGATCCTGCTCCTATTTTAAGAAGCTGAAACTAGAAACCATTCATTATGAGTGTGGTTTATGTACAAGAGACAATATGAATAACCAGCACATCAATTTCACTTAAAAAATGGATACCAGCTTTGTTTTATTTAAAAAGATGCATCTGTACCATCTTCTATGATTGGCCACTATAACTAACTTCTTTAACTAACCAATTGACTACTTGTCCTGATGAAAAATACAAAACAGTGACAGTTAAAAACAAATAAATAGAGCTGTTAAAGACAGAATGATTCAAAAAGAGAAAAGAGACCTAGAAAATGGAGGGAAGTGTTCCTCTTTGGTTTACTACAAGAGATAGAATTATGTTTTCAGCTTTTTAAAAACCAATTTTCCAAAGGATCAGGGTCTAAAACAATTCATCATAGCCACTGTTCTACCAGTGACACAGGGCACAGGCAGAAGTAGGAGCTAGGACAAAGATCAGGCAAATGTGACAGAAATCATTGTGTATAAAACAAACAAAAACCATGACTCTCCTATAGCAAATACTGAATATTCTAGAAATTATCAGATTCTAGAATGAGAAATACAAGAAAAAAATCAATATTGAGCAACATTTGACAGACTATCAAAAATAACCTAAAGTTCACCATCAGAAGATAAAGAAGATGACTGGTACCTTCTAAAACTGGTATCTCTCTATATATCAGAATATTTTTTCAAAAGAATACAAGGAGGAACTTTTGTTGTTGCGTACCATCGAGTTGGAACTTCCTTTAGTGGAGCGGCTCATGGTCTGGAATTGCATGCCTTTGGGACTACAGCTCAGCTTCTTGCCACTAGGCCACAAGAGCTCCCTAAAGAGGAACTGTTGTTGCTGTTTATGTTGCTGTTGCTGTTGTTGTTGTGTACCATCAAGTTGAAACTGACCCATAACTGACCCTCCAGTGAGTTTTTAAAGACAGTTAATCATATGGAAGCAGAGTGCCCATCCTTCTTCCGAGGAGTAGCGGGTGGCCTTGAACTGTGTGCCTTCAGGATCGCAGTGCAGCTCCTTGCCACTAGGCCACCAGAGCTCCCTAAAGATGAACTACAGGCTGCAAAGAATAATATTTGGTAATGGCATATCTGACAATGGACTCATCTCTAAAATCTGTTAAAAACTCTAGCATCTCCTAAGAAAAAAACCTACCAATTAAAAAACGGGGAGAATAAATGAAAAGACACTTTCAGCAAATAAGACATTCAGCTTGGGGGGGTGCGGAAATCCATGAAGAAATGCTCAAGATCGATTGTTTTCACAGAGAGGCAAATAGGACAACAATGATATAGCATCTCACTTCAGCAACAATAGCAAAATTCTGTAAGGTCATAAACAACAAAAGTAGCAAAGGTGTGGCAAGATTGAAGCTCTCACGCACTGCTGGTGGAATTATAAAATGGAGTGACCACCATGGAAAGAGGTTTGGTACTTCCTTAAAAAGTTAAAAATAGAAACACCACTTGAACCAGCAATCCTCACACTAGATACATTTCCTAGAGAAATAAGAGCTGCGGCATGTGCAGGTACATACACACCAACGTTCCCACATTCAATGTACCATTATTTACAATAGCAAGGAGAGGTAAATGGTCCAAGTGTTCATCAATAAAGAAATGGATAAACTGTAATATATTCACACACTGAGTTCTATACAAAACTAAAGAACAGTAAAGAAGCTGTAAAACATTGCATAACATAAATGGACCTAGAAAGGACAAGTAAGTTGAGTGGAATGAATCAGCTACAAAAGGACAAATAATATATGAGACCATTAATACAAAAAGCTAAAGAATGGTTCCTACACAAAAAGAATCATTCTTGGATGATGACCAGAGATGGGAAGGTATGGAGAGGAGATTAAAATTTAATAGGTAATAAGAAGGGTTAATGGGAAGGCCATACACAATAAGTGACTCAGGCATTGTAGTATAGCAAGTAAAATTCTAAAACAAAATGTCTATAAATGGATGAGAAATAAATAATACACTTTATAAATGTTCACTCACATTATAATAAAATATGTCATTAAAATTTAAAAAGACTTTGCAGGAAAAAGAAAACAATTCCCAAGTGGAATACTGCAACAACACTGCAGGGGGAAAAAATGCAGAGAAATGAAATCCTGACATAATCCATGACATGGATGAACTCTGAAAATATTACACTGAGTAAAATAAGTCAGTCACAAAAGAACAAAAACTGAATTGTCTGACTTATATGAAATAAGCAAACCAAAGATTATCCATGGTTCCCATGGGTAGGAGTGAGACAGAAAGGGGAGCTTATGTTTATGGTGCACTGTCTGAGTGTTGATGGCTGTGGAATCATTTGAGAAAATATACAGATAAAGGCTGCAGAGCATGAAGAAAGAAGTTAATGTTACTGAATTGTTCGTCTAGAAACTGCTAGACTATTGTCGGTCTTTTCTATATTTTCAACATTTTTTTTACCTTTCCGTTTTTTTAAAAAAAAATTATTATTTTGTGTGTGTGGGTGTACCGTCAAATTAGATCTGATTGGTACAGGAGGACTTTGCCTCTCCTTTTCCAGCACAGCATCTGGTGGATTCAAACCACATATCTCTGGGACTGCAGTGCAGCTTCTTGCCACTAGGCCACCAGAACTCCCTTTCAACACTTTTTTAAAATATCCTCAATTTTTAGCAACCTCATCATATGGTTGCTGTTTGTAGATTCAAATAGCTTAAGAGAGTTGACAATTTCAAATTCTCTCCATCTATCATGATGTTGCTTATTCCTGAGGATTTCTGTTTTCTTAATATTGAGATGTAATTTATACAGAAAGATGCAATCTTTGGTTCTCTTCATTTTCAGTAAGCAATGTTCTGTCATCTGCAGATTGTCAATGAGTCGTCTTCTCATCCTGATGCCATTTTTTTTTCTTCAGAATGTCTAATTTCCCTAATTACTTGCTGAGAATACAGACTGAACAGGTATGGAGAAAGGATACAGCCCTGAGGCACACCTTTCCAGATTTAAAATCATGTAGTATTCCCTTGTTCTGTTCCAACAACAGCTTCTTGGTCTAAGTGTTTGTTGTTCTTAGGGCCACTGAGTCAAGTATGACCCATAGCAATTCTATGAACTATAGGTCTGAACAGAATCCTATCATGCGCCACCCTCCCAATCTCTGACACACTCGAGCCCATTGGCTGCAGTCACTGTGCCAGTCCATCTCACTGAGGGTCTTCCTCTCCTTTGCTGTCCCCTCACCTTTCCAAGCATGATGTCCCTCTCCAAGAAATGATCTTGCCAAAAGTATGTGAGATGAAGCTTTATCATCTTTGCCTCTAAGGACCACTCTGGCTGCATGTTCTCCAAGACATATCTGTTTGTTCTTTCTCCAGTCCAAGACATATTCAGCACTTTTCTCCAACACCACAGTTTCAATGCATCCATTCATCTGTCATCCTCATTCATTTAGCAGCTAGCTGTTGGATGCATAGCAAGTGATTGAAAAGACAATGGCCTGAGTGAGGTGCACCTTAGTCCTCAATCTAACATCATTTCTCCTCAATAATTTGAAGAGGTTTCCTAGTGCAATATATCTCCTGATCTCCTGACTTCTAGCACCAAATGTACTGACTGTGGATCCAAGTAAGAGGAAGTCACAGACTGTTTTAATCTTCTCCAACTATCATGGTGTTGCCAGATGTGTCCAGTGGTAAGAATCTTTGTTTTCTTGACCTTGAGATGTAATCCATATTGAAGGCTGTACTGGTTAACCTTCTGTAGTAAGGTCTTCAAGTCCTCCTCACTTTCAGCAAATAAGGCTGTGTCATCTGTATAACTATTGATGAGTCTTCCTCAATCCTGATGCCACATTCTCCTTCATAGAGTCTAGTGTGTTAATTTGCTCAGCAGACAGATTACATAGGTGTGGAGAAAAGATACAATCCTGATGCACATCTTTCCTAATTTTAAACCATGCCGTGTTCCCTACTTCTGTTCACACAATAGTCTCTTGGTCGAGGTTAGGTTTCACACAAGCACCATTAAGTGTTCTGGTATTCCCACTCTTCTCAATGTTATCTGTAATTTGTTATTATTCATATAGTTAAATGCCTCTGCATAGTCAATAAGGAACAAACAGACATTCCTCTGGTATTCTTTGGTTTCAGCTAGGATTCATCTCACATCAGCAATGGTATCTCCAGTGCTTTAGCCTCTTCTAAATCCAGCTTGAATGTCTACTAGTTCCCTGTTTATGTACTGTTCTAGCCATTTTTAATGATCTTCAGAAGTATTTAGGTGTAGATTTAGGATAAGCATAGTTAAATCTTCCAGAATTTTCATTGAGATTATCAGTGATTTCGTCTTGCTTTGATTCACAGGATCAAAGTCAGGAGATCAGAAAACATAAAGCATTTGGGAATGTCTGATGCCAGGGACCTTTCCAGAGTCCTGAAGAACCATTGCCAGCCTCGCAGGTAATCTGTTCTGCATATAGATTAAAAAGATATGGACAGAGGACACATCCCTAGTGTACAGCCTTCCCAATTCTGAACCATGCAGTGTTCCCTTGCTCTGCTATAATGACTGACTCCTGGAACAAGTATAGGCTCCACATAAGCACAATCAAGTGTTCTGGGATTCCCATTCTTCTCAGAGTCAGCCACAGTTTGTTGTGATCCACAGAGTCAAATGCCTTTGCATAGTCAATGAAACAGAGATAGACATTCCTCTGGTACTCTCTGCTTTCAGCCAAGATCCATGTGACATTAGCTATAATATCCCAAATATCACAACCTCTTCTAAACCCCATCTGCACTTCCAAATCCTGAAAGAGTTCACAGCCTAGAGGGTGAAATGAGGCAAATGTCCTTGATCTAGCATGGAACCACTAAGTACATTTAGCCAGGCTCTTGACATAAATCTCCAAGTATAACTACAGATGTTTTTAAAACTTGATCATACTAGTTGATTACAATAAAACATATTAACCTGTACCGGTTATATGTAACTATTATAATTAGTTATATATTGGGGGCGGGGGGAAAGGGATAGGAGATGGTAGTTTGCAAAAACAAAAAGAATGAACTATCAAATTATTTAGTAATTTTGAAACTTCTATCTACCTGAATAAGTATAAGTTATCCTTTGATTAGCCTATTGCCACCCTAGTAGCCAAATGGTCAGGATCTACACTTCTGGCTGGAGGGTACTCAGCAGTTCAAATCCAGGAGCTGCTGCTCTAGGGGAGAAAGATGTCAATCTCTTATGCAATCTGTTGTTGTTGTTGTTGTTGTTGATTGCCTTCCAGACAGTACTACTCATAATGACTTTACGAACAAAAGACCTGAAGCCCCTCTAAAACTACCAACACTGATCAAAGTTCATAGAGTTTCTGGAGGTAAGTTGTTTAGGAAGTGCTTCCTGCTTTCTATGCAATTTACTGCCTTTGAAAACCTGCTGGCGGGTCAGCTATAGGTCAGTTCCAACTCGATGGCACCTAACAAAAACAACCCACTCCCTTCTGCTAGGATTTCTGTAACTTTCACTGTCTGTGCACGTGTCCCGTTAAAAAGGACATATGGTTCTGTTAATTCATTATTCTATACATGTATCCTTTTCTCCCTAGATACCATGCCGGCTCCCTGGAGATAAGAATCATGGCTTACTTTTCTTTTGAGATTTCTTACTGCCTAGAATGGGTCTTAGTAAATATTTGCTGAATTTCATTAAAATTAAGTATGTGCCTTGAAATCCTATGTCAGTCACTTTGTATTATAGAATGTTATCAAATTAACCAGTAAAAATGTCATCTTTGATTAGAGTCAAATGACTTCTTCAAAGTTTGTTGTTTTTTAATGTCCAAAATGTTCCTTCCATTGCTTACAACCAGTTCCTAGAGCTTTGGAATTTACAGTATTTTCATATTTCCATAATGACACCTGCTGGTAGGAGAAGAATGGATGAACTGCAGGAATTTTATTTAACTAGCTACAGCTAGCCACAGTTCAGTGTGAAATAACGCCCCTGAAAAAATACATAAAGCTCAGTGACTCTAAAGGCTCAAGTAGCGAATGTGGGAAAAAATAAGACAAGTTTTATTTTCTGACCAGAATTCCATTTTTTCTGTAATATATATTCAAAGTAAAATTGTTGTATTTAAGGATGTTATTACTTAAGGTCTCAAAATTATCAATGCCTTTATATCCAAAATTTTCTTGTTTTAGGGAGTCTGTATTATAAAATATCATATAGGAATTATCATTCTTTCAAGTTTTTCTGTTGTCTTACATAATTAATTAATGGACTGAAATTTAAGTAGCCCATAAAAGGAAGGAAACAGCCTAAATTATCCATCAACAAATTAGTGAATAAATAAAATGTTGTTCACATAGAATGAAATACTATACATCAATAAAGACGAGTCATCTAGAAAACATAATATTAGTGAATATGCAGGGCCGTTATGCTGAACAAACTAAACCAATCACAAAAGAACAAATATAGTATGATGTCATTTTTACAAAAAGTAAAGTCTAGGTTTATACACAGAAAGTACCATTCTTTGATGGCTAACGGGGTAAAAGGGTGAACGATTTACTAGATAGATCTCATTCTCACTGCTGTGGAGTCAGAATCAACTCGTAAGTTTTTCTTTCACTGTGTTTGCAAAGCTATAAACGGCACTGGGTTTCCAAAGCTACCAAAGACTGTCCATCTTTCTGTCTCTGACCTATTGATGGATTAAACTACAAAAGAGTCACTGCCTTAGGTTTAGCAGTGCAACTCCATGTGTTAATTCTCATGAAGGGAAAGGCAATATACAACGTGGCCAAAGTAAATGAAAACAGAGAATGGTATCCAAGAAAATAGAACAACAATGAAAAATTCTCTAACATATACAATTCTGCAATAACAATGAGTGGGGAAGGAGAATAAAAACCAGAAAAGTGAGAAGGCCTTATCAGGGAGAAGGAGTAAACAGCAACTAATGTCATGGAAAAAAATGTATATAAGATGTTGAGAGAGAAACTAATTTGCTGACATAATAAAGTTGTGGTGTCAACAGTTTATTGTTCAAAATGTCTTTCTGGACACTGATTAACTGTTTGTTTTTTAATGAATTATTTACTGTATTAAGGAGAAACAGTTAGGGTAGGATTCAAGCTCCACCCCACTAAAAGCCTATAAAAATTCATGGGAGCTTAATGCCAGCTCTCTTTCGGGTCGCTCGCTTTCCTGGGACACAGCATCCAGCAGAGCCTGGCCCATTGCTCACCAGTCTCTGAAACGCCGACCTGCATCACCCACAATCACATGAGTCATTTCACTGTCGGGTCTGAGTCTGCTGTGGGAGACCTTCCAGCAAACCACCGAACAATAAAAGTGGAGTAGGAGAGCTGAATAAAGGGAAAATAAGCTGAAGTTGGAAGTCATGAAATGGTACAGCAGCTCAAACATTTGCAACCCTATTGACTTCCCTAGAATTTCCAAAGAAATATTTAAGTGGCCCAGAAGATAATGTCTTTGTCTCAGTGGTAATCTGGATGAATAATCGTTTAGGAAAGCAATCAAAAGTAAACTGTGGAAAAACTGCATTAATGTTGTTGTTTTTCTGTGCTGTTGAGTCGACTACAACTCATAGCAACCCTATCAACAACAGCTCTTCCCCTATGCTACAGCGCCTTCACCATCTCCAACACACTGGGCCCCATTGTTACAGTCATTGTGTCAATCTACCTCATTGGGGGTCTTCCTCTCTTATGCTGACCCTACACCTTTCCAAGCGTAACTGGCCCGTCTTTACAACATGCCCAAAGTATATGTGATAGAATTTCATTATCCTTGCCTCCAAGGAACAACCTGGTTTCACTTTCTTAAGGAGAGACCTGTTTGTTCTCTTGGCAGCCCTCTAGATATTCAATACTTTTCTCAAACATCACAATTAAAAAACATTGATTCTTCTTCTGCTGTCTTTGGTCATTGTTCAACTTGCAGATGCACAGTAATAACTGAAAAGACCATGGCTTGGATCAGGCACACCTTAGGTCTTATACTGACACTGCTGCTCTTTAGTACCATGGAAAGGTCCTTGACAAAATATTTTCCCAATGCAAGTTGCCTTTTGATTTCTTGACGTCTGGCACCAAAGGTGTTGACTGTGGATCCAAGTAAGATCAGGTCATTGACAATTTCAATCTTTTCCTCATCTATCATGATGTTGCCTATTGGCCTAGTGGTGAAGATTTCCGCAATGCAATCTGTATTGAAGGCTACGATCCTTGACCTTCTGTAGCAAGTGCTTTAAGTCCTTCCACAAGCAAGGTTGTGTCATCTGCCTAACGCAGGTTATTGATGCATCTTCCTCTGAATTACTAGGTCCTTTGTAATGTCTAAATGACAGTCATGCCTGCTGGGTCCATCTATTGCACACTGTACGCTCCAAGAGGGACAGACTCTCACTTGCCCCATCTTCTCATTCCTTAGCACACTGTCTGGCATATAGTGTTGTTAAGGGCCATCTAACTAATCACAACACATAGAAACACCCTGAGCCCAGATCAGAGCCTTGCTCTATTCTGTCACTTCCTCACAGTCTCTACCATGCTCAAGCCCACCTTTGAAATTACTGGGTCAAACCATCTCAATGTGGGTCTTCCTCCCCTTTCTTTCTTTCGCGATCCCATCTTTCTTAGTATAGTGTCTTTTTCCAAGGATAGATTCCTCCTGGAAACATGCCCAAAGTATCTGAGACAAAATCCATCATCCTTGTCTCCACTGAGCATTCTGGTTGTACTTCCTCCAAGGCAGACTTGACAGTGCTTTGAAACTCCATGAGCTATTCCTCCACTCGTCCGTCAGTTTGACGTACCGTGATGGCTTGTGTGTTGCCATGCAATGCCACCAATACTTCAAATACCAATAGGATATTCCATGGTAGACAGGTTTCAGAAGAGCTTTCAGACAAAGACAGACTAAGAAGAAGGACTGCTTATCCACTTCTGAAAAATCCCTATGAATAATCAAAGAACACTGGTGGCATACAGCAGAGCCCCTTCCAAAAAATATTCTTTTTATAAGATAAAATACATGTAACAAAATATTTCCATTTCATGCATAAAGTTGAGTGACATTAGTCATAGAACTCACCACGTTTGACAATCATCACCACTACTCATTTTCAACCAGAAATTTCAAACAGAAATTCAGTACCTCCAAAGCATATTTATGAGTCTTAGTTTGAGGACTAAGGTGTGTCTGATTTAGGTCACAGTCTTCACATTCACTTGTTATGCATCTGAGAACTGGACAACGAATAACGGTGACCAAGAAGAACTGATAGCTTTGAGTGGTGCTGCTGCAGAAAACTTCCGAATATCCTACAGACTGTCAAAAGAATAAACAAGAATGTCTTGGAGAAGGTACAGCAAGAATGCTCTTTGGAGTCAAAATAATGAAGCTTTGTCTCACATATTTTGGGCTCTTGCTAGGAGAGATTACTCCTTGGAGAGGTACATCATGCTGGAAAGGTGGAGGGAGAGCTAAAGAGAGAAAGACTCCCCTAGCTACTGTCCTGGGCCAACCCAATCCAGCCTCTGAGCCCCAGATCTTAGCTCCTGTTCAGTACTCTTTGCTAACACCATAATTTAAAGGCACCAATTATTTTTAAATTGTCCATTGTTGGACTTTATTGGTTTCTAAAGCTAAAGAAGCTTTATTAAGGGGTCTCCCGGGCAGGATTCCTTGGTCTGCAGAGAGAGAAATAGGCAGAGGGACAGACCAGGGAAATACAGCACCCTAAAGTGCATTAGGGCAGGTTGTATAGTAAGTAAGGGTCTTTAGGGAGGGAAGGAAGGGACATCCTATTGTGGTTTAAGGAGAGAAGAGTAGGGCATTCCATGGTAGTTTAATCGGAATTTCATTTTACTTGGATCCACAATCAACACTCATTGAAGCAGCAGTGTTGAAAATGAAAGAAACCAAATAACATTTTATATCACACCTCTATGATGTCAAGATTCTCTTTAAAGCACTGAAGAACAAGGATATAATTTTAAAGACTAAATTGTGCCTGGTATTTTCAACCATTTCACAGGCATGTGAAAGTCCAACAATGGACAATTTAAAAATAATTGATGCCTTTAAATTGTGGTGTTAGCAAAGAGTACTGAGCATACCACTGACAACCAAAAGGGCCAACAAATGTGCCTTGGGATTAGTACAGGCAGAATACTGCTTAGAAGCAAGGAGGGACCAACGGCTGCAAAACGCATCATGTTTGGTGAAGGAGAGGATCCGTGAGAAAGGAGGAAGCCCCTCGACAAGAAGGACTGACATGTTAGCTCCAACAACTGGCTTAAGCACAGCAGAGAGTATTAAGATGGCAGAAGATGTGGCAAGGTTTCATTCAATCTGTGGCATCAGGGTTGGAGGAAGACTCATCAGAAACCTCTGATAATGCAAATAATACACCTGTGAAAAGAAAGCAAACCATCCTGAAACACCTTTTTATGCCTCTTTGCTCAATTCTAGTGGAGAGGAATTTTTGCCCAAATAAGAAAACTGCTTTGTAATATGTGTTAAATACTAAAGGTCAACTGTTTAAGAAGCTTGAGGACATGTTATTTGTCCATCTTTTATTTGGGGCTATCTTGGCAAAACGCATGTGGTATACAGGGTTGCTATGAGTCAGACCCCTCTGAATGGTGCCTAACAACATGTATAGGTTAGAGACCACGCTCATCTTCACTTAACTGACAACATACTTACTGTCATTATGTCTTGGCAAGTATGCTAAGTTCTGATATTTCTTTGGATGTGCTTAAATTGTATTTCTTTTAGGAAAAGTATATGAAGTAGACTGTCTCTGATTTCTTGTTTCAAAACAGTCCTTTTCAAAAATGGGCAGGGCAAGGAACATAATTATCATGCTTAGTATTCAAAGGCTACAATTTGCTTTCAAAAAGGAAAACGCTTTGAGTGCTTTAAATGTCTTTTTTCCCCTACTGTGTGTGGAGTATAAATCAATTCAATAGTCACTCATAGTACTACTATGAACTATTATGTATGGGCCCTCGTAAACACTGAAAAAGCAGGCAGTCTAGAATCCTACTATCAAAGAAAAAAGTTTACAGTCCAGCATCACAGGCAGGCCCCCTCGCCTGCTAGGACTAAACGAACCCCTGACAAATCATTCACTATCTTTGTGTTTCCCACTCTCATCACCATATGATATGTGGCTGAAGCAAAGCCATCTGAGAGACTGTAGGGTCCCAGGGTGCTATGGTGCATTATTAGAACATTCCATGAGTTGCAAACTGTACTTCTCAGATTTCTACATCCCCTGAAAACACAGCACCTGGCCCAAGGTTTCACTCCGAAGCTTTTCTTATCAATAGATGAAGCTGTATAGACAAACTGTAGTGATGTGAGACAATACAACCCTAGGGCCAACTAAAATGACATTAATGTAATGGTATTATACCCACTGCCACCAAGTCAATCCCAACTCACTGTGACCCTCCATCAGATTGTGAGACTGTAAATCCTTACAGAAAGATAACTTTTATAGATTTAGGTTTTATGGCTAGATGGTTTACAGGTAGACTCAGTCTTGAATGGTTTTCAGCGATGTGAAGGGAGAAATAGGGAAATAAAAATGAATCGGTAATACATCATTATCAAGACGAGTGAAAGGAAAGCTAATATACAATGAGGACATAATCAGACTGTGTGAATATTATAATTATTGTTATTTTTTAAAATGTATGTATGATTGAAGGAAAGCCCAACAGGTTTTGCAAATGTTTACTCAACTAGCAATTAAAAAATAAAATATAAAAACAAAAAGTCTTTATTAAAGGACAACTGCTAGATTCAAACCACTGACTTTTTAGTTGGCAGTTCAACAACACATTAGCATCACACCATCACAGCTGCTTAGATTAGTGTAAGCATGCTGAGCTGGAATACTTTGGGCAGAAAAAAGCACTTACATCTCAAAACAACTATGAGATATCATCTCACCCCAGTCAGAATTGCAAAATTTAACAGAACAGTAAGCAACAAATGCTGGTGAGGTTGTGGAGAAACTGGAACCCTTATTCACTGTTGGTGGGAGTGTAAAATGGTGCAACCACTGTGGAAGACAGTATGGCGTGTTCTCAGAAAGTTGTAAATAGACATACCATTTGACCCAGCAATTCCACTACTGGGAATATACCCCAAAGAGACCATAACTGACATCCAAGCAGATATGTGCACATCCATGTTTATCACGGCTTTGTTCACAATAGCAAGGAGTTGGAAACAACCTAAGTGCCCATCAACAAATGAATGGATAGAGAAGCGGTGCTATATTCACACAATGGAATACTATGCTGCATTGAAAAACAAGGAACTCATGCAATATTATTCAAAATGGGTGACCCTGGAGGACATTATTCTGAGAGAAGTATCTCAGTCACAGAAGGACAAATACTGCATGGTGCCACAGTTGTAAAGCAGGACTAAACTTGGGGTTGGGAGGAGATTGAGAAGGATGGGTTCAATAATGTATACTGCATAGATGAGAAATAGATAAGGGAGAAAACTGTTCAAGAGGGAAAATTATTAGGTATTTTTGTCATGACAGGAGTCCAGAGCAAAGGCTGTATAGTGGAGTGGACCTGGGGAAAGGGATTGTAAAACAATAAAAGAATTTTTCTTTTACTTTTCCAAGAGGGTAGTGTACTAGGGGAGAGGGTTGGGAGGGGAGAAAAGTGCAACAATGAATAATGATAAATAAAAAAAGAAAAAGTAAAAAAAAATAATGTATACAGCATTGGTCATAGCAACCCTATGTACAACAGCCCTAAACTCTGCTCTGTCCTGTGCCAATCGCACTGTCTCTGACACTCCCATCCCAATTATCCCAGTCACTGAATCAGTCCACCTCATAGAGGGCCTTCCCCCCCTGCGCCATCCCTCCACCCTCCCAAGCATGATGTCCTTCTCCAAGGACTGGTCTCTCCTCACAACATGTCCAAAGTATGTTAGACGGAGCCTCAGAATCCTTGCCTCCAAGGAGCCACACTCTATGAGTCGCAAGCGACTCCACAGCACATAACAACAACAACACACTGCATTGAAACAGATGAGGGAGATAACTGTTTAAAAGGGATATGTGATTAGGTATTTTTGTCATAACAGGAGTCCAGAGCAAAGGCTGCATTGTGGAGTGGACCTGGGGGAGAGTTTGTAAAACAATGAAAGAATTTTTCTTTTACTTTTCCAAGAGGCTAGTGTACTAGAGGAGGGGGTTGGGAGGGGAGAAAAGTGCAACAATGAATGGACGGAAATCCAAAGTCTCTGTAAATTTTCATTGAAATTAATAATAAATTTTAAAAAATCTTAAATGAAAAAAGCACTTAAATCTTTGCTTTCTATCTAGAGAAATACCATAATGATTCATTTTTGTCTAGTATTTACTACAGACAAGTATCACAAGGTAAACCAAATCAGTTGGTCATACAGTTCTGCCATACAAAAAAATACCACAAAGTGGGTGGCTTTAAAAAAACAGAAATTTAAAAACAAAATAAAACACAGAAATTTCTTGTTATAGTTCTCAAATCTAGAGATCTGGGTTCAGGCCACTGACTTTAGAAAATGCCTTCTTGTGCCTTTCAGATTCTAGCAATTGTTGGTCATCCTAGGCTTATAGTTCCATTTGCTTTGTCTTCACATGGTCTCTCCCTCATGTAAGAGAGAGAGAGAGAGTCTACCTCTTCTTTTCCTTTCTATAGAACACCACCAGAGGTGATTCAGACTCAGCTTAGTCCTCACTTAACTCTGGCAAGCTTTCATTAACATTAAAAAAAAGCCTTAAAAGGGCTAGAAGAATTTCAAGTTTCCAGGTGCACAAGTCCATTCAAACATCACTCCTCTTCTTACTCGGGTCCACCTCTACAGCACATAACAAAAACAGCATATGCAATGTCATCAAGGGTTTGTAGAGGCTGTCCACCACATAGGAAGAGATAGCCTATCTTTCTCCTTTGGAGCAGCTGCTATATTTGAACCCTCAGAGAAGCACCACCTCTGAGTTAACAGTGCAACTCCCAGCTGACCAAGCTCAGCTTTCCACTGACATGAGGGAAAGTGTCATGAAAACAAGTCAAAGTACAAAGCAACATATGTGAATGAAACATAATGTATAAGAATGATAAAAACATGAATTAAAAAGACATATAAGGGCTGAAATAAATGAAAAAGAAAACAAGGGGGAAATGAAAGAGTAGTGTTATGAAACATCTAGTTGCAAAATGTATAAGGATGTCTAACCTAAAAAAAAAAAAACCTGAACATAAAACTATCACGTATTTAACAATTTCAACTATAGGTAAACCAAGTGAAAACAGAATCACAGGCAGACATTTGTATACCAATATTCCTTACACTATTACACACATCAAAGGATGAAAACAATGGAACGTCCGTCAGCAGATGAATGGATAAACACAATATGGCATATACTCAAAAGGAGAAATGAGATCCTGATGCACACCACAGCCCGGCTGAATCTTGCACATGTGATTCAGAGTGCAATAAGTCGGTTCCCAGAAAGGCAAATATTCTGTCATTTCACATACATGAAATAAGCAAATAAACAGAAATTTAAAAACTCATTCGTGGTTTCTAGGGATGAGAGGAAAAGAGAAAAAGGTTTTGCTTATGGGACACTGAGTGTATGTAAACCGTAGTGAAATAATTCTGAACAGGATACTGATAATAGTTGCAAAATATTAAGAATGTCCTAAGTGTCACGAAATTTTAGTAGAAATTGCTGACTTGGAAAATATCTATTGAGTATATTTTCAGCACAAATTTTTTTTAAAATGTTATCCACAAGACAGAAATCACACATGTTCTTATATAGGCATCCTTGCTTTTTGCAGTTAAAAGTCACATGTCTGTGACCTACAAACGCAGAAATTCTGATAAAATCTACTCCAGGTTGTTGTAAGATGGGAAAATTACTATGAGTTATAATGTATACTTTGCATTGTCATATATATTCTAAACATGAGAAAAATAGATTTGGCTAGTCATCAATTTTCTGTTCGCAATTTTATATCTTCAGAAACCCAGTAGAGAGAGTCACTAAGAACAGGAACCCACTCAAAATGCAATGAGTTTGAGCCTAAAAGGTAAGAACTTTCTATAATTGAGCTTTACAAGTCTTGTTTCTTCTCTAATACCCCAATGCCCTGTAGGTAGAAAGATCTCAAAATATAGAATGGGAAACAAGGAGCCCGATGACCAGCTACCTTTTTGTCCTGTGATGCATAGAAGCACCATGAGTCAGAGCCATCGTCCCAGGAAGTAACAGTAACACCCCTGTACTTGCAGTGTCTTCTGTTTATATTAAGGCCTCTGACCCTCAACTTCACATATTATCTCTGTTGGGTGAATCAGCCAGTGGGTGGTGAGGTATCCCTTGACACACCTTTCCCTCAGATGCCTATTAAAGGCCTTTTGTTATGAGCTGTCAGAACTTACTCACAGCTGACCCTCCAGTGGGTTTTCAAAGGCTATGGTCTTTAGAGAGGGACATCATGCTGGGCAGAGTAGAGGGACAGTGCAGGAGGGGAAGACCCTGTATGAGGTGGATTGATTCAGTGACTGGGGTAATTGGGATGGGTGTATCAGAGGCAATGAGATTGGCACAGGATAGAGCAAGGTTTAGGGCTGTCGTCCATAGGGTCGCTATGAGTCGCAAACGACTTGACGGCACATAACAACAACAACATATATAAATCACATAAGGGGACAATATCTGCTCAATCCCAAAGAGCAGATGGTGGATTCAAACCACCTGTCTTTGGGTTTGTAATGCAACTCTACCACTAGGCAACAAGAACATACCACATGAAAAATCCTACTAGATTATTTTAAAAAAGTGTCCATCAGGTTTGACTCAGTGACTCGACTGGAGGACTGTGTTTATCCTCAGGACAGAGCAGAACTATCTCACACAGTTTCCAAGGCTGTAATCTTTACAGAAGCAGATTGCCACTGTCATATCTTTCTCCCATGGAGTGGCTGCTGTCTTCAAACTACTAACCTTTTGATTAGCAGCCAAGCACTTGAGACATTGTTTCTTCAATAAGCCACACATCTAAAACTCAACTATCTGTTAGCCAGATCCAAAAGTGCTCTCCACTCTGCTGCCTACTGACATGAGGGGAAGTGAAATGACAAGTGAGTCAAGGTATAAAGGAAGAGTGATGTCAGGTGATAGCATGTGAAACACCTGCTGGTACAAAATGTGCAAGCATGCCTGACCATGTGAACCTACCGCTAGAACTCTCACAGAGCCTTCATTAGGTTGTCAAGACTCATCTGTGGTATGAAATGAATCACATTCTAGGAACCAGAGTTTGGAAAAGAAGCACGCATAGAGAGGACAAGTGGCATCTATTTAGCTTAAGAAGATCTCTGGGTATTTCTGTGCATCAGACAAGACTGGCTTCAAAGTAGAAAGCATTGCAATCCCCTATGTATGTCAATGATTTTAATGAATTACAGTTTACTTAGGATTTTCCCCAAATGTGGATTCCTCTTAAAAAAAAAACAACTTGGGAAAAAACACTTTGGGCACCAACTAAGTTCAATAATTAAAATCACTTCTTGCTCTGAGCTTTGCATCTGACTTGTCATCCCATCCTCTGACCTGCAGGGTTTAGGACATGAACCTGCAGTCTGACCTGCAGATTGTGGGACTTACCAGTGCCAGCTGCCCCAAGAACCAACAGCCTACTGTATGACCTGCTGATTTCTGGATCATCAGTCCCAACATGTGTTGGCAGAGGCTACCAGACTGACACATGACCCACGGATTTGGGACTTGCCAGCTTCCACAACTGCATGAGCCACTGTCTCGAGTTTGTAAGTTCTGCATGATGTTGCAGTAAATCCCAGAATTCCATGAGGACTTCTTAACCTCACAGGAATCCACCCTGTGTTGGTTCTTCTAAAAGAAATTATTCACTCAATTACACACCAGGTACTTTGACAGGCGACACGAATATATAAGTCAATCTTTACAACACTATAATGAGCTCATTTTTAAACTGAGATTTTGGGAATTTAAGTAACTTGTCTAAAACCGTAACATAACCACAGCAGTTCAATAGTAAAATTCTCACAGGAGGCATGGGCTCCACTCCCAGCAAACTGTCAGGAGAGACTTGTGTTTTGCTAAGGTGTCAGGCAAGTTTTAGCCGAGCTCCCTGACTAAGATAAAATAGGAAGAAAGTCCTGGTAATCTATTTCTGAAGGTCAATCAATGACAACCATATGGACCACAAGGATCCAATTAACAATTGACCATGAGCAAGGTACACGACCTGGGAGACAGTTGTGCAGCTGTGCATTAACTGGGGATAATCTGACGGGCTTACAATAACAATAGTAAAACAAGGTTTCAAACCTCTGTCTTTCGTACCAAGGAATATGAAGTCTTCAACCATGCACAGACCACCAATTTTCTATTCTAGTAATATACCTGGAATCAAGGAGGAAAAATTAAGATCAACACCTAGCCTTTTTTTTTTATGCCCAGATGTGTAGTTTCCTGTCTTGAACATATCTTTAACAAGATGAGCCATTTATCAAAAAAAAGAAAAGAAAAAGGTTATACTGTTTATTCTCCCACACATTATTTTTAAGACCTCGATTTTGGCTGGGAGATCGTTATCATCTGTCTGTCTCTGTTCTCCCACTTGCTCACTCACACAGTGAGTGTGTATGTGTGTGTGTGTGTGTGTCCCCTCTGCTTATCAAAGCTTAAGTATCTAGTTTCAAGGAAGGCAAATTGGTTCTCATAAAAAATTTCAAAAACAAATATAATACCTCACAAAAAGACAGTGTGAGGTCCTTTATTCTATTGGATAATGCCTGTTGAGTTGATCCTTCAAAGGGAAGTAGTCATTTATTTCAGCTCCAAAGGACACACAAAACTGACCCCATAGGATTTCAGACCTTCATTTATATGCCTTATATAAACAAGTGTTCCTTTCCCTCCTGTTGCTACCTGAATTGGGTGGGATGGGCCAGGATGCTTAAGAATGCCTCTCTTCCCAGACACAGACACCCTACCAAAAAAAATCCCTCAATCCTACAGCCCAAGAATAGAGCCCTCTTTCAACTTCTAGACTCAAATGCATTAAAGAGGCTTTTCTCATGGTCATGACATTGAAGAGTGAGAAAAACATTCTCTGCCAAGCTTGTTTAGGGCTCTAAAACTTAAAATCTCAACAAATTCTTTTGTATTAATAGTTAAATAATAAATTAACACAATTTAGTTCCAAGACACTATACACGCTTCATACATATCCTCAGGAAAAAATGTTACAGGTAAATGCTAATATATATTATATATATATATATACACACCCCTAAGTAAAGAGAGAGCAAAATATATTTTCCAATATCTTCCAGCTATGAAGGAAAATAAGATTCAAACAGAAGAATCTGACAGCTTTTTAAGGGTCATCCTACAGCAGAAACTGAGGAGACCATGGGCTTTGAGTTCTCCAGAGAACAGCAGTGATTTCAGGCAAATGACTCCATCAGTTTTTCATCACAAAGAGTAAGAATAGCACCCACCTCAGAGTTATTTGCAAGACCTAAATGAGTCATGTATGTAAACTAAACCAGTTGCTATCAGGTTGACTCTGACTCATGCAACAACCTCATTTGAATCTAAACAGAATTGCATTCTAAAGGCTTTTCAATAGCTGGTTTTTCTGAATTAGATCACCAAGATTTGCTTATGAGATGCAACTGGGTAAACTCAAACTTCCAATCTTTAGCAGTCTAGTAGTGTGCTAACCATCTTTACTGCCCAGGGACCCTACACATAAAATACCAGCTCAGTAATTCTCATTCTTTTCCCTTTCTCTGAAGAGAAAAAGGGGAAATAACATGGCTAGATATAAAGTTCCTTAAAGGCAGGTGTCTTTATCATTTTCCTGCCTGGCACATCTTCAGCCTTTAGCAAACGTCTAGGACATGAACCCTGCCATGCCCAGGTCTTTCAAGCGAAAGGTGACATGGTGTTCTGGAGGGAAACACTGGCATCAACATGCTCAAAGACATTTAGATTCTCAGTTCAGCAGTTTCACTGGATGGCATATCCCATAGAAACAATGCAAATAAAGTAGGGAAAGCATTTCAGTATTTACCAACTCATTAGTCTCAGCATTTTGTTTTTTATTTAAAGAAGTTGTAAACAGTGTAATATTAATGCCATAATAGTCACGATATCAAACACTCTGACTGAGGTAGGAGAGGCTGGAATGTCTAGGGGGCTTACAAGTATAGCTGATTGTATAAAGTCATTCAGCGAAACCTGGCTTCTAAGATTCAAGCAGCTCCCAAGCTAACCATCAATCATACAGATGCTGAAGGCCACACCTCTAAACAAAAGCAGCCACCAATGTCAGAAGTAAGGTTTGGCCTAAAAATGAACATTCTGTGATGTTTTTCCACTTCAACAGCTTTAGCATAAGCTATCAGGATCTCTAATCTAAAATTCTACGATGGCTTTCTAAATCATTTCCTTGTCCTCTCTCACGTTATTCATCCATTCCATCCACACTGCAGTCAGAGGGAGCTTTTTAAAACATAAATCAGGTTCTTATCATAGAAGACGACAAGATGCATCCTTGTAACAGCTCCACCCTCTACAACAGACACCAGAAAGCCCGGGTGAACGACATTGACATGACAGCCTTGGAACTCCGAGCACCAAAAGAGAACATACAGAATTTGGAATAAATACTACGGAGCAGAGCCTCACATGGCACTCCATCATTCTGAGAAAGAGAGAGCACAGTTGGGCAAGGAAAAGCCAATCCCATGGAACCTCCAGTGAGACAGAGGCACAGTGTGGACATATCTATAGCAAAATAAGGCGAGCCAAACACAAGCAAAGCCGGTGCGAAGTCCAGGAGCTCCCAGTATCAGCAGAGGAGAAAGGCAAACAAAATGGGTTGGTAGGGTAGCCTTAAGCACTGGGACCTAAAGCCCTTGCAGAGAACTGAGAACTTGTGAGGTGGCGAGGCTACACACTAAACTCCCGATGACATCCGCTCCACGCCTTAATTGGGTCTGAGAAGAAACTAGGGAGTTGTTGAATTCATGGCACTGAGCCCACCATGGCGACCTGTGACCAGGAAAGGGCTTTGTTTTTATCTTCCTCCTCACGCCTTCCTGAGCTGCTCCTCCCACAGTCCACAGCAATGTGGTGGTTGGGGACAACACCCGCGTCATATCACACCCGTCCAGGCCCCTTGGGCCCTCAAGCATTAACGACTCAGCCACCCACAGCTCTGAGCCACAAGGTGGAAAAGTGACATGCAGCTACAGGGCCTGCCTCACGGACCTCAGACAGTTGCTTGTGCTCTAAAGTTGCCTGTGCTTGGTCTTCACACCAGGCTTCTCTTCTACTCGTGTGAACACACACAATACACACTTCCTCACCTCAGATCACGTGAAACGATCACAAGACTTCTGTGGCAGAAGTCACAGGGTTTCCACTCTGCTTTTCTTTCCATTCCTGTTTTCTTCCTGTATTTTGTTTTTCACTCTTTTCCTTTGCCCCCTACTTGTTCTTCCTTTTTATGTATTTCATTCCCCCCCACTTTCTTTTCTTCTACCTTTTGTTCTTACCCATTTTCCATCCCTCCCCACCCTTGTTTTTCCCTTTTTCCTCTTCCTCCCCAGCCAATAGGAAGTGAATAGTGTGTTACCACTAATTACTCATACCTACAATATGTAGATATCAAGAATACAAAGGTCATTACCACTGGGCCAATGGGGAAACATCATAATAGATGGAGAAAGGATTGAGGTGATCAATGGTTTCATCTTACTTGGACCTACAACCAACACCCTCAGTGCTAGCAGTCACGAGATCAGGAGATGTATTTCTTTGGGCAAGTCCACTTTCAGAGACCACTCCAAAATATTGAAAAGCAATGATGTCAGTTTAAAACCAAAGGTGTCCCTGATCCAGGCCATGATCTTTTTAATCACTTGCTATGTATCTGAGACCTGGATAAGTAAGAAGGATGACAGAAGAAGAACTGATACCTCTGAGTTGTGGTATGGAGAAGAGTACTGACTATCCTATGAACTGACAAAAGAACAAATAGATATGTCTTGGGAAAGGTGGAGCCAGAGTACATTTTGGAGGCGAGGTTGGCAAAGCTTTATCTCTCATACTTTTGAACATTTTGCTAGAAAAGGCTATTCCTTGCAAAGGGATATAATGCTTGAAATGGTGGAGGGTCAATGATGAGAAGACCACCTCCAAAGAGATATATTGACACAGTGACTGCAGCAACGGGCTCAAGAATGTCAGAGATGATGAAGATGGCACAGGATAGAACAGGATTCAGGTCTGTTGTTCATGCAATTGCTATGACTCGTACTTGATCGAATGACACCTAACAATTGTAATGTTATGTAAGTGAAACTTCATCTCATTTGCTTTGGGCATATTTTGAGAAGTAACCAGTCCCTGAAAAGAGACATCATACTGGAAAAGGACAGAGAAAGTGAGGAGGCATATTGATATAGTGATTACCACAACGGGCTTGAGTATGACAGAGACCAATGGGGTGGTTCAGGACAAAACAGGATTCAGCTCTATTGTCCATAGAGTTGCCATGACATCCATAGGGTTGCAGCTGTAATGCATATGGCGGCACCTAACAACAACAATACATATCAATGATCACTCCACCTAGCCCGTGAGTGCAACCACTACTCCTGCACCACTGAATGAAGACACAAGGTGGCAAACTACTGTCCAATCCATTTATAGCTATTCCTAATGACTAGCAAATAAAGACCTGCACACACAAGACTACCAGTTACTCCATTAGAAGGTAAATTTTCATGTGTGGTTTTTTAAAATAAAAATTTTAATATTAATTGCTAATTTAACAAAAGATTACAGAAAAATTAGATTTTTTCATTCATTCATTGTTGCACATTTCCTCCCTCCCTTCTTTCCCCCTCTCCAGTTCAGTTTTTTTTCTTCATAATAGCCATGTTTACTGCAGATTATTCACAAAAGCAAGAAGATGGGAACAGCCTAGGTGCCCATCAACAAACAAGTGTGGGGAAGAAAAACTATGGTACATCCACACAATGAAATGGCAACAAACTTGTAAAACACTACATAACACGGTTGAGCCTGGAAGACACTACGCTGAGTGCAACATCTCAGTTACAAAATGACAAATATTGTATAAGACACTGTTATAAAAACAAAGGGGAGCTCTGGTGGCCTAGTGGCAAGAAGCTGCAACTACAATCCCAGAGGTGCACGGTTCGAATCCATCAGATGCTCTGCCAGGGAAGGAGGGACAATCTCCTCCTGTACCAGTCAGATCTGATTTGACGGTACATGCACACAAAAATAATAAAATTTAAAAAAAAAACAGAACTGATACATGCAATACAAAGTAGAAATGAGGAAAAGGAAGGAAGGAAGACATGTATCAATGAGTAAGTGAAAACATATCCTTTCTATAAACTTTCACTAAAATCACAATTTTCTCCAATTCAACAACAAAAAAATTCCTAATCAATACAATAAGATAACAAAGGAAAAGAAAACTTATCCAAATTGGTAAAACTTACCTTATTTACAGATGACATGTTCTTATACATTAAAAATCCCAAAGACCCTGTAAAAATTGACAGATTCACCAAAGTTTCAGGGTACAAGATCACCATATAAAAATAAGTTGAATTCTTCTGCACCAACAAAGACAACTTTGAAAAGGAAATAAAACAATACCATGCATAATAGCTACAGAAAGAGAAAGTATTTAAAAATGTACCTAGAGATAGATGAAAGAACTAATTTTTTTAACCTGCACAACACTATACTACAAGAACATAAATGTGGACAAATAAATCATTTTTTTTTATTTTAGATCATTTTTATTTTCTTTTATTAATATTTTAATGAAATTTTACAGAAAACTTGGATTTCCATTCATTGAATGTTGCACATTTGTTGCCACTAAGTGTCATCAAGTCAGATCCAGTTCTCAGGAAACCTACGTACAACAGAATGGAACTGGCCAATCCCACATCCTCACAATCTCTAGTGAGTTTAACACCATCATTGTAGTCACGATGTCAATCCATCTCACTGAGGGTTTTATCTTTTTCACTGATCCTCCACTTTTTCAAGGACAATGTCCTTTTTTAGGACTGGTGACCCCTGATAACATGTCTGAAGTATGCAAGATGAAATCTCATCAGCTCTCCTTCCAAGGACCACGTTAGCTTCACTTCTTCCCAAACAGATTTATCTGTTCTTTTGGAATTTCATGATTTGTCCAATATTCTTTGCCAATACCACAATTTAAAGACATAAATTTTAAATCTTCCTTTATTCATTGTCCAACTTTCACATGCATACAAAGCATCTAAAATTACCATTCCATTTAACTTCTGATAACCTGATAACTTCCAATTTTCCTAGATCCATATGTTATAGATTTCATTTTCCAATTTTTTTTATTTGTAGTTGTTTCTGCTCATGTTGAGTTAGGCCACATTAGCAAATGAACTGAATACTTTATTCTTTATCATTAAGGTAGACTCTACTTTGAGGAGGCTACAGTTACTGGTCATATTTTGAGTGCCTTCAACCCTGAGGGCTTAACCTTCCAGCCCTACATGAGACAGTGTTCCTCTGCTACATTTCTCATGCATTAAAAGGGTTTTCATAGGCCTATATTTTTGGAAGTGGATAGCCAGTTCTTCTTCCTGGCCTGGAAGTGCTGCTGAAATCTATCCACTATGATTAATCTGGCTGGTATATAAAGTACCAATTCAAAGCTTCCTGCTTCAGAGCAACAAACAAGTCACAGCAGTACGATACACTGACAGAATAGTGGATCATACAGGTATCATATTGTAATAAAGGCAAGACTAAAATAGGCCGGGTCCTGTCTGTGAAACAGACCACCAACTACTCATATGCAAGTTCAAGCTGAAGCTAAGGAAAATTAAAATCAAATCCACGGGAACCAAAGCATAACCTTGAGTCTATCCCACCTGAATTTCAAAACCCTCTCAGGAACAGGTTTGAGGCCTTGAACACTAATGAGCAAAGACCAGATGAGCTGTGGGAGGATATCAAGAATATCATCCATGAAGAATGCAAAAGGTAATTACAAAGACAGAGAAGGAAGGGAAGATCAAAATGGATGTCAGAGGAGACTCTGAGCGATGCACTAGAGCACGGAGAAACCAAATGGAAGAAATCAAGATATTAAGGAGCTGAACAGAAGATTTCAAAGGACAGTGGGAAAGACAAAGCAAAGTATTAAAATGAATTGTGCAAAGAGCTGGAGTCAGAAAATCAAAGAGGCTGAACTCGCTCAGCATTTCTTTTTTTTTATGTTCACTAAATTTATCTTAAAAATCATAAAACGTTTCTTACAAAAGAGCATTCGATTGTGCACACTGCTCTGAATAGAGTGCCAGGGACATGTGCACTATTGTTATTGTTACACTCCTCCCTGTTCCACCCCTCCCCAATGTTACAGTGACCACAAAAGCAAGGTGTTCACAATAATAACATGGGGTTTATTCCTTTTTTTTAAAAAAAAAAAAACACCAACAATGAACAAAAATAAAATTCACTCACTCTGCTGCTGTTTCAAAATGTCAATGTTAGTTTTTGCACGCCCTTCCCCCCACCCCCCTGTTTGTAAAGAA
>NW_006399754.1:3151621-3153111 GCF_000299155.1 Elephantulus edwardii | reverse complement strand
CATTTGCCATTCTGATGGGCTCCATGTATCTATTGCAGAATCCCAAGTTTCATCAGCACTGAAACCAACCATGCCATCATAACGGTCTCCAGGTCTCCCTCTTCTGTCATAAGCCATTAAGTCCCCTCCTCTTGGTGGTGGTGGTGGGGGAAGAGGGAGATTCCGAGCTCTGCTACCACCCTGGCCACCTCGTCCAGGAGGTGGTGGTGGTGGTCCTCGATGAGGGCTCATGTCATCATAGTTTCTAGATGGAGGCATGGGACGCCCACCTCAACCAGGAGGCATTCTGTCAAAACCACCTCTTCCTCTCATTGGAAATCCCACAGGTCGCCCACGGCGGTCATCAAACATCATTGTAAAACCACCATAATCATAGGTTTCATCATAGAAATTGGGATCGTAAGGCTGCGGGCGTCCTTTGATGGGAGACTCAGACATAAGATCAAGGATGATCTTTATGCATTCTACAACCCTATCAGGCTTTCCTCCAATAAGTACAACTCGGTCAGTGGAATGAGGACAGCATTCCTGGAAAAGCTTGATAGTTGTCTGAGTGTTCTCTCGAAGTTCTTTGATTTTAGCACCTTTGACCCCAATAATTCCTCCTGCCAGACTCTGATGAATCAACAGTCTCAACTCGCAGTCAAAGTCGCTTCCTTTATAGTGTTGGTAATTTAAGCATTCCACAGCATCAGATTCGAGCGGGAGCTGGCTGGTTGCAGTGGGTGATGGCAACTGCAGGCCCTCTTCTAAGGTAGGGATGAGTTTCTTCAGAATCTCTCCAATTGTTTCAATATCAGCACTGATATGCAATATGTGCTCGGGGCCACTGCTGTCTGGGACTGAAACACTGGCATTGTAGTCTGTACGAAGAGCCTTAATATTCTTGCCTCCTTTCCCAATCACTGCCCCAGCATTCTTGCTTTGAAGCAGAATACGAAGCTCAACCATTTCATCAGTGTTTCTCGATCTTTTAAATGCTTGCTCCTCTTCCATATCTTGTGCAGGGCGTTTACCAAATTCACCATTTGTTTCCGTATTGGGGAAGGTTTCCTCTGGCTGTTCAGTTTCCATTTTCTTGTGCTAAGCAGACACACCAATCTATCGACAGCGAAGGAGTGGAACACTGGCTAACGCTGAGATTGGTGCGCCAGGGAAAAAGGGGTAATGGAGTCTGCAGTGCTTTGCCAGGCGTGTCCTCCTCCTGTCTCGTCCGTGCACTCCACTTCACTCCATTCCACTCAGCATTTCTTAAGCTCAAGAAACTGAAGAATAAATTCAAGCCTCGAGTTGCAATACTTAATGATGCTTTGGGCAGAATATTCAATGATTCAGTAAGTATTAAAAGAAGATGGAAAGTTTATACAGAGTTATTGTACCAAAAGGAATTGTCAGACACAGAAGAACTTCATGAAACAATACATGAGAAAGAGCCTGTGGTGATGAAGGAAGAAGTTCAAGCTGCTCTGAAAGAATTGGTAAAAAACAAG
>NW_006399754.1:3148285-3150236 GCF_000299155.1 Elephantulus edwardii | reverse complement strand
TGGCACAGGATAGAGTAGGGTTTGGTACATAGGGTTGCTATGAGTTGCAGGTGATTCAACAGCACATAACAACAACAATCAAGATTATCTGTAGTTATAATGCAATCCCAATTGAGATGCCAATAATGGCTTCTAGAGAGGTGGAAAAACTAATCACCACCTTTCAAAGAAAGACAAGAGAGTGTAAATAAGTAAAATTCTACTGAAGGAGAACAAAGTATGAAGCTTTCAACTACCCAATTTCAGGATAGACAATATAGTCATGGTAGTCCAAACAGTAGAAAAACTGGCCAATGGAATATAATTGAGAACTCAGAAATAATTAAATCCATCCATATGTGGACAGCTAATTTTTGGCAAAACACTATAATCGGTAATTGGGAGGAAGACCGTCTCTTTAACAAATGATGCTAGCAAAATTGAGTATATATTTGCAGCAAAATAAAACAGTAGTCATACCTCATCCAGTGTTCAAAAACTAACTCTGAAGAGTTCAAAGCAAGATGTCTACAAAGATTTTCAAAGGTAAGTAGTAGTTGACTTAGGGGACCTTGTTTATGGCATAAATAGAGTAATAAATATAATGAAAAATGCACAAAGAACAGAAGATAAATTAGATGGCTGGGTTCTTTTAAAAATTAAATTCTTACATGCATCAAAATCCTCTCCAAAGACTAAAAGCTTGTGTGTGTGTGTGTGTGTGTGTGTGTGTGTGTGTGTGTGTGAATACAGACCAGACAAGGATGCTCACTGTCATCCCTTCTATTCAGTATTGTTTTCGAAGTGCTTGCTAGGGAAAAACGACAAGAGAAGGAAATAAAAGACATCCAGGTTGGCAAAGAGATGGTTAAACTATCAGTATATGCAGATGATGACAGTGTACACAGAAAACCCGAAGGACTCACCAAAAAAAAACTGTTAGAGCTAGTAGGCCAATTTAGTACAGTGGCAGGATAAAAGATCAATATCCAAAAATCAGTAGGATTCCTCTACAGAAACAAAGAGAACTCAGAGAAGGGAACTAAGAAAGCAATACCTACCATTTACACTCTCTCTCACTCTATCTCTCTCTCTCTCCCCCCCCCGTGTGTGTGTGTGTGTGTGTGTGTGTGTGTGTGTGTGTATAAGAGAGAGAACTGCCTTCAAGTCAAGTATGACTCACAGCAACTCGATGAACAAAAGGTCTGAAGTCTTTCTATAACTATCAACATTTATCAAAGTTCATAGAGTTTCCGGAGACATGTTGTTTAGGAAGTGGGTGTCACTTCTGCTTCCAATAGCCAACCACAAATTGAGATACTTGGGAGTGAACCTAACTAAAGATATAAAAGACCTATATAAAGAAAACTACAGAAACATTTCTGCAAGACACAATAAAAGACCTAAAGAAATGGAAAAATGTGCCCTGTTCATAGAAAGGAAGGCTCAATATTGTGAAAACTACAATCCTACCAAAAACAATCTACATGTAAAACTCAATCCCAATCCAGATACCAAATTCCTTTTTCAAGGAGATCGAAAGGGAAATTGTTACACTGATTTGTGGAGGCAAGAGACCCCAAATAAGCAAAACACTCTAAGAAACAAAAATGAAGTGGGAGGCATAGCACTCCCTGACCTCAAAACCTACTACACAGCAGTAGCAACCAAACCCACATGGTGCTGCTACAATGACAGGCATATAAACCAATGGAACAGAATTGAGAATCCAGAAATAGACCCTGCTATCTATGGTCAGCAGCCTGCTACTTCAGAAGTGGATGGCCAATCCTTCTTCCTAGTCTGTCTCCGTGTGAATGTTCAGATTTAGAGAAGTATTAGACAGACCAGCAAGTTAAAGGTATATCCCTTCTTGCGGAGTTAACTTTAGTGTCAGTGTTGTCCCTGCCTTTCTCACATGCACCTTTACGCACTTATTTCCTGCTTCACCATCCCGCAGGATATCCATCCA
>NW_006399754.1:3125322-3145570 GCF_000299155.1 Elephantulus edwardii | reverse complement strand
CTAACATACTTTGGACATGTTGTAAGGAGAGACAGGTCCTTGGAGAAGAACATCATGCTTAGTAGGGTAGAGGGACAGCGCAGGAGGGGAAGGCCCTCTACGAGGTGGATTGATTCAGAGACTGGGGTATTCGGGATGGGAGTGTCAGAGACAATGCAATTGTCACAGGACAGATCAGAGTTTATGGCTGTTGTACACAGGGTCACTATGAGTCGCAAGCGACTCGACGGCACATAACAACAACAACAACAACATCTGTGGCCAACTGATATTCAATAAGGGAATCAAAGCTATCAAATGGGGAAATGACAATCTCTTCAACAAATAGTGCTGGCAAAACTGGACTGCTACCTGCAGAGAGCTGAAACTGGGTCCACATCTCACACCATATACAAAAATCACCTCAAGGTGGATCAGAGACCTGGGCATAAAGCCCAAAATCATATCTTTTTTAAGAGATTCTGATCTCCACTGAAAGGCTACTATGAAGCCCCGAATCAAGCTCTGAAATAAGGTGTGCTTGTTTTCAGCGACTATCAACCTTCTTTCCTTAATTTCTATAATCTTTAACACTAAGAAAGGCATCCTGTCAATATATATGTGCTAAGTGAAACTGCCCATGTTCCATATTGATACCTACCCTTGGTCTAGCCTCACAGACATTACTGTGTACTCAGGGCCCCTTCTTCTCCTTTCTTTCTCTGTTAACACCTGGATGTCTGGGGTCTTATTCTCCCAGGGCATTTCTTTCTTTCTTTTTTTAAATTTGTTTTTATTTTTATTGGTTTGCATGCAAAATTCTTATATGTTGTGTTTGATTCATATACATTGTGTTTCACATTTTCCTTCATTTACATTGTGTTTTACACAATAATTCTCCTGCATTCCTTTCTGACAAACTCCCTTAAACTAATGCAGACATTCTTTCAAAAACATATTTATGTTTAAGCTCTTTTGGAAACAATGGTGGGTGACATTAATGAAAAAAAGTCAGCCCTTTACATTAATTGGCAAGAAGAAAGATTTGGCAGTCTGAGAAAGAGAACTATTTGTAGCACACCTCTTTGGTTTCCTCTCTGAGTGTGTCTGCTCACCAACCCTTTTTTAATTTTTTCACTGCAATAACCCTGTACCCACTTGAGTAAGCCAGCCTAATCACCATGTAAGAATACAACCCATTAAAATACCATCAAAACGCCAAGGGGAAAACTCAGATAGTTAAAAAAAAAAAGAAGAAGTTCCTAATTTCTGTGGGCCTGTGGGCGTATGCTAACTGGAAGAGTTGGCTCCTCACTCCAGAAAAAAATAAAAATCTTACCTCAGTGAGTGTTAAACTGTACCTTCCAGGAGCTGAATTAATTAGCCATCCAATACCACTTAGGCTAAGTAGCTTAATGTTTTCACCAGATCTGAATAGGCCTAGAGGATTCGGTGGGGATGAGCATGTGTTTTCATTGCTTTCATGAGTTCTTTTCTCTGTGGACTGGTTGTTTCTAAAACTAACGCATACAAAAAGCCTTAAGTGCATGAGTCATTTTTGTTTTGTGGTACACCATTACTCGCTTTCAATAATGCAACTCAAAAATGACTTATAGGATTACAAAGTGTAGGATAAAGTTTCTAATACAATTCAATGGCCCTTAAGTGAAAACATGAATACCATTGCCTAAAGTTATCATGTGCAAAGCAGAAAAACCGTCAAGCTCACTTATGTGAAAACATCGGAGAATAGTTTAGACAAGTTCATCACCAAGTCCTTCCACAGCTCATACAATGAAGGATACTTAAGATCAAAATGCTAATAACATTAAACATTTCCTGATTATAGAACATGCTTTTCAAGTTAGTTGAACATAACATTCTATATCCTAGTATATACATTTAGCATGAACATTTCAATAGTCATTGCTTGCATATAGACAATAGAATCTACTTTTCAATCGAAATTGTAAGTTCCAGATGAAGTTATAAAATTTTTTGTGTAAATTTATTAATGAGGGATGATCTGAAGAAACAAAATAAGTAAGACATCCCTCCAAGCCAAGTTAGTAAGTTCTGTTAAATTTATTTGTTTTAAAAAAAGTATATATGTTATACACACACACTTGTTCAAGCAAGGTTTTGTAAAACCATTACATAGACCCTAGGTACATTCTAAGTATAATAAGAAATGTCTGATGAAAGAATAAATTCTTAGGTAGTCTAAGGATAATCAATAAAACTCACTTGTCCAACTACATCTCCTTTTCTTCAAAGATGTTTGTTTTTAATACTCTGCTTTTTAATTACTTTTCTTAGAACAATTTCTCTCTGTGAAATGTATTAAGTTCATTTCCTATCAATGAATTAAATGTTGGTTAAAACACCCGTGTATCTATATAAGTTATATACAGCATGCATTTCCCCTCTATTTCATAGACAAAAATGAAACATAAAATTCGTATCATTTTGCCAGAGTAAGTCATTACTAGATGAAGATTAAAAGCTCAGAAGCTTTGTGTTTTAGATTATTTTACATTCTGCTTCCCAATCCATTTCGATTTCATAATGAGAATTTACTTCATTTGATGCCTTAAATACTTTATTTTCAAAACTAAAAATTATTTGGCCAGTGTCACTACAGTTTAGAAACATTTTCCGCCCTCACGCCCTCTGCCACAATGACGGCCTCTGGACAGAGTTCAATTAGATGCCTTCTTACTTTTTCACAAGTCGTCTGTTTTTGAAAACTTTGAAAAAGAACCATAAAACGTTTTCACTGTCAATAGGGGGGGTGGAAATGGATTGCTTGAGCCAGACACAGCTCCCCGTAGAGCTAACCTTTTGATCCTGGAATCCTTTCATGCACTTAAGTCTTCACTAGAGTCAATGGGAGTGTTGTGTATGCAAAGGCCGGGCATCAAGTTCAGTCTCTTCTTTAGTACTCTGCAGCCAAGTAGGGTAGCCAGCTGAATCTGGTTTAGTTAAAAAAAAATCTTTCCTGATGCTTTGAAGTTTTGGGGGGCAGTGTAATAATATCTGGATTTGTAAAGGGTTATTTTGCATAATCCTTAATAAGATATTCTGATGGCTTTAAAACTCAAGTGGGCCAAGAGAAGCAAGACCTCCTGCACACTTATGATGTTGTTTACAAATCTGTATAAAACTAACCCAAAATGCATTTCAGGAAGATGTACAACCCTGAGACAATCCAGCTCTGTGTTCAAGCAGAAATGCATTTAGCCATTCTTGATAGATTTCCACCCATGTTTTTAAAGAAAAGAAACAAAAAATATCCCTCAAATATGTCTCCAAATGTTTACGCCATTTAGAATGAGGCAAATTTCAGACCTCTGACCACTGTACATTTCTTTTATGGTCTGCATTCAGCAGTTCCTTTTTCTCCACAAAATACTCTGATGAACACAAAGCCTGCAAGAGAATTCTACCATTTGTAAATGGATTAAGTATTCCTGTAACTAATCCAACTATTTCAACCAAAGCAAGGTATTTTTTTGCTTTAAGTCTTTATCAGCCTAACTCCACAATTACTCACTGATGATTTTGGTTCCCTCCCCCCACCCCAGGCAAGGTCAAAGGACTGAACAAGATGATTCTAAACTGATCAATGGCAAAGGGGATGGATGGAGAAGGGAGAAGTACAGTGGTGTTATCACAAAATCTCTTTGCTGAAAGCTAGGTCACTTTATAATGAACAAGAAATTTAATTTTATCTTGGGGTATTTTGAAATAGGCACTAAAAATTTGATAAGGGCACAACTACATTGTTCTTATTTTTTTAAAAAAACACCACATTTTATTGTCATCTTGTGGAAGAATGCTAAAATTTATGTGACTTATTTATATTGGGAATTCGTAACTTGGGCAGAATTTATAGTCATAGTCTGGCTTTTTAAAAATCACTATTAATAAGCCATGGCCCAAATAACTATTTAGTGACATAACATCATATTTATGAGGTTAAAAAATACCTTCTCTCTGGTTAAATATATACACATAGCAAGATATTTCATAAGGATGATGATGCCAAAACATTGTATTTAATAATTGGAAATAAAGGACATTATTGTAATGCATATATGAATAACTGATTTTTCTACATTTTATATTCCAGTTTTTAGACAATACAATTTTAATTCTAACAACAATTTTTTTAATTCTCTTAAAACACTGTAACAAGCTTTATACAAAAAGGGGATGTTTGTGTGTGTGTGTGTATGTGTGTCAGGGACCATCAATCCAACTGTAACTCAAATCCATCCTATCAACAACAGATGCGAACCTTGCTCTGTCCTGCATGAGCCTCACAATTTCTGACACGCCTGAGGCTTTTGTCTCACCTACTCTGAGCACATTGCTAGGATATGCTGTTCCTTAGAGAGGAATATCATGCTTGGAAAGGTGTAGGGTGGGCAGAAAAGATAAAGACCCTCAACAAGATGGTTGGACACAGTGACTATAAAAAGGACTCCAGTGTGTCAGAGATGATGAACATGGTACAGGATATGTCACGGTTCAGAGCTGTTGTTCGTAGGCTTGTTATGAGGGGTAGTGAACTCGAGAGCACCTAACAACAACAGCAGCAAGACCACTATTATAGTCACTATGTCAGTTTATGAGAGTCTTCTTCTCTTTCTCTGACCCTCTGACTTTCCAAGTATGATGTCCTTCTTCAACCTGACAACCTGCTAAATCATTTTTTAAAATAGGATCTCTTCCAGTTGGTTGACCAGATAACTGACTTACAAATATCTTATAAAGATTAATGAGTATGCCCAAGCTGTACCTGTTTCCTGAAATACCTCAAATGATATTTGATTAATTCCTGGGACATTGTTTTTTTGCCAAAATAAATTCAATATAACTAGGATTTCTTCTTTCTGTCCACTGGTTCTTGATCATAAGCTACTTCTGAAATAGTTCGGATGTTGACCAAGTCTTTTCGATAAGACAACAATGTGTATTGATTCCTTCTACTTCTTTTTTATTTTAACAAGCAAGGTAAAGAAGTTTATGAAAGCAATGAATAAGAGTATCTTCTTTTGATGCTTCCTGGACTAATCAATATATTACCAATAAAGTCCTTAATAATAGCAAGTTGAAACTCCTAGGTTTTCTTATCCAGTTCTTTCAATTTGAGAAATACTGAGGGTGTTTTTGTTTTTCTAATTCTAGGATAGAGAAATTGAGTTATCTTTTCATTATAAACCAGATTTTTACTATTTCAAGAGAAAACCACAACAAAACTCAAATTCTTAAAACAGGCAAGACTAGCAGGACCAGATAAAACTAGAAGAATCATCAAGACTACTGTACAATATATATTCTTTAACTATGGACAGGAATCACACACCAGCTAATCAACCTGGCAGCTAAATAAGACATTAGGTACCAAAACAAGTAGCACCCATGAGTATTTTGCCTTTTTAAAAACTCATCTAAAAAAAAAAAAATAACCTGTATCTATTGGCCTAGTGGACAGAAAGTTATACAAGCAAGCCAAAGGTGGGTGATTTTAATCTGCAGTCCTCAGGCCTGGTTTGAATTGGTTTTGGTCAAACATTCTTCTAAGTGGTATAGTACTGGTCTGTCCATTTGCTGTACAGAGGTACTCATGGTTACTGGGATGCTAAACACTGTGACACTAATGTGTCAAATGCAATAATGGTTACCCATGATGAACAGTGTTTAGTGGAGCTTCCTGATTAAAACAAGCTTGGAAGCAGGAGTGGCATCCACTTCCAAAATAGCTTGCCTCCAGGAACTCGATGAATGTGGAGAAAAGATGAAAGTTATACAAGTGTTGAGGTCTTTCATTCATAGAGTCGCTATAAGTTGTCTAGGACTCCATAGCACTTAACAACAAAACATATGAGATCAGTCAACATTTACCATAAAGGTAAAGGAAGGCATGAAATCCAGATTAATGAAAACAGAAATTATGGCAATGTCAGTGCACTGAAAAAAATTTTAAAATGTCATAAAAAAATGTTGTTCCTGGTGTTGTGCAACATCAAATCAAGTTGGAATTGATTAAGAGTTCACCCTCCAGTAGGTTTTCAGAGGCTGTAAATCACACAGAAAGAAACTGCCCATTTTTCTCCCAGAGAGCAGCTGGTGGATTCAAACTGCATGACTTTGAATTGGCAGCACAACTCTTTATCACTAAATTACCAAAGTTCTCTCATTGAACAATATATACATATATTTACATTTTTTAGATTTATATAGTCCTTATATTTAATATATTATATAAGCGTATATATTATTGTTATTATTATATACAATCAAGTCAGAACCAACCCATCGCTGATCCTCCACCCATTCTGTGTAAAATTCATTAGTTCCTTCTTTTTCAATGCAGCATAGTATTCCATTGTGTGAATATATCACAGCTTCTCTATCCATTCGTTTGTTAATGGACATTTGGGTTGTTTCCAACACTTTGCTATTGTGAACAAAGCAGCAATAAACATAGGTGTGCATATAACTACTTGGATGGTAGTTTTGGTTTGTTTAGGGTATACTCCCAGTAGTGTAATTGCTGAGTCAAATGGTATTTCTATTTCAAATTTTTTTAAAAGTGCCATACTGCCTTCCATAGTGGTTGCACCATTTTACACTCCCACCAACAGTGAATAAGAATTCCAGTTTCTCCGCATCCTCACCAGTATTTGTTGTTTGCTGTTCTGTTAAATGTTGTTATTCCTACTGGGGTGAGACGATATCTCATAGTTGTTTTTATTTGCATCTCTGTTAGAGCTAGGGATTTTGAACATCTCTTCATGTGTTTGTTGGCCATCTGAATATCTTCTTGGGTGAAGTGTCTGTTCATATCCTGTGCCCATTTTTCAATTGGGTTATTTACCTTTACCTTGTTGTGGTACACAAGTATTTCATAAATTCTAGATATAAGTCCCATGTCTGACTTGTCATTACGAAATATTTTGCCCAATCTGTGGCTTCCCTTTTTGCCCTGTTGGAGAAGTTTTTGGATGTGTATAGAGATTTGATTCTTAGAAGGCTCCGATAATCTATTTTACCCTCTCCTGGCTGTAGATTTTCCAGGATGCTTGGAAAGCTCTTTATGTTGTGCCTTAGGACTTCTAGAGTGCTTCCAAGCTTTTCTTTAATGAAATTATAGTCCTTGGTTTTAGTCCTAGATCCATAATCCACTTTGAATTGGATTTTGTATATGGAGTGAGGTGTGGATCTCGCTTGAGTTTTCTGCAGATAGTTTTCCTATTTTGCCAGCACCATTTGTTAAAAAGGCTGTCACTTCCCCACTTAACTGATTTCATCTCCTTGTAAAAAATCAGTTAACCATAGGTAGATGTGCTGATTTCTGAATTCTCAATTCTATTCCCTTGATCTATGTATCTGTCATTGTACCAGTACCACGCTGTCTTGACCACCACCACAGTGCAGTAGGATTTGAAATCAGGGAGTGAGATGTCTCCTGCCTTGTTTCTCTTTTTAAGGAGTGCTTTGCTTATTCTGGTCCTCTTTCCATTTCAAATGAAATTGGAGATTGCCTTTTCCATCTCGTTGAAGAATGGTATTAGTATTTGTATTGGGATTGCATTGAGTGTGTAAATTGCCTTTGGTAGTATTGTGATTTTCACAATATTGAGTCTTCCTATCTATGAGTTAGGGATATTCTTCCACTTCTCCAGGTCTCTTTTTGTTTCTTGTAATAATGTTTTGTAATGTTCTTTGAATAGATCCTTCAACTATGTCTAGTAGTTTTCTTGTTGACTCTTTGGGGTTTTCTCAGTTTACTATCATATCATCTACATAGAGAGAAAATTTTACCTCCTCTTTGCCAATTTGGATACCTTTTATTTCCTTCTCTTATCTTACTGCTATCACTAGGACTTCCAATACCATATCGAATAGGAGAGGTGATAGTCGGCATCCTTGCCTAGTCCCTGTTCTCAAGGGGAATGCCTTCAATCTCTCTCCACTGAAAACAATGTTGGCACTCAGGTTTGTGTATATACTCCCTTACAATCCTGTTTTGTTGAATGTCTTAATCAGGAAAGGGTGTTGGATTTTGTCAAAGGCCTTTTCTGAATCAATTGATAGGATCATGTGATTCTTGTCCTTTGTTTTGTTAATGTGATGAATTATACTGATTGATTTTCTTATTTTTAATCATCCTTGCCTACCTGTTATGAATCCCATTTGGTTATGGTGAATTATTTTTTTGGTGCATCATTTGATTCTATTGGCCAGGATTTTATTCAGGATTTTTACATCTATGCTCATAAGAGATATTGGCCTATAGTTTTCTATTTTGGTGGTGTCTTTACCTGGCCTTGTTATCAAGGATATGTTTGCTTCATAGAATGAGTCTGGATTAATTCCATCTTTTTCTATTTTCTGAAATAACTTATGTAGGATTAGTGACAGTTCTCTGAATGTTTGATAAAATTCACTTATAAAGCAATCTGGTCCAGGACTTTTTTTGGCTGGAAGTTATTTTATTACCTTTTCAATTTTCTTCTTTTGACGGGTCTGTTCAGGTGTCTAATTTCTGTTGGTGTCAGTTTAGATAGGTTGTGCATTTCTAAGTATTTGTCCATTTCCTCTATGCTTTCATACTGGTTTGAGTATAACTTTTCATAATATTCCATTGTTAGCCTTTTTATTTTAGTTGGTTTTGTTGTGACGTTGCCCATTTCACCTCTTATTCAGATTATTTGTGTTTTTTTCTTCTTTTCCTTTGTTAGTTTGGCTAGTAGTTTGTTGATTTTATTGATCTTTTCAAAGAACTAACTCCTTGTTTTGTTGACGGTTTCAATTGTTTTTCAGTTTTCTCCGTCATTTATTTATGCTCTAATTTTTATAATTTCAGGTTTTTTAGAGGGTCTCAGGTTTTCTTGTTCTTTTCAATTTGTTGGAGATGCTGAGTTAGAGAGTCAATGGTCATTTTTTCCTGCCTTTTGATATGTTTGTTTATTGCTATAGACCGACCTCTGATTACTGCTTTGGCTATTTCCCAGAGATTTTGGTAAGTGGTGTTCTCACTGTCATTTGTTTCAAGAAACTTTTTTAAGGTCATTTTTTATTTCTCCTAGTGCACACCCATGTTCAAGCAAGGTTTTGTTCAGATTCCAAATGTATGGGTTTTTCCCCTTTATCTTCTGGGTATTAATTACTAATTTTGTAGAACTGTGGTCTGATAAAATTCTCTGTATTAATTCTATGTTTTTTTAATTTACTCATGCTTGTCCTGTGGCCTAAAATGTGATCTATTCTGGAGAATGTTCCATGCACTTTGGAGAAGAAGGTGTACTGTGCTTTTTTGGGGTGCCTTAGTCTATAAATATCTATGAGACTGAGTTGGTTTATTGTATGGTTTAATTCTTCAGCATCTTTGTTGAGTTTCTTTCTTGAAGTTCTATCTTTTCCTGAGAGTGGTGTATTGAAGTCTCCAACTACTATAGTAGTGTTGTCTATTTCCTTTTTCAGTTTTGTTAATGTTTCTTTTATATATTTTGCAGGTCTTTCATCTGGTGTATAGATATTCATTATTGTTATGTTCTCCTGTTCTATTGACCCTTTAAGCATTATGTAGTGACCTTCCTTGTCCTTTGGATTGTTTTTATATTGAAATTTATTTTATCAGAGATTAATATTGCTACTACTGCTTTTTGCTGGTTGCCATTTGCTTGGTATATTTTTTTCTCACCCTTTTATTTTTGGTCTTTCTTTATCTTCATTTTCAAGTGTGTCTCTTGTAGACAGCATATTGATGGATTTTGTCTTTCTTATACAACCTGCTACTCTTTTTCTCTTCAGTGGTGCATTTAAACCATTCACATTCCATGTGTGATTATTGAGAAGCAAAGTTTTATTGCTATCAGTTTGTTGAGTCCTTTTTTGGGGTTGTTGCTAGTTACTTTAGACCATGGAGCTTTCTGTGGTATATCTGTAAGAAGGACATCTCTCAGTGTTTCCTGCAATGCTGTCTTATTTTTACAAACTCCCTTAGGTTCTGTTTTTCTGGGAATATCTTTCTCTTTCCTTCATATTTGATGGACTGGTTTTCTAGGTACAGTATTCTTGGTTGACAGTTGTGTTCTTTGAGTGTTTGATATATTTCATTCCACTGTCTTCTTGCTTGCATAGTTTCTGCTGAAAAATCAGCACTTAATTTTTATCTGCCCCCCCCCTTTTAGGTTACGCTTTGCTTCTCCCTCTCTGCTTTCAGAATTCTTTCTTTATCTTTGGATCTGGCAAATTTGGCTATGATATGCCTTGGTGTTTTTCTTTTTGGGGTCTATTCTAAATGGTGTTAGCTCAGCTTCTTGAATATATATTTTCTCATTCTTCATTATTCCTGGGAAGTTTTTTTCTATTAATTCTTCCATAACTTTTTTAGGGCCTTTACTTGCTTCTTCCTTTCTGGAAATTTTGTTTCTTTCTCTTGATGGTGTCCCACATTATTCTTAGGTTGTCTTCTTTTTCCTTTGTGATTCTGGTTTTTGCTCTAGCAGATCAGTGTTGACAATTTTATCTTCTATTTCACTGGTACTGTGTTCCATCGCTTCAACTCTGTTCATGTGTCCCTCCATCATGTTGACAGTATCTGAAACATTGGACCTCATATTTTTGGATTGTGGTTTCTTATTTTTCCAGAGCCTCTGATGTTTCATTTGTTTCATTGTTTTGGATTTTTTTTTAACTCCTCCTGGTTTTTTCTTGCAATGTCCTGTAATTCTTCAAGTTTATCTATCACCCATTAAAAATATTCAATCATTGTTCTTTTTTTTTTAAATTTAGGTTGTTTATTTTTCATTTCAATGAACATCTACAAAGATTTTGGGATTCCATTCATTCATTGTTGCACCCTTCTCCCCGCACAAACGCCTCCCCCCTCCCCCCCATTTGCTCCTCTCCTTGAAAAGCAAAAGAAAAACTCCCTCATTGGTACACAATCCCCCCCCCGCACCTCCCCAAACCCCCCCCCCTACCCCCAAATATAATCCACTCTGCAACCCTCATTGCATACTCCTACGATAAAAATAATGCTCTAAAATATAATACTTTTAGACTATTCTCTCCCCCATAGACTTCATTGTTCTTTTAAAGTCTGTGTCAGAAAGTACTATCAAACTTTCTGGTTTCAGGTAATCCACTGATACTCTGTCATTTTGTGGGGGTGATATCTTGCTTTGGGCTTGTGTAGGAAGTGAGGTAGTCTGCTTCTTTTGTGACATTTATGTGGTAGAGTATTTTGTGCCTTAGGTGATAGCCAGTTCTTGACCAGATGTCACTGCTCCAGAAGGTTAGGCAGGTGCGCACAAGGATGCACATAGCGTGGATGCATGCACAGATGTGCCTACAGGGGATAGAGTGGGGGACACACATGCAGACCCATGCTGAGGGTGGGGGGGAGAACAGAGGGGAGACCTCAATGGAAAACCAGAAAGCCATAGTTTTCCCCTTGAGAACTGGGTCTGCAACCCCAGTTGAGCTCTAGCTGTCTCACTCCCTCCTACTTAAGGTGAAGGGTCCCAAAATTGGTCCAGCAATCAGCAGTAATCCTCCCCCCACGTATTTCACTCAAATTCCCCCTGTCCTGCTTGCTCCTGGCAGGTGGGTCCCACCACAACTCACTACTCCCCACCAAGGCTCGCTGCTTCCTGCTGAGACTCGATATTTAGGACTTTAAAGAGGTTCTTGACAGCAGATTTGCCCAATGTAACACTTTTTATTTTCTTTATAAAGAAATTATGGCTGCTATCAATCCAAATAAAATAACTGACAACTTCAGTGGGTTTTTTTCTCCACCTATTTTAATGTTTGCAGTGCTGAGGACTTTCCTTTTCTTGATATTGAGGTATAATTCATATTGAAGTCTTTGTTTTTCTTCATTTAGTGTTTCAAGTCATCTTCATTTTCTTCAAGCAAGGTTGCACAACATCTGCACAATGCAAATTGCTAATGAGTTTTCCTCCAATCCTGATGCTACATTCATCGTCCCGTAGTTCAGATTCTCAAATAATTTGCTCAGCATACAGACTAAACAGATACAGAGAAAGAATACAACCATGACACACAGATTTCCCAATCTTAAGCCATGCAGTCTTCCCTGTTTTTTTGGGATAAATGCTTGTTGGTCTATGATAAAAGCATAATTTCATGTTCTAGGGTTCCCATTTTTCTCATTGCTATCCATGATTCATTATAATCTACAGGACTGAATAACTTTCCATAGTCAATAAAATACAAGTAAATATCTTTCTAGTCTCTAGAAAGGTAGTCTCTACTTTCCAATACGATCCACCTGACATCAGCAATGATATCCCTTTCTATAATGTTAAAATACTTTATAATTATACTATTTTTTAATAATTCGAAAATATTAGCAGAACATTTGAAGGGAAAGATCACTGGTCTAACTTAATAATAGTAATATGCAGGAGACCAGACAGTCACAGAAATCCAGATATCCAGCTGCACTTGTAAAACATAAGAGAGGAAAGGAGATGTTTGCCAACAAAGATGAGGTAAATAAGTGAGAAAGCACAATAGTTCCAAAACAGCTGTAAGCACCATGGACTCCACGAGATCAGAAATTCTGGTCAGCACAGTCCTCAAAGACTCCAGAGCCTAAAAACGAATAATAATAAACATATTATACTCAGAGCTGTTAAAGATCTGGAATTATATTTGTGTTGAAATATCAGTCCTTTCATAGTTTATAATGCAGTTTTTCTACTCTTACATAACATTCTCTTTTAAAAATTCTTTTCCACAAAACCTTCCCATCCCCTTAATCCTACAACACAATTTTCAGCCTGAGCAGGTGGAGAATGAGTAACTTGGTTAAAAAGCTATAATGTCCTTGACTTTATACGATTTATTATTATCTCAGTTAAAGTATCAACGACATACCAAAAATACTACCTTAATCCAAAGATAGAACTTTCATCTGCCATAATGAGTAAAAACAAGAGGATGTGTATCATAAAGACAGAGAGAAATACTGTAACACAAAGTGATATTCCAAGATTCATGCTAGAAATTCTCCGAGTCTTGTGAATCCAAATACATGATGAACTTGCCCAACACAAATAACAAGACTGAACCCTAAAATTACATCTTTTACCTGTTAGGAACAGCAGGCTACCTGGTGTTCTTAAAAATAAATGAAGTTTGAAAGATTTTAATATCTCAAAACACAAAGACATTTACTAGTCCTAAGAACTTTAAACAGACTCCATTAATTCTTTGACATCCACCAGGTAAGTATGCAGGCCTGGTTTCCTCTGTTAGAGAAGGGAAAGGAACAAGTTGAAGTTTCCTAGCTTTCCATTAATAGTTAGGCAGTGGGATGGGAAATTGAGCATGAGTCTCCTCCTTGTCTGTCAAAGTACATCCTTGCTGTAGCAATATCTTAAAGAATTTTAGTGAATGGTGCATTAAAGGAAATGACCAAAGGAGAAAAATATCATGTTCATGAGTCTGATACTACACAGTACAAGGCTCTTTTCACTTTCTTTGGTGGATTTTTTTCCAGAACTATGTCAGAAGTTAAAAGAGTTTTAATCTCCAACCTTCTTAAAATAGTTTTTTTTAACAAAAAAAAAAAAAAACCAACCCACACACCTGTAGGCTGAATGAGTGGTAGGAAAAGCTTTCATTAGAATTATTCAAAAACAAAGCATTTTAATTTGGTACCCCTGTTCTGAAGCACTTTCTGAGCAGTATACACTGAATTAATCCTTTCTGGGTTTTACTACTATAATCATGTATGAAGTGGCAAAAAATGTTTTATTAGCCTATATGCAAATTTTTAGTACTTGAGACTGAATCAGTCATTCACTCATTGCTATTGATTTGGAACTGACTGACGCTCTAGTGAGTTTTCAGAGGCTGTAAATTTAGCACAGAAGACTGTTCATCCTTCTTCCACAGAGCAGCTGAAGGATTCTAACTGCCTGCCTTTGGGGTGGCAGCACAACTCCTATCCCCAGGCCACCAAAGTCTCCCTAACACTGAAACAATTTTGTGAAAATTTTAACTTTTATCTAAGTTGTTAACTAAAATAAATAGAAAAATTCAATTCAGTGAAAAATATTATACTAACAGATTATTTGATCAAAATCAACACAGCAGGTTATTTTTGTTAACGTGGTTATAATCAATTTTGGTGGTAATATTAACTACTGATATCTTTATTTCATGCAAATAAAAATTTAGGATTATTAATAAGAATAGAAAAAATATACGCACCATATTAAACTACATGTTTTCTGTAGAATTTCTTCTGAATTTAAAATTTCACAAGCCTTACTAGTTTATTAATGTTCTTGAGATGGGACACTTCTACTTTTCAGAGACATAGAATTATTACACAAGCCTTCAGGAAGGAATTTTTTTTAGGAAGGAATTATTTTTGTGAACAATCAGAAGCAGTATCATTGAAAACAAAAGTATCTGAATTCTGAAAAAGAAAAAACTAAAGAATGGTATATTGAACATACACTATGGAATACATATTTTACACAGGTGGTGGCCTAGTCATAAGCTGTGCTGAAATGCTGAAGACAGGTCATTCCAATTCATCAGTTGCTTCTTGGGAGAAGGATGGACAATCTCCTCCTGTGTGATTTACTTCCTCTTAAACCCCACTGACTGGTAAGTTATGGGTCAGTTCCAACTTGACAGCACACAATAACAACAACATATAAAAATAATCAAAGTCTTATTTAATATAAAGGAAATCTGATGGCCTAGTGGGTAGGGAGTTGCAGTGTCAAAACAAAGGTTGCTCCAAGGGAAAAGATGGGCAATCACCTCCTGTGAGATTTGTTGTTATTGTGGTTGTTGTATGTGATATTTACAGCCTCTGAAGACTCACTTAGAGGATCAACTATAAATTGTTTCTGATTCAACAGTAACAAGCTAAGTGGACATTAATGTAAATACACTACTAAACTTATATTTAGTATAGGACCAATTTGTATGCAGGCTGGGTTTAGAAGAGGCTGTAGCTCTAGGGACATTATAGCCAATAGTAGATGGTTCTTAGCTGGAAGCAGAGACTACCAGAGGTATATCTATCTGTGTTCCATTGATGATGCAAAGGCATTTGACTGTGTGAATCACAACAAACTGTGGCTAACTCTGAGATGGATAAAAGTCCAGAAGATGTGTTTGTGTTTATGTGAAACCTATACTTGGACCAGGAGGCAATCATCAAAACAGAGCAAGGAAACACTTATGGCTAAAAATCAAGAAAGGTGTACACCACGGATGCATCCTATAACTTTTCAATCTATATATGGAACAGATCATTTGGGAGGCTGGACTCTGTGGAGAAATGCGGCATCAAGATTGGAGAACTGCAGTTCTGATTTAAATCTTGGATAGCAGAAAGTCCTAAGAATTTAAAGTATATTTTTTTATTATTTTTTGTAAAGTATATTTTAAAGCACCCTTGGTCCCTCTGTCTCAAAGAATAGGACATATATTGAGCATTTTCCTTATGGGTTAGTTTGTTTTTATGAAATAAGAAACAAAGAATAAAGGCATTCAAAAGTATAATTTCATTCTTTTTTTTACATTTCATTTATTTATCATTTTTTTGTTGTGTACCATCAAATTGGATCCGCCTGGCACAAGGGAGGATTCCTCCTCCTTTTCCAGCAGAGCATCCAGTGGATTTGAACTATATGTCTTCAGGATTGTAGTGCAGCTTCTTGTCACTAGGCCACCAGAGCTCCCTAGAAGTATAAATGCATTCTTGATTGTAAAAGAAAAAAGAAAACAAGAGAGGAAATAAGAGGAGATATACACATGATTAAGGAATCAAATTTTCCACACAGTGTGGCCTCAATAAGGCTAGCCACTGATTAATATCCTCACAAGATGCCTCTTACATTAGGGACATTTTGTAAATGGTGAAGCTAAGTGTTTCACAACACTTTTGCTTTCATTCTTCAAACTCAAGTTGTTATTCTTCATAGTTTTTGCCTTAATATAATTTTCCTTCAAACATTACTGTTTGATTTTCATTTTCCAACTGTACAAAATTTTATGATCACTAGTCTCTGCCAAATTATTTAGAGGATAGCTATCTGGCCAACTGACTAGAAGAGATACATATTTGTTTTCATTCAAAAAAAAAAGGTGATCCCACAGAATGTGGAAATTATCAAGCAATATTATTAATATCACACACAAGCAAAATCTTACTGAAGATTATTTTTAAATGTCTGGGCTAGTAGTACATGGATAAATAAAAGCCAGAAATTGAAGGTGGAATCAGACAAGACTATGAGATGAGGGAACTAACTATTGATGTCACACAGATGCTAGATCAAAGCAAAGAATACTAAAATGATGCTTATTTATGTGTTGACTATGCAAAGGTAATTGATTGTTTGGATCATAATAAAAATTATGGATAACATTGAAAGAATGGGAATTGCAGAATATTTAATTATGCTTATGCAAATCCTGTATATATAGATCAAGAAACAGGCACTGGAATAGAATAAGGGGAGACTGTATTGCTTAAATCAGGAAAGGTGTGTTTCAGGGTTGTATCATTTAGTATCTATTCTATTTGTATGCTGAGCAAATTATTTGAGAAGCTGGACGCTAAGAAAAGGCATGTGACTTTTAACAGGCTGAATAAATTGAATTATTGTGATTGTGCCATCAAGTGGGCTCCAACTCCGGACAAACTTATGTGCAGCAGAACAAAATGTTACTCCATCCTTTGCCATCCTCACAACAGTAGGTTTGCTTGAGTGCACTGCTGCAACCACTGGGTCAGTCCATTGCATAAAGGAATTTCCTCTTTTTATAGAACTTTCTATTTTAACAGGCATAATATCCTACCCAAGGACTGGTCCCTCCTGATAACACGCCTGAAGGAAGGAAAAATAAAGCTTGCTATGCATTCCTGTAAGGAGCATTCTGCTGTCATGAAGCACACCTCCAGCAAAGTGCAAAACAGTCAAGTGCCCTCCCTCCAGCTCTGAGGCCCGAGACTTATGTCGAGCACCAGCACTAAAGATTCAACTGAGCCACCACCCGTGCCAGATGCCCACATTTGGGACTCCATCCTGCAGTGCCAGGAAGGGCCCCAGCTGGGGCCTGAAAAGGCTGCCCTGCATCATGACTGACTTCATGGTTTGCTATTAGAGGTACAAACAGAAGAACAACAACCAGATATGTCAAAAGAACAAATAGACATGGCTTGGAAAAGTTGTATAGAGTATAATGTATGAGAATGATTGTATGAAAAGCAACGTGAATGAAGAATAGTGTGAAACACAATGTGTATGAAATTTGTAAGGAAATCAATTTTTCTTAATTAAGCAAGGGAATGAAGGAGAGAGAAGGTTTAAGTGTGAAGACACATGGTGATCTCCAAGGGACCTGGAAAAAGAAACTGAAAAAGACGACGGCCTTTATCTAGAGCAGAGAGAGAAATCTTCTCCTAGAGCTTACACTTTAAATTAAATTTGCAACCTTTTAAAGTAACAAAAAATAAATTTGTTTTTAAAATTTTTTTTTTAAATGCAGCTGGAGTTCTCCTCGGTGGCAAGGATGAAGCTTCATCTCACAAACTTTAGGCATGTTGCTAGGAGAGGCTATTCTTTGGAAAGAGACATCGTGTTAGGAAAAGTGAAGGAGAGGAGAGCTTCAGTGGGACTGATCAATAAGGTGACAGCAGCAATGGGCTCACATATATCAGAAATTATGAGGATGGCACAGGATAGGGCATAGGGTCACTAAGAGCGGCACTCAAATCAGTGGCACCTAACAACAACAATTAGAATTACAGGGATGTCATTGCTGAAGTCAGATGGATCCTAGATCAAAGTAGAGAATTCCAGAAGAACGTCTGTTTGTGTTTTATTGACTACACAGGGGCATTTGACTATGTGGATCATACAAACTGTGGCTAACAGTGGGATTCCTGGAATATTAAATTGTGCTCATGAGATATCTATATATAGACTAAGAACGCTGCCTAACAGAGCAAGGGAACACTACATGTTTAAAAATCAGGAAGGGTGTGCTTCAGGGTTTTATCCTCCATAGTTATTCAATATGTATACCAAGTAAATAATTTCCTGGTGCCATGACCTCTTCTAAACCCAGCCTGAACTTCTGGCAGTTCTCCGTCAATGTACTGTTACAGCTATTTTTGGATTATATTCATCAATACTTAGCTTGCATGTGATAGTAAAAACATTTTATAGTTTCCACATTTATGATGCTTGGAAAGAAGTTAAACAAATGAAGTGTGATTATACATATTTATATCTATCTATATTTATAGGGGCCACCGGTAGCTTAGTGGTAAGAAGGTACAATGGCAACCTAAAGGCAGGTGGTTTAAATCCAGCAGTCACTCCAGAAGAGGAAGATGGGCAATTTCCTCCCAGTGTGATTTACTGCCTCTTAAAACTGCTGAAAGGTCAACTATGGGTCAGTTCTGACTTGATGGTACATAACAACAACAAGATAGACACAGAGAGAGAAAATGTTACTTAGATATTGTTGCACAGTTCTATCAGGGATAAATCTTCCAACTATCAATCCTTCCTTTGTTTCCAACTCTCATATTCCAGTCATCAGATATTATCCATGCATCTAGACAGACGTTTGGACAATTTCAGTTCACAACATCTTGCAAAATCTTCAGTTCCTTCATCTTTGGCATTAGTTGTTTGCAGATAAATTTTAATGATATCCATACTGCCTGACCTTCCTTGTAGGCATATAGATATTACCCTACCACTGACAGAGTTGTACTTCAGGAAAATCTTGGGACAGACTATAATATGCTAGTAATAACCAAAATTAAAGTGGCAATAAACTGTGTTATTCAATGAAGATAAAATTAGATTATCTTTATTGCTATATGTTTAAGAACAGATTTCATTTTTAACTCCATGTTTTTAACTTGCCCTTATCAACACTGACTCCTCTTTCTGTCCCCTTTACTCTCCTTCTCGTCACCCTTACTCTCTGGTAAGATGCTCTACACATTGATCTAGGGTTCTTATTCATTCCTCCACTAATGAGAAATTCTATAAGTTCAGTCAAATTAGCTACAAGAATATAAGTTATAATAGCCTTTATTATATAATGATTTCAAAAGACTTAAGATTTAACAAGGGAGGAAATCTAAGTCTGCCAAAGTCTAAGTTTAAAAGAAGGAATATATAAATTATTAATTGGTGAGTTCATCATACTAAATAAAAACAGAAATACAATATAGTGAAATTTATAACTCCGCCATGTCCTATACAAAGTCTCCCTGGAGAAATATGAATTAGACTTCAGAGAAACTAAATTACTTTTTCCTTTACACTTTTAAAGGAATTTCCTGAACTATAAATGAAGGACAAAATTGGTGAAATGATGACAACTTTGTCTTATATTTTTTTTTATGAAAAGTTTAAAAAGGGCAGCAGGATAAGGCCTCTCAGAGTGCAGGTTATAGATCAAGATGACCTCTCTGAAGGAAAACGGAAAATGTATATGAAAAATCATATGTACAAAGCATTTTACCCAGTCATGTCACATTCAGAAATGTATTTTAGGGTTCCTTTTTCTAACAGAAATCTCACAAGTGGAGGCTTTGGCGAACAGAAATGTACTCTAGTCCAGTTTAAAAGGTTAGCAGTTCAAACTCAGATGCCAGCTCTAGGAGAAGGCTCTCTCTATTGGTTATAAAAGAGAGCACTTGTTTCCTTCAACTTCTGTAGGACTTGTGATCCCTAGACACTCCATGTATTCTGACTTTCCTTGTTGTAAAGATTATTATGCACAAGCCTGGATCAAAAAAGACACACGCAACTCCTGGCAATTAATTCTTTCTGGTACTAAGGGTCTCCTCTCACAGCTCATTTTCCTTTACATTTTCTCTCTAGTGAAATAAAAGGTATTACAGGCTAACCTTAGGGGAACTCCACTAAAATTCAATTAGAGTTGTGATGGGAATAGAGAGTTGAATTCCACCTCCAAACCTCTACAACTATTGAAATTATCGAGATCATGGGATTCATTACACACCTTTTAAATTATATTACTATTTTATTCAATATTGTTTTGGAAGTCTTAGCAATAGCAATAAGACAAGAGAAGGGAATAAAAGGTATACAAATAGGCAACGAGGAGGTAAAATTATCCCTCTATGCTGATGACATGATAGTATACTTAGAAAACCCTAAAGACTCAGCAAGAAAACTATTGGACGTAG
>NW_006399754.1:3106718-3123057 GCF_000299155.1 Elephantulus edwardii | reverse complement strand
AATTATATTATTAATATTTCAATGTACACTAGGGAGAAGCAATTTGATTCCCTCAGAAGAAAGAAAGGGAACAGAAAGGAAAATACACATTGTCCCAAAAATATTTGGCAGACACTGAACTATTTCAAAAAGCAGTTTCTTATCAACAAACAAAGGTACAAAAGGAAGAAGTTTGGGTACTACTGAAAGCACTGGCAAAAACAGTATTTTGAGATGCTGTCCAGTTGAGTTCAACTGTTGTTCACAGTGACCCTATGGACATAAGACCAGAACCTTGCCCTACCCTGCACCAGTCTTCCGCTCTGCTGTGTTCCAGCCCACTGTTACAGTTGCTGTGTAACATGTCCTCTCCCTGAGGGTAGTCCTTCTTGTTCACTGATACTCCACCTTTCCCAGCAATGTCTTCCTTCAAAGACTGATCTGTTCTGTTACCACAGGAAAGCATGTGATGTGAAGTTTCACCATTATTGTTAGGTGCCTTGGAGTTGAGTATGACTCAGTGACCCCCATGAACAAGAGCTGTGACTATTCTGTGCCATCCTCATCATTTCTGACATACATGAGGCACTACTACAATCACAGTGTCACTCAATCTCACCAAAGGACCTCTCTTCAGCTGAATCTACACTTTTCCAAGTATGATTTCCCTTTTATTGTTTTGAATATTTATTTTACTCTTATTCTCTAGTCAATGTGTATTTAAAACAATAAATTTCTTGTTGTGTGCCGTCAAATTGGATCTGACTGGCACTGGAGGAGATTGCCCCTCCTTCTCCAGCGGAGCACCTGGTGGATCCCAACCATGTGCCTTCAGTATTGCAGAGCAGCTTCTTCCACTAGGCCACCAGAGCTTGTTTATGTAAAATATTTTAAATGTATACTGTACAGGAGATAAACATTTTTCTTTTATAGAAATAATATCACTTAAATATAATAAACAAAATTTATCATATATCGCATCAAATCACTTACGATTCTAGTTCTATCATATGCCTTTGAGCTGTGGTGCTGGAGAATAGTATTGAGAATACCATGGACTGCTGGGAAAACAAACAGATTCGTCCTGGAAAGGGTTAAACCAGACCCCTCCTTGGAGGCAAGGATTCTGAGGCTCCATCTAACATACTTTGGACATGTTGTAAGGAGGGACTGGTCCTTGGAGAGGGACATCATGCTTGGTAGGTTGGAGGGACGGTGCAGGAGGGGAAGGCCCTCTATGAGGTGGATTGATTCAGTGACTGGGGTAATCAGCATGGGTGTGTTAGAGACAGTGCGATTGGCACAGGACAGAGTTTAGGGATGTTGTACATAGGGTCACTATGAATCGCAAGCAATTCGATGGCACATAACAATAACAACAACAATATTGAGATTGTTTACAGTTTTAGTTTGCTTGGCTCCACAGTCAACACTCTTGGCACCAGCAGCCAGGAAACTAAAAGACGTGATGCCATGGGAAAGTCTGCTGTTAGGGACCTCTCCAAAGTACTGAAAAGCAATGGTGTCTCTGGAGACAAAGGTGTGTCTGATATAGGCCATGGTCTTTGCAATCACTTGTTACGTGTCAGAGAGTTGGACAATGACCAAGGAGGATAGAAGGAGAATTGATGCCTTTGAGCTGTGGTGCTGGAGAAGAGTAACGAATATACCATGGACTGCTAAGAAAACAAACAGATTCATCCTGGAAAGGGTTAAACCACGCTGCTCCTTGGAGGCAAGGATTCTGAGACTTTGTCTGACATATTTTGGACATGTTGTAAGGTCCTTGGAGAGGGACATCATGCTTGGGAGGGTGGAGGGACAGCGCAGGAGGGGAAGGCCCTCTATAAGGTAGATTAATTCAGTGACCGGGGTAATCAGTATGGCTGTATAGAAGACAGTGCGATTGGCACAAGACAGAGCAGAGTTTAGGGCCATTGTAGTAGGGTCACTATGAGTCACAAGCAACTCAACGGCACATAACAACAACAACAACAACAACATTTAAGTTAAGTAATAACAGTGGGATTCCAAAGAGAACTCAGAGAATGAAATCAAGAAAGTAAAACCATTTACAACAGCCAAACACAAACTGAGATCTTGGGAGTGAACCTAACTAGAGACACAAAAGACTTGTATAAAGAAAACTACAGAATATTTTTGTGAGAAACACTAATAGACCCCTTTTAAATGAATAACCCCTCCTAACTACATACCAAAAGCATGTGGGATGAAGCTTTGTCATCCTTACCTCTAAGAAGTACCTCTAAGAAGCACTCAAGGTGCTTCTTTCTCCAAGACCTATCCGTTCATTCTTTTTGCAGTCCATGGGATATTCAATACATTCTCCAACACCACAACTCAAAGGCAATGACTGCCATATGAACACAGCATCTTACCCAAGCCTATGGGTGACAAAGCTCAAGCATCTGCCACAAAGGACCTCTCTGTTTAAGGATTAAGTTGACCCTAATCTAAGCCACAGTACACAGTACTTTCAATTCCTTCCTATGCATTTGAAAGTTGGATGATGAAGAAGGAAGGTCAAAGAAGGAGCAACACTTTTGAATTATGATGGTGATGAAAAGTACTGAATATCCCATAGACTGCCAAAAGAACAAACAAATCTGTCTCAGAAGAATTGCAACCAGTGCAAAAAACAAAGCCCCAGGAGTTGATAAAATATCAATTGAGGACTTTCAGCAAACAGATAAATATCTGGATGTGCTCCCTCACTAACCTATACCAAGAAATTTGGAAGACAGTTACCTGGCCAACTAACTGGAAAATATCCATATTTATTCCAATTCCAAAAGAAGAGATGATTCAACAAAGTGTTGAAATTATAAAACAATATAATAAATATTAAATGAAAATTCAATTCACTGGAGATTCTTACACAAAGGCTAGAAAAATCCAATAACAGGGAACTTCCAGAAATTGAAAGTGGGATATCATTGCTGATGTTGGATACATCTTGGCTGGTAGCAGAGACTATCAGAAAGATATTTGTGTTTTGACAAGGAAAGGCACTGACAAGACAAACGCATCATGACTCTGTAGATCATAATAAATTAACTATAACATTGAGAAGAATTAGAATCCCAGAATGTTTAATTGTGCTTATGCAAAAGTTATCCCAAGGAAACAACGCATGGTTTAATATCAAGGTTGTATCTTTTCTCCATAACTATCCAATCTGTATAATGAGCAACTTATTCAAGAAGTTGGACCATATGAAGAAGACAGTGGCATCAGAATTGGAGGAAGACCCATCAACAACTTATACAGATGACACAATCTTGCTTGTAAAAAGAAAAGACATGAAGTATTTAATACAAAGATCAAAGTCAACAGCTTTCTGTATGGATTAGATATGGCCAATTTTAGGAGATTTTTTTCATTCTTTGATAATAAATTCTAGGCAAAAATAATCACATTAACTTAAATAAATAAAGCCTAATAAGTAATTAAGATAGAAAGTTATATGAGAAAAATTGACTCAAAATAAGTCTAAAGAGGAGAAAAAAATAAATTGAGGGCAGATTTTGTCAATACAAAATGTAAAATAGCATGATAATAATATATTCCCATGGATGATTTCTTTCCTAATAAACATACAGGTTTTAATTCATGTGTTTTTAAAAAAATACATTTTTTAAAACAAGTGAATTAACAGTATAATAAAAAATACAGAGTGAGAACATTTCATTAATTGTCACAGTGAAAATTAGTTTGGCAAGATTAATGTTAATTCATATAGAATTTAAGGAACAAGCAATAAACAAGAGCAAAGATAAATACTACAAGCTAATCCTAGGAACACATATAGAGATAAAGCAGTATAATTTTCAATGCATCTGTCACATGAAATATAAAATCCAACCGAATGAACAAATTCATAAAGGAAGATTTGACCCATAATTCTCTCTAAAGGAACTTTTATTAGTAATATTTTAAATAATAAAGATTTCATAAAGTTATAAAAGATTATGTTAAAGCTGAAAAATAAATTTTTTTAAAAAAAGGGGGGAGCTCTGGTGGCCTAGTGGCAAGGAGCTGCAACTACAATTCCAGAGGTGCACGGTTCGAATCCACGAGATGTTCTGCCGGGGAAGGAGGGACAATCTCCTCCTGTACCAGTCAGATCTGATTTGACGGTACACTCACACAAAAATAAAAAAATAATTTTTAAAAAAAAAAGAACTGATGCCTTGAATTGTGGCTCTGGTGAAGAATACCAAATACAGCTCGAACTTCCAAAATTAAGAACAAATATCCCTTGGAAGAAGTCCCATTAGAGTGCACCTCAGAAATTTAAGATGGTAAAACTTCACCATCCAGGGGAGCTCTGGTGGCCTAGTGGCAAGAAGCTGGACTGCAATCCCAGAGGTGCATGGTTCAAATCCACCAGATGCTCTGCCGGGGAAGGAGGGACAATCTCCTCCAGTACCAGTCAGATCCAATTTGACAGTACACACACAAAAATAATAAAATAAATATCTAAAAAATAATTTTTTTAAAGAAACTTCACCACCCACATATCCTGGATGTACTATCTGCAAGGACCAATCTCCAGGGCAAGTTATCAACCTTGGTAGAGATTCAGAAAAACGGTTGAAGACTTTCAGTGAGATGAACTGACGGAGTGACTACTACTACAATGAGCACAAATATAGCAGACATTATAAGGGTGGCACAGGACCACATAGGGTTATATGGCCATATTTCACACGCTCTCAATTATGTTGAGGAATTTCTACTTTATTCCTCTTTTGGTTCTATCAGAAAAAGGTGTTAAATTTTGTTAAATGCCTTTTCTACCTCCATTATATGATCATGTAAAAATTACTCTAATTATCTAATGTTGAACCTCCCTTGTATACTGAACTGAATCCCACTTGATCAAGATATGTAGAGCTCCGTTTTACAACAGTGGCCCTAGGCAATATTTGTCCTTTTGTGACTGAGATACTTCACTCAGCATAATGTCCTCCAGGGTCACCCATTTTGTATACTATTTCATGAGTTCCTCATTTTTCAATGTGGCATGGTATTCCATCGTGTGAACACACCAGAGCTTCTCTATCCATTCATTTGTTGATGGGCACTTGGGTTGTTTCCAACTCTTTGCTACTGTGAACAAAGCTGCAATAAACATGGGTGTGCATATACCTGCTTGGGTGGTGGTTATGGTTTCTTTAGGATATACTCCCAGTAGAGGAATTACTGAGTTAAACAGTATTTCTATTTGCAACTTTTTGAGTACAACACAATTGAGAAATGAGCACAGGATATGAACAGACACTTCACCAAAGAAGATATTCAGATGGTGAATACATACATGAAGAAATGTTCAAAATCTCTAGCTCTAAGAGAGATGCAAATCAAAACAACTATGAGATATCATCTCACTCCAGTAAGAATAGCAAAATTTAACAGCAAACAACAAATGTTGGTGAGGTGTGGAGAAACTGGAACCTTTTTTCACTGCTGGTGGGAGTGTAAAATGGTGCATCCACTATGGAAGGCATATGGCACTTTCTCAAAAAGTTTTGAAATAGAAATACCATTTGACCCAGCAATTCCACTACAGGGAATATACTCTAAAGAAATCAGAACTGCCACCCAAGCAGATATATGCTCACCCATTTGTATTGCAATTTTGTTCACAATGGCAAAGAGTTGGAAACAACCCAAGTGCCCCAAAACAAGCGAATGAATAGAGAAGCTGTGGTATAGTCACACAGTGTACTATTACGCAGCACTGAAAAGCAAAGAACTCATGAGATATTACACAAAATGAGTGACCATGGAGGACATTATGCTGAGTTAAATATCTCAGTCACAAAAGGACAAAGACTATATAATGCCACTGTTATAGAACAGGACTGACGGGAGGTTGGAGGGAAAGTAAGAAAAAAAGGGATAAATAATGTACGTGACACTGAAAGAGACAAGGGAGAGAACTTTATAAAAGGAATCTATGATTAGGTATTATTGACATGACAAGAGTTCAGAATAAGAGTTCCATAGTAAAGTGTCTGGGGGCGGGGAGGACTGTAAAACAATGAAAGAATTTTTTTCAAAGAAAAAAGGGAACTGGGGGGCGGCATGGAGGAAAATGTACAAAAATGAATAAATGGAAAACCAAGGTCTTTATAAACTTTCATTAAAATATTAAAAAATAAAATAAATCTTCGTTTAATGGGAGAGCAGAGATAAGAATTCATTCTTTTAACTCCCAGTCTCAGGTTTTTTCCATTACTTGATGTTGCTGAGTTTTGGATGAGAGTCACCGAAACCACAACAAAAATAATACTTTAAGAAGTTTACAGTAAGATTGCAAAAAAGGTAAAATTTATAAAAAATTCATAAAGAACTGTTACATCCAGCACAATCCTGGATTGAACTCTCAATATGCAATTGGTTTCTATGTAAAGTCTATCTAGAACACTGACTAGATTTTATCTAAAAGAATACTTCAAGAGACTTGATTTTTATTTTTATAGGAACACAATTCAAAACTTAAATGAAATCATGTGGCTTTATTTTCTTTACTGATTATGATAGCGAGAGATTACATCAAGCAAGACTGTCATTTATTTGATATGCAAATAAAGTTATTGGCTTGAACATAAATCTTATGTTTCAATGGTGCCCCCTGGTAGCTAATTATTTTTTATATACTTTCCTATATCCACAAAAAGATTGAGGTATTTATTAAGAACTGCATCCTTTCCACAAAATGCTTAAGGGCACAATTCCCCTCAGAAAGTATGCTTTAATTAATTAGAATCCAGATCACTGGGCTAATTGCCAAGTCTTTTTCCATCTGCCTCAAACATGACCAACTCAAACTAGGGGCAAGAGATGAACCTCACAGCAAAGGTTCCAACTTGTATGTTAGCTATGACTCAGAGTTGGATATTGTGCAAAGTGGTAATCAAAGATTACCAGAGTCAAATAAGAATGTTAAGATCACCAGGCTATGAAGATCAAGTATCTGTTTTGAGGTACTGTGAGACTCTTTGAAGAACTGATGATTAACTTAAGCAAATGGACCCAAATCAAAACAGGCATCCAACCAACATAGAGCAAACACTACTTCTGATTTGAGAATAAAAGTATATTTTACACACATCACAAAGACCCAAAAAAAGGAACTTTAGAGTTGTTTTTAGTAGGGTTGAACTCCCAGGAATTGTTCTTACCTACCAGTCTTCTATCAAACCTTGCTTGAACACTGTCACTGTCAGTTCACTGGCAACAAACAGCAACACCCTGATGAGAGTAAGCACGATGGAGACACACCATTCCAGGAGCCATTCAGAGAATCAAAACAGCTCAACTTTATTGGGGGCTGCAGCACACTTATACAGAAGCAAGTAAACAGAAAGACAGGATAGGGTGGGTTTACAGACGTGGGACACGCGGATTGGATAGGAGAACCTCAGCCTCGTGCAGACTACTCCCATCTCAACAGATGAAGCAGCCATCTTCCCATGTGGCAAGCTTTCTCAAGCTGGTACGGCCAAACACAAGAGAGCTTCCTCTACCCCGTATTAAAGGTGGTTGGGAGGCTTGCACTTACTACACAATCTGTCCTGGCCAGAGGCCTTCCCTTTCTCCCCAGCATTCCCCAACAGAACCTTCACTATCATAAAACAACATTAATTACTCTCAGCACACTGTCTGAAAGGAACACATGATTAGGCATTATATGTACGACAATAATCTGAAGCAAGAGGTGCACTGCAGAGTGGACTAGGGGAGGCAAAAAACAGGGTGAGAGAAGAAAATATGTACCAGTGAAGGAATTTTTAAAAAGATATGAGTTATTAAGCACTTTCACTCTTGCTAACGAAGAATTTGTTTCCACTCTGTTTATAAAGCCAAATACATAATTCCAGATCTCAACAACTAATTACTTACAGTACCTGTTTTAAGGGAGCTGTGGTGGCTAAGTAGTAAGGAATTGTGCTGCCAACACAAAGGTAAGGGGTTTGAATCCACCAATTGCTCCATAGGATAAAGATGGGCAATCTCCTCCCACGGAAATTACTGCCTCTCAAAACCTGCTGGTGCTAAAGATCAACGGAGAAGTTACAGAGCATAATGCAAAGTGAACTAAGTCAGGCTAATAAGGACAAATACTGCATACAACTATTATTGTGAAAACAGAAAGATAACTTAAAAGATATGTATAAGTGTCCAAAGAGGGAAGGAGAGAAGGTAGGAAGGCTCAGGGTGGGGACAGGGGAAATCACAGGACTACAGAGTTCGGTGAATGGAGGGCTGGGAGTGAAGGAATTAGGAAAGATCTAATGGGGATCTGAAAAGATAGGGTAATAAGGAGCATACATCAATGGTGATTAATTTTGTAAGACACAATGTGTGAGAATGATCACATGAAACACAATGTTAATGGGGGGAGTAGAATTTAAAAAAAAAAAAAAAACACAACCCTGCCAGAGGTTGGTTCCAACACTACATAACAACAAACAATAACAGTATTTACAGCAATCTTTTAAAATGTTTAAGGCCTATCTTTCCTTCATAAAGCATCATCTCCTAGTAAAGAACTATGCCTATAATTTTTAGGAAACATAGGATGCCAGAATATTACTTAAATATTCATTCATGACAGGCAATATGGGATTTTCAGGGAAAGGGGGCACAGAACAGGGGGTCTATAAAGATAACAATTCTATCCAAACTAAATAGAGACACTCAAGGAGGGACCTAGGTAACAGGGCACAAATAGATTTCTTTCCACAAGTGAGTCTCACTTCAGAATATTCCTAGAGTTGAGGTATCATTAACGTACTCAGCATGTTTTGGTACCTACAGGGGTGTTCTAGAAGAGTTGGTCGTTTACTTCTGAAAAGTCCACTGACTAACCTATGAAGTACAGAGCTGCTCTGACACACAGAGAGCCATCATGAACCAGAGATGACTTGGTAGTAACCGTCTGGTTTGATTTGGTTTGGTTTTTGTTTCATTAAATCCAGGCCTTCATGACAGCTCGAAATAAATCCATTATGTTGATAGAAACAAGGTTAGTGTTACGTGTTCATAATGACCAAATCTCTTGCACAACATATTTTTATCAGTGGCACATATAGGCAACTGCTCCACTCAAAGATGGTGGTCTCACAGGGCACACTGAAAGCGCTGTGATTGGCTGCCATCCACAGGAACCCATTCTGGTCAAAAATTTTGTGCAAGAGACTTGGTTGCTACAGTCTGTAATCTGCCTTTGTGTGCACTGACCGTGACTGGACTATTTCAAATTGGTTCAAAGTCTTAATTGAAGCACAAGGATTAAAAAGCATGTAGGGAAATGAAGTGAACCACAAATCATGATTAACCACTAACTTTTTAAAAATTGCTATTTCTCATGGCCAGACTGTAAAAATACATTCTACCACATACATTACATGAAGACAAATGAATCACATTCAGAGTGACCATTGTTGTTGTTGTTATGTGCCATCAAGTCACTTGCAACTTATAGTGACCCTAGGTACAAGAGCCCTAAACCCTGCTCTAGCCTGTGCCAAGCTCATTGTCTCAAACACACCTACTCCCACTATCCCAATCACTGAATTTATCTATCTCATTGAGGGTCTTCCTCTCCTGCGCTGTCCCTCCACTCTCCCGAACATGATGTCCCTCTCTGAGGACTCCTTCCTTGCAACATGCCCAAAGTATGTCAGACGAAGCTTCAGAATCCTTGATTCCAAGGAACAGTCCAGCTTTACCCTCTCCAGGATGAACCTGTTTGTTCTCCTAGCAGTCTACGGTATATTTAACACTCTTTTCCAGTATCACAGCTCAAAGGCACCAATTCTTTTTCTATCGTCCCTAGTCACTGTCCGGCTGTCCAACGCACACAATTGTGAAGACTATAGCCCAGATCAGGCACATCTTAAGTCTCCAGCCTGATGTCGTAGCTCTTCAATACTCTGAAGAGGTCTCTGACAGCTGACTTTCCCAATGCAATTCTCCTCTTGATTTCCTGGCTGCTGGAACCAAGAATGCTGACTGCGGAGCCAAGCAAACTAAAACTGTTAACTATCTCAATCTCTTCACCATCCATACTGATGCTGCCACATGGCCCATAAGAATATATTTAAATAGGTAACTGCTAGTCTATATTCAATTTCATTTTATTCTATTAAACCCAATTTTGACAATTTGCACATGCCCAATATTACCTGCATACAAACATCAATTTGCCATATCTGGTTGAAGAATGCATAGATGTGGCAGGATGTGTTTATGGGATGGCGTTGAAGTGTGCCAGCTACAACTCATGGCTGGCACTCTCGGGTAACATCCCACACATGCATATTAAAGTCACGTGGAAGTCTCAGCTGAATCCATGATGCTAATGCTTCACACAAGGTCTGAGGGCCACAGGTTCTCCGGCCCAAATGGCTGTTAATCCAAAAGGCCCGCCTCCCAGGTCCCAGCTGCTTTAAATAAGAAGCTCCCAGTCCCCAAGTGACTGTTAATCAAAAAGACATGATTTGCTATTTAGAGGTACAACATTAAATTGTTAGGTTGCTGTACTGGGGAAATACATTGTTTTAATTAGTACAGCACTTATCTGTCAGTTTGCCATACTGAGGTAACTCATGGGTTGCTGTGATGCTGAAAGATATGCCACTGATGTTTCATATGCCACAGAGGTCACTCATGGTAGACAGGGTTATAGTAGAGCTCCTAGATTAAAAGAGACTAGGAAGCAGAATTGGCATCCAATTAACGAGCAGGCTTCTATGAACAGTAGAGAAACACAGATGGTTATAGTATTAGAGGCAGAGCCAGAATGGAAATCAATCAAAATAAGGGAAAATAGTGGCAAACAGCCTTTAATAATTGGAACATGGAATGTACGACACATGAATGTTAAAACTAGAAACTGTAAAAAATGAAATGGAATACATGAATATCAGTATTCTAGGCAGGCATTAGTAAGATGAGATGGGTGAACTTTGGCCACTTTAAATCAGATAATCACTTAGTTTTTGCTGCTGGGAATAAAAAATAGGGGGGAAATGGTGGTGTATTCATTGTCAAAAAATCAATCTCAAGTTCTATCCTGAAGTAAAATGTTATAAGTGACAACAATATTATCCATACGCATACAAGGAATACAACTGTGAATACAACTGTTATTCAAATATACACTCATACAGCTAAAGATAAACTTAGTGAGCACATCCAGAGCGCATCTCTTTGTTGACATATGTCAATTAGTATGTCATCAATTCCTGGATCCTTGGGGGTTTTTTTGCCAATTCTTTCAAAGCAGCTTGAACTTCTTCCTTCAATACCACAGGCTCTTGCTCATATGTTGTTGCATGAAATTCTTCTGTGTCAGCCAATTCCTTCTGGTACAGTGACTCTGTATACTCCATCCATTTTCTTTCAGTGCTTCTTGGATTATTTAATATTCTGCCCAAAACATCCTCAAGTATGGCAACCCATGGCTTGAATTTGTTTTTCAATTCCTTCAGCTTAAGAAATGCTAAGCAAGTTCAGCCCTTTTGATTTTCTAACTCCAGCTCTTAGCACGTTTCATATAAAACTTTGCTTGGTCTTCCCAAGCTGCCCTTTGAAATATTCTATTCATCTTCTTAATTTCTTGATTTCTTCCCTTGGCTTTGGCTTCTTGGCATTTTAGTGCAATATTCTTCCTCCTCTGACTTTGTAATGTAGTTGGAAAACACGGACTTGGTTACAGAAATAAAGCTGGAGATAGAATTCTGTACATTCAATGATTTAGCCATTGCAAATACCTTTTATAAGAAAAACAAATGCGAGCTATACACATGAATTTCACCTGATGGTATGCATAAGAATCAAGGCAATTACGTCTGTGGAAAGAATCACTGGAGACACTCAATATCAGCTGTGAAAACCAGGCAGGCGCTGATTGTGGACCAGACCACCAACTACTCATATGCAAGTTCAAGCTTAAGTTTAAAAAAATTAACTCAAATCCACAGGGACCAAAGTTGACCTTAAATCTATCTCATTCAAAAGTCAAAACCATCTCTGGAACAGGTTTGAGGTTTTGAACACCAATGAGTGAAGACCAAATGAGCTGTGAGAGGATATCAAGAATATCATCCATGAAGAATGCAAAAGGTCACTACAAAGGTAGAGGAGGAAGAAAAGACCAAGATGCATGTCTGATGAAACTAGTTAGTATTGTTATACCAATAACTCTACCTCATATTCTTATTAACATGTTGCCGCAAGTGACGGCTATGGCCGTCCTGCACATTTTAATTAATAAAAAAAGGAAGATCATTCATACGAAGTGTATTAATGCATTTATTGGTTAATTATTCAGTAATACATCAAAAAAATGTGTTTCTAAGCATGGTCATCAATTTAAAAGTGTGCGGCAACGTGTTAAACAGTCTAATTAGTTAAAAACAGTCAAATCCTGAACATTTAAAACATGTATTTTACCTACTGAAAATATAACAAATGACATGGGGAAAGAGAGCCTGCCACATTCACCGTACTGAAAGTGGCAAATGTTGTACAACCTAAGCACCTGATATGGCAGACTGGAATTCTGCAGGGGTCCTGGGGGTATAGTACTTAAAACACTTGCCCAATAATCTCTAAGTCAGCAGTTCTAACCCAGCTTCTTGATGATAGAAAGATGTGACAGTCGGCTTCTGTAAAGACTTACAGCCTTAGAAACCTATGGAACAATTCTACTGCGTCCCTATAGACCCGTGTAAGAGTTAGAAGCAACCCTATAGCAGTGAGCTACTGAAATATTTAAGTACGTCCAAATGCTTACAGCATTGCAAGCACACATCCGTAAAGACATAAACTTTTTCTAAAATTTAAAAATCAAGTTGATTTCCCTTCTAGCTTCTTGAACACCCTGACCATAGCAATAGTGCCTTCCTCTACCATGCACATACATTTTCATGGCCTGACACATGCAGGGTGAGGGAGAGAAAGGAGGAAGACAGGGAAATCCCACAAATCCTGAAGTTGGATAGAGAAAATAAGTTCTAAACAGGAGAGAAAAGATGATAGTTTCGCTTAACTCAAGGACTAAGTAAATGCTTAATTATGTTTTCAAAAATAACACTAACTAGTATTTTTAGCTACTCATTTCTTTAATTGATCTATAAGAAATGTCATTATAGCAAAATGAGGTTCATTCAACACATCCCACCTACCAAATATTATACGGCTTTAATCTATGTCTTTGAAATCTCTAACAAGCTGAATGTTAAAAACAGGGACCTAATGCAGCTGAAGTACATAAAACACAAAGTAGAACTTCATCTCCTCTGGAAAAAGAACGAAAATAAATGTTAAGGAAATGGGTAATTCAGGGAACCAAGGTATTTAAATAAATTCCCAGATGTTTGTGCTGCTCTCTGAACATCTTAAAAGGGAAAACACTTTTCATGACTTCATGAATCCTCTCTGATTGTGGAGACATCTCAAAGCCTCCAGCACGCAAAAGGAAAAATCGTCTTCAGAGTTTCAGATTCCTGCTGAGTCTTAAACACTGAGAATGCTCCAAGGATGGTGAGGCCTGAAAATACATCTGACTTCAGCCTCTCAATCTCTGAGAATACACCTACATTAAAAAGTTGCAAGGCTCAGGTAAAATCACATTTTCTATTTCTCTGATCAGCACTGCAGAAAAGAGCTATGTTACATGAACAGTGTAGATAGGCTGGTCAAAAGTCCACAACGCACTTCTCTCTTTCCACATCACACTCCTTCGAGAGGAAGCTGAACCCATTTCTGACCATGCCAGCAAAGTGTGGCCAAAAATCAAATAGAGAGCTTCATAGCATGTATGCTCAGCAACACGACTGTGACTCTATAAAAGTGGAAAAAACCCCTTTTCAATCCGTTTTCACCCAATTTGGCTTGCCTATAAATTGCAGTATGCCAAGTTACAAGTTAAAGATTCTGCCAACTTTTCAATTTTGTGAGCAAAGAAAAGCAAAGCAACATACTTTCCCTAAATGGGGAGAGAGAGAGAGAGACTATATATCTATATTTTTATACTTGAGTAAGTCAACAACATATGGGATGCTTGTTCAAACTCTCCAAAACAAAACACACACACATTTTTGCATACATATCATGAAAATGTTAAAACAAGGTTGGACTGAGAATTAGAGACTTGTAGCTGTAAATGCTAATATCTGCAACAATTCACATGACATACTTCAGCAGTGCTGCAACTTAGGCAGGAACTACTTATCACCTTTAATCTGTATTCTAATGTGACTCATATCACAAATGTGGTCAAATGGCCTCCACACAAACAAATTAAACTGTTAAAAAGAAAATCCCCAAAGCAAATTTACAACCAAAGACAGACTCATTTCAGAAGGTATAGTGGTCATGGTATCAGTGGGGTATCTTGCTTAGGTCCAAGGGAGAATCTGGCTCTAAATTAAAAAATTAAGTTTGTCCTATGTGTCCTACGGAGTTTAGGGAAAGGGACAACTGAGCCAGCTGATCTGTCTCGCTCAGACTTTCTTGCTTTTTTAAGAAAAGCAAAATACTGGGATGAATTAATTGTAAATTCTGGAAAACTCTCATAACATCCTATGTTCCTTCCTAAAGCTAGGAAAGCAGTGTGTTGAGTGTCAAATAGCCAGTGCTGACCATAAACAGAACTTCACCGAAGACGAAAAACAATCCTCTAGAGTGAGGGAAAAGGACTCTCTAACATTGTGCGCAAGGGTCTGTAACAGCACAGCTGAACAGAAGTAGGTAACATACATCCAAAGTCTTTAAAAGCATGCATACCATTTACCCAGAAATGTCACTTCTAGGGAAGGACATTACTCTAAGGAAAACACTCTGGCATAGGCTCACAAAGATTAAAGTATATTCTGTGTAGCATTCTTCACGATAGTGAAAAAATGGGAAGCAATCCAAATGTTCAACAATAAGGGATTTGTTAGACAGAGAATGGTACATTTTTCTACACATTGCAAAGGAGCTATTAAAAATCATATTGCAGAGCAAATGCAATAGCACTGAAATTGGGCATATATATTATTTTTAAAAATCATTACTCTTGAGTCAGAACGGATTCCTAGCTGAGCCTCTGTCTGTTTTCCAAGGCTATAAATCACACGGGCAAAGACTGCTCATCTTTCTCCAGAGAAGTCACTTGTGGATTTGAACAGCCAGCCAGAGAAGTGTGGTCTTCGGGTTAGCAGTGTAACTCTCTCAGACTATGCCATCAGTAATATACACGACTATGCATACCACTAAATAATAGTCATGCTTAAGAGTATACCTAAGTAATAACCCTGAGTTCTTACTCAGTGAAAGAGTGAGGTTTTAAAAAACCCAACACATATGATGCAATCTTAGTATGGAAGATAATTTCCTAAGCATAAGACTAGACAGACTCCAATGACAGTATTCTCTCTGAGAGATGACAGGAAAAAGGTAACTTTTACTTCCTTTTAGCTTTGCTGTATTTTTCAAATTCTGAAAAAGGAAAATACATTATATTGTAATAAAATGAAAAATAAAATTTCCTTTTAAAATTAGCCATGCATGAGACTTACAAAGAACTCTTTTTGTCTAGCCTACCACTCAGTCTGACCTAAAAACTATCTGAATTTCCCCAGGTTCCCTAACTTCACCTGGTTATTTTCCTGATTAAATAAACTGGAACCCGTTCCAGAGGAAATTGGACTATAGAGCTAAAAGCCTCATAAGTTCATGTTCAAAGAAAGCAAGTAGACTCACCATGAGCAAAAAAAATTTGGGGATGAAAATGAGCCACAAATGGACTTGTGGCAAAACTCTGCTCTTTACTCATGTAAAGATAAGTTCAGTAGTGCAGTGGTTACCATTTGTCCACAAATCAAAAAAGGTCAGTGACTCAAACCTACCATTCACTTTCCAGGAGAAAGATGTCTGGATTGCAGCTTTCAAAATCTGATGGCATAATTAATATTCTGTCCTTTTATGAGTCCAAATTAACTTGATAGCAGTAAGTTGGGCTTAGATTGTCTGGTAAAAATGTTAACACGCTTTGCATTCATCAATTACATTCCAAAGCAGAAATTACAGCATTTCATTCATTCGGTTATGAATTTATTCACTCAGGTATAAAATCCTCATTTGTGCACCTCCTAGATATTTACATGGTGTCTGCTATGGTCATTGGCTTCACGGCTCACAGTCAACTAAATGCACAGGCTGTTCTGTTTCATTGCACCTCTTCCACCCTCACCTTCCTTAACCACAGAAGTTCTTCAGATAGTACGCTTTCACTAAACGTTCATTTGAATACTTAGACTTAAAAAAAAAA
>NW_006399754.1:3023231-3105358 GCF_000299155.1 Elephantulus edwardii | reverse complement strand
TGATTCAGTGACTGGGGTAATCGGGATGGGTGTGTCAGAGGCAATGAGATTGGCACAGGATAGAGCAGGGTTTAGGGCTGTTGTACATAGGGTCGCTAGGAGTCACAAACGACTCGACAGCACATAACAACAACAACAACAAGATATCTTCCAAGCTTGAGGACCACCTAGCCTGGGCTAGGGGAGGTTCCAAATGTTCTTAGACAGAAGAGCCTTCCTTTATTGTTGTCATTAGTTGCCAGTGTGTCTGTTGTGACTCATGCCAACCCCTGTGTGCAGAACAGACCTGTACTCCAAAGTGTTTTCAAGACTTTGTCCTTTTGGAATAAGATCTCCAGACTTATCTTCTGAAGGATCTCTGAGTAAGCTCAAAATGCCAGCTCTTACTCTGGTAGTCAAGCAGTGGACTCTGGAAGAGACTCAGGACCTATTACAGAACATTTGTAATAAGTCATCCCTTTATATGTCTACTGCATCCACTTAAGTTGGAACTCTTTTAAACTATGGCTTTGACCTAATCTTTGTATCTACTGACTGAGAACAATTTATACTAGTCCATTAAATGTTTTTTGTTAAACAAATTAACAAAACAAAGGGCAACGATTCATCAAAACCTATACTGACTGGACTAGGAGATTTTTTTATATAAAAAAACGCCTGTTATTCATTATGCTGAGTGAAATACCTCAGTCACAATAGGACAAATAATGCATAATGCCACTGTTATAACAGGACTGACATGCAGGTTGCAAGGAAACTCAAAAGAGAGGGGATAAATAATGAACACAGCACTGAAATAGATGAGGTAAAGAACTTTTTAAAAGGAATATATGATTAGGTATTATTTGCATGACAATAGTCCAGAAGAAGAAGTGCATAGCAAAGTGGACTGGGGGGTACGAGGAGGGAGGAAATTGTGCAACAATGAAAGAATCTTTTTAAAGAGAAGAGTGAACAGAGGGCAGGGGATAGGGAGGAAAATGTGCAACAATAAATGAATGGAAATGCAAGTTTTTTGTAAACTTTCATTAAAATATAAATAAAAACTATTTTTTAAAAAGCCTGTTACCGGGTTTCATGTGATTTTTTTTCCTCCATTAATATTAAACACAATTTTACTTTTTTTTCCTTTCACAGTACTTTTGAGTTCTAAGAATGCTTCATGAAGCAAACAGGATAAGAACAGTTATCCAGCTGTTTTAGTTGAAGAAATAAGCCAAGGAGAGATTAAATGACTAACAAGTTTCATAATCATTAAGTATTTTCAGAGCCAAGAATGCAGTGAAAAGTGAATCATTTTTATTTTAGATTTGAGTCACAGTTTTGCCTTTTACTCTTTCCATTTTCTGTGTGTGTGTGTGTGTGTGTGTGTGTGACAGAGAGAGAGAGCTGATTTAACTGAAGGATTTAATGAAGCTAGGAGACTGTATGGTACACTATGCCACTAGAGTTCCTAAACTGATGTGTAAAACCACTGCTATTGAGGCAGTTCTGATTCACAGTGACCACTCTATTAGGTTTTTGAGGCTGTAAATCTTTATGGGAGGAGATAACTCATCTTCCTCCCAAGGAACAGCTGGTGGATTCAAACTTCTGACCCTTCAACTAGCAGTCTGATAGATTATGCCCTACACCATCCAGGTTCTTTAAATTTATATATAAGCCTTTCTTTATTCTGAGATTTTTCCAGTGAGCAAAGTATATTATTGTGCACCATCAGGTCAGAACCAATCCACAGCTGACCCACTGATGGGTTTTCAAAGGCAGTAAACAGCATGGGAGCAGACTGCCCTTCTTGTTTTCACAGAGCAGTTACTGGATTCTAACACAGTGCCTTCGGGTTGGCAGCACACCTCCTTCTCACCAGGCCACCAGTGGTCCCCTGGAGCCTGTAATTAGAAATTAATTAGTTAAGTGTTAATTAATATAGTAAAGAGAATTTCATTAATTTGGTGAATTCCTTTTGTGTTAAATATTCGTGGCATTCTACTTATTAAGTGGCCAATTTTCATATTGCTAATCCTAAAACACAATTTTAGGCATTTTATAAATCTACCAATTCTAATTTTTTTACATAAAAATTTAAACTTCTCTAATATCTTAATATTATTTTCTCTTTTTTTATTTTCTTTTTTTAAGACCACCAACTCTGGGTTGGGAGGAACCTTTGCAAGAATGCAAAAAATAGCTCTGTGATTTATTTTCCAAATGGTCTTACATAAATGATCTCACGGAGTCTCACTTTTCTAATCTATAAAATGGAAATAGATGTATAGACTTCACAGAGTTTTGATGAGAAATGAAAGAGACAATATATGGGAAATACCTATGAAGCACAGAAGGCAGCTGCAGGGCTCCAAAATGGCACAGTGGTTAAGTAAAGAGAAGCTCACAGAAAGTCTACTGGTTCAAATCCACCATTTGCCTTAAAGGAGAAAGATGTGGCAATATGCTTCGCTAAAGATTTACAGTTTTGGAAATCCTACCAGGACAATTCTACTTTATCTTAAAAGGTCATTATGAGTTGTAGATAGACTTACTGATGATGGTTTTGAGGGACTTTTGCATATTTGTCCCAAGCAACACACTACAAAGGAATGCAGTGGTTCCAGTTAAAATTACCAAATCTAAATCTGTTCATAATTAATAACTGTGACATCCAACATGTTTTTTCCTAATTGTAAGATCTTTCCTTTGTTGAGCAATGTCAATGGCAATCCAGAGACCCAGAAATGTTATGAAGGTTCCAATTTTTCCAAAGAGGATCCTGAAATGGGCAAAGGCTGTGTCAATCAAAGGAAGCTTTCTCCTTCCTATGAAGTCTCCCAGGTTTCCCTATTGGGCCTTCCCCAATTACCCAGAGTTAAATATTTCACACCCTCTGATATATTTCTTCTGAGAATTTAAAGCTCAATTTTAAACTCTAATTTCATGTTGCAGGAATGATGAACTGCTTGCATAAAATCATCTAAAACATCAATTCTCCTCTGCCGGGGAAGGAGGGGCAATCTCCTCCTGTACCAGTCAGATCTGATTTGACGGTACACGCACACAAAAATAATTTAAAAAAATAAAATAAATAAAACATCAATTCTCTAACTGCAATATTTTCCACAAAATGTTCACTTAAATGAGTTCCACTGAAACTAACTTTTAGTTGCTATTTTAAGGCCATTAAGGAAGACTAGGACCCCTCAGTGCATCCTGGCAAGGAAATATCAGCTCCTTTAGACATAGGTAACATAGGTTTTGTCATTTATCAGGCTGCCAACCACAAGCCCAATGGTTCCAAGAAACCAGGTGCTATAAAGACAAGCACTCTTCCATAAAGACTCCCAGCCAAAGAAACCCAGTGGAGGGTCCCTATGAGTTGACTGACGAGACAGCAGTGAGTTTGAGTTTTGGTTTATTAAAATATGTGAATCTGCCAAAACCGAGCAGAGAAGTGAAACAGAAAGTGTCCAATCCAGTGCACAGCCAGGGATCCTTCGGCCTCATCTCCCCTGTCATTAACCATGAAAGCTGCCCTCTCCTTGAGCAAGGCTAACTCCCTGAAGCTGTCTCCCTATTCATCTATTTGTGTCCTCTATGCTCCAGGGACAGTGAACTTGTCACTCCTCTAATAGTCATGCTCATTTCACCCTTGATGTACCTATGCATACTTTTCACAGTCTATCTTAACTACATGAAGTGGTTTTGGTGTGAGAGTTGTTTTTGGACTTTTTTTCCCCCTTTAGGGAGTGTTGGTGGCCTAGTAGTGGTAAGTGGCTGTGCTGCAATCCCAAAGGCATACTGCTTGAATGCACCAGCTAGCTGTTCTTATGGGAGGATAAGAAGTCTCCTTCCAATGATTTACTACCTCTGCTATGGGTCAGTTCAGATTTAACAACAGCGAAAATCAGAGAGTTCTGTTGACAAAGTCCTAAAACAAGCTATTTGAATCCACCAGCAGTTCTGAGGGAGAAAGATGGGCAATCACCTCTCATGCAACTTTCAGCTTCTGAAAATCTGCTGGAGAGTCAGCTATGATTTAAAGGCAATGAGCTGAGCTGAGAGCAATGAATGAATCAGTTCCAATTCTTAGCAATGAGAATGAAGAAGGAACAGCCAAAACTGTATTGTAAATTCCATGTGGGGAAAAAAGTGTCATGTTCCCTATCCAATTCTTGCACCTGGCATCTAGTAACCCCTCCTAAGTATTTGCTAAATGGATGGCATCCTTTTGACAAGATTATAAAAGAAAAACACTTTGACTACAAAGCAAATGAAAAACAAGTGGCAAGAACCTTAAACTAGAAAAGTCCTACGAGTAAAATACACATCTTTTGTACTAGCCTGGTTTTTGAGAGAACACTGGCTTTATCCTATTCTACTTTTAAGAGACTGGCCTAGCTAACCTAGAAAAACACTTTCAAGGGGAGAGCGCAATCCTGAAGTGGACACCGATTCTCCCCCTCCTGTCACGTAACACACACACACACACACTCCCTCCTCCTGTCACTGATCCATCTTCATGTCTTCCTGATGTCAGCCCAAAGGCAGGAAAGGCCTTCCAGCAGGCCACAGTACACTCATGTCTGTTTTCAAGGCTGTCACAGGCCTTTCATCTACAAGTTCAACTTCTCCAGGGAAGCCACATACAGTACAGGCCATTCATTCCCTGGCAGGCCCAACCTAGTGGGGAACTCGAAACTTTCTGAAGGAGACACGTATTTGAATCCGGGAATGCATCTTTTCCAGGTCTGGAACTCATCTTTTGTCTGCGACTTGCTTACACGAGAGAGAGAGGGGAAAAAAAATAATATTCCGAATTCACTTCTACAGGCAAAGAAAATTTCTGTAGGAGCGTAAGAAGAATAGCAGATTTGGGAAAACTTTGTGCGTGAAAGAAACTGACTCCGGGCGGACTTCTGGGCCTGCGAGCGGTATTGTGAATCCTCCGTGTCTAGGTCGGTGTGGGCGCTCAGCCATCCTCCAGCCTCCGGGCTCCTGGCCTCCACCCGGTCCAGCTGCTCGAGGGGCAGCCGCGCTGCATCTGCTGGAAGCGCTGCGCGCTCGGTCTGGAGCGCCGCGCGCTGCAGCCCAGACCCACGCGCACCCCGCAAGGGGACGTGCTTCTGCGGCCACGCTCACGTCCACATTGGAAACAGCTCTCTCCGTCGCCCTCCTTCTCGACCAGACCGCCTGTGCCTCGAGCTCGAGCCTCCCGCTGCGGCTGGGAAAGGGAGGCCTCCGCCTTAGCTCGGACGCCAGAGCCCGCGTGGGCTCTCCTCGGCCTCGGCTGCCCAAAATCTGGCCCCGCACACAATACTGGCCCGCGCACCGGCCACCCAGCGCCCTCGGTGCGCGGCCGCCCGGATGCAGCGGCTGAGCTGGGACTGGGGGGAAGGTCCGGAAGGTCCCCTGACCAGGAGGTGGGGACGGCCTGGACCTGTTCCCCAGCAGGGAAAATGGGGCGGGGGCCTCCCTTCAAGTTGCAGTGTGCAGGAATGATACTGTTCCCCGGGCGCACGGAGGCCGGGACCCCAGGGAGCACAGCCGGGGATTCCTCGTGCCCTTTGGACAAGCCGTCCAGTCTGCATCGTGCACAGAATCGACGCCTCTGAGCGGAGTTGGAGGGGCTCCGCGCGCGGTCCCAGGCAGCGACCCCAGGTCGGCCTTGGGACTTTTTTATTCACTTCTACTCCTGCTCTGAGGCTGAACTTACCGTGACCTCCGAGCCGCATCGTAGGCTCCACGCGAGCGGGCGGGAAGTCGGCGCGCCGGCCTCCGAGGGGTCACACTCGCCGCCGGGCTTACAGACCCTTGGAGCGGAGGGTGAAGGGAGATCTCCGTGGGATTCTTCTTGACCAGCTAACCAGATCTCACAAGAGTGAAGTTCTGGTCCCCAAACCGCGCCCGCGCTCCTTAAGTCTCTTCATAGGCTCCATAAGGGGGCCTGTGTGAAATGACAACAGGGGTACAACGAGTCAACCCCCTGCCCGTTACCCCCCTGCCGGGGCGCCGAATGGGGGGCCAATTGGGAGGCTGCGTGCACTGTGCGTGCGCTCACTAGCACCCGGAAAAACCACGCGATCTTTACGGGCAACGGTGCGGCCGCGCAGCTCCAGGGCCGCCGGCTTCTGGCGCCTGAAACCTGCTGCGACCCTAGGGTCACCCGTCGACAGCCCTTGGTGTTTGGAAAGAGTAAAGGCAAAAACGCTGCCTGGGACACTTTTTTAAAAAATAATTATGACTGTTATTTTAACAATTTGAGACAGGGAAGCTTGTGAGCGGAGGCGATTGTGCGTAAAAGCCAAGAAGCTCGCTGCCACGTGTCTGTTTACTCCTGATCGAGCCCCAAAGAAAACACACCAGAACCAGGTGACCAGCAGGGTCCGCGCAGCTGCCCGCTCTCTTCTCCAGCTCAGGAAGAGATGGAGGTTCTCCACCTGTGAGTGCTGCAAACTTTCTCCTTTTTCTTTTTAAAAGTCACAACAGCAAAGGCGCACAAGTTTATGACACCTAAGCAGAGTCCAGATAAAAACTTACGTTCTGAAAGTCACAAGGTGGAGATAGATGATGAGGTCGTGGGAGAGGGCTGCTTTAGCAGAAACGCGAGAAATGAGCAAGAGCCCACAAATTTCGTTTTTACTGTAGGAATTGGCCAACGAAATTAAATGGTGCATTATCGACCACAGTTACTGAAAAGTTAAAATTTAATGTGTTTTGGGTTTATATCTCTGGTTTGGATTTCCCTGTTTCTTTGTCTATTTCCATGACTTTTTAAAAACCTTTTAAAGTTATCTAGATAATTTTTTTAGTCTTGTTTATTTTTTTTTCTCACATAAGTGGCGATTACATAAACCAGAAGCGAATAAGTTTGAGCATAATTTCCTTAACCCCGGGAAGTCTGATTCTCTTGCCAAACTTTTTAAGGATGAGAGAAGAAAAGATAAGAGTCGCGTGTCTTCGAAGTGTCGGAGCTCTCTGATAAGAATTTAGCTTTTCAGACTTTATTTCATATTAATTATTGTTCATCAAGACGAGCTGTTTTTGAAATGACAGAAACCTCCTTCTTTTCCATCAAGACCTCAGTCGGACAGCTTTTGATTCACAAAAATTTCGTTTTGATTGTAGTCTCCTTTGAAGTCACATAATTGCCATCGTTAATAACCACATCTATGTTTAATGACATTCAAGTCTGTTGTATTGAAATGGTGACGTCGTTCTGTGTTGATGCTGGTGGGGGGGGGGGAAGAATGAAGGTTAATCTTGACACGCGCTGAAATGCTGAGAACTCTGTTCCTGTAAAAATAAAGAAGCCACTGAACTGTCTGGAAAGAAAGTGTAATTGCGCGCAGAGCACCCCGTCACGGAGCATGAGGTGCAAAAGCAAAACTTGCCGTGACTGTGAATCGAAGAAGCTGAGAGCAGGACCCGTTTTGTGAGAGCGAGGCAATTGAGGCTTATCCTGACAACTGCAAAAGGCTGGGGGATAGATAGTGACTAAATCACTTTGTTAACAATGGGTAGGATGGAGTCCAGTAACCCGAGCTTGAAGGTAATGAAGAAATTGACAAGCAGCCGGAGCAGGGAAGGAGTGGGGCCATACTCCGGAGCGCCAGCAGAAGGTAAATCACCCACTCCTCCCTCCGGGAACTAATGGGCCGGCGGGGTACCTATTGCCCTGAGTTGATTCTGACACTTGGCGACCCTTTGGTCCCGGGGAAGTGGTTCTCTTAATGCAACACTGATGGTGAGGCGGTTTATTCCATTTCTTTTCAGGACTATAAAAAAACTGTTCTTTGTACATTCAGCCCAATGTTTTGACTGGGAGCCTGCAAACGGGACGGCGCGTTTCCTGCTGTAACGCCCGGGCCTCTGCGCAGCTCCAGCGCCTGAAACAGGACGCGCCCGGGGCCACGGGGAAACGAGCTGGGGGTCCTTCGGGATGGAACTCAGTCCAACCTTGGGGAGCAGGGGGGCACTGGCTTTATTCTGGAGGAAAATGGGCGCAACTCCCTGGAAGACTGTCAACATTTCCTCCCATTGCCCCTCCGCAAGCTTGGAGACTAGGGTGAACTTCCTCCTGCTCCGAACCCTCTTTTCGTCTGCTTTGTGGGGAACTGAGGGGCTGATTGCCGCGAGGGTGCCGGGTCAGGTTCTCGTTCGGGCGGGCGTGGCAGAGGCGACCTCGGAGGCCCGGCCTTGGCACCGCCCGCCCCTCCGCGCGCCCGCCGGCCGAGCCCTCCCAGCCGCCGGGTGCCGGGGCGCCCTCCTGACGTCACCCTGACGGGGGTGAGTTGTGCGGGAACCACCACCACACTCCGCTGCAGCACGCCCCCGCCCCAGTACTGCCCGCAGCTTCCCGGGAACCAGCTCCCTAGACCAGAATCTCGCCCCCAAAGCCCCTGCCACTTTTCTGCACCCCACCCTCCCCACACACCAGCTGCGCCCGCCGATCTAAGCGGAATACTGGCACCCCCCACGCCCACCCCGTGAAGATGAACTCCGAGGAGGGTGCAGCTGCTCCGGGGACACGAAAGTGAGACGATCGCACACTCCCTCCTCACCCCCTACCCGGGCCTGAGCCTGGAGGGGATTGTGAAATAACCCAGGGTGGGGGCCACACTGCCTCCGGACTCTGCAAGTTTGGCAAAGTGCTGAGAACACTTGGGCTCCCCCGGGAGAGTTCCCTTCGCCTGGACGCGAGCTCGGGGTGTCAGAATCCCCCCCCCCAGTAACCCTCACCCCACCCCAGCGAGTAACTGCAGGGAGCCTCTCCCCTTCCCTAGTCTCTTAAAGGACATCTGATCTGCAGCACGGAACCTACCCCTCTAGTCTAGAGTCTTCAGCCAGGCCCCCAGGCGAGGCCAGGAAGCGAGCGCTTGGGTGTGGGGTTAACCCCGACTTCGGGGCCCAGAGGTCGGCTGAGGCCTTGCGGGTCGAGGCCTGGCGAGCTCTAAGCAAGAGGGAGGCCCCGGGGAGCCGCGCGGAGCGTCATGCCGGGGCTGAAGCAGGCGGTCCTCCTCCCAGATCATATTCCCCATAAAATCTAAAGCCAGATGCATCGCTTGGGCAAGTTCCCATTTCACCGCGAAAGGCAGATTTGTTTCCAAACTGGACTCCAAATCGAGGTTTCTAGTGCGGGTTCCTGTGGTGTGCGCAAGGCTGGGGTTTTCGATGGTTCTGGCCGAGTGGATAGCATTTTAGGCAATAGTTTCTGTATCTAGCTGCAGCAGAACTGCATTTGCGAGCGCGGATATTTTGTTTTCAACTGCAGAATAAAGACAGCTGTGCGAGTGTTTCTTTTTGAAGTGGAGGAGCAACGACCATCATTTCAGATGCCCAGTATAGCAAGATAGCGTGGTGAATGAACCTTGCTGTTTACACATACGTGTTTATAACCCACACGTTAAGGGAGGAACCTGCAAGAAAGTGAGACTAGTCGCATATGAAATCAAAGGGCATGGACGGTGAGAGCAAACATTTATCCGATTGTTGAGTAGAAAATAGCTTTTCTGATTTTTTGCAGATAAATGGCTCATTCCAAAAAGGAATATATTGTATTTGTCATGTCCCTCCCCCATCACTATACAAAGAAGTTCATGCAGGGTGAGGACCGTCCTTTCTACGGTTAGGATTTCCTGAAGCTGTTCTAAGTTGTGGGTGATAAGAGCAGGAAATTAGTGAGGCTAGCCTGGAATTGACTCCTGCCGTTACCAGCAAAATGGGAACAGGGAATTAATTGCCGCCCTGCTGTCCATCCGCCTCGGCTTCTCTAACGCTCCATTCCGTGTCTTTGAAAACTGCAGGCGCTTTTAAGTTGTGTTGGTGAAATAAGTAACCGAGGATTTGCAGTTAAACCATGCAAACAAGTGCACGGCCCCCAGTCTCCCGATTTCGAGAATGGGCACAGTTAGTGCGTGCCTCCGTGCAGCTTAGAGGTGTGACAGCTTCGGTGCCAGTGAGCGAAAGCTGGCTTGACTACCAGCAGATAAAACTTTTTACTCCTTTAGAATCAATATCCTTTTAACATCTGACATAACTCATAAGCATTGCCATAGCAAAGGTGTTATTAAGTAGAATAAAGTGACGTATTTCTCAAGGTAAAATGGGTCTTTTGGAGTTCGACTAACCGAGTGTTCTGGAGTGACAGGGCAGGTGAGCAAGCAGGCCATTATGCGGGTGCTGACTCTCTAAAAAGTGGGGACAAACTTCAGCTGACCAGCCTGGGGCAGGCCACAGTCCCCAGGGATGCTGCAGGGTTACCATCTATCTCTGAAAATCTGCGGCCTGCAAGGCCGCACCTAGTCCAGAAGCATGCGGGCCATCTTTGTGCACGAGTGATCACCGTGTTGGGGGCGGGCAAGCTCCGATATTTTCACCAAGGTTCCCTCCAAGTCTGGACCAATCAGCTCTCGGCTTTGGCGAATATGAGGGGGGGCTCTGTATCCAACCCCAGTGGAGCTGGTCCTGGGCCCAAGGCCCAGGCGCCCCATGGCCGCGTCACCGCTCCAGGTCTCTTCCCGATTCTGCCCCGCCGCACCCGCGCCACATGCCTTTACTGCAGTGTCCCCTCCTCAAGGGTCCCAATCAATTTTTAATTTAAGCTGGGTGCTAGGCCACACCTGCCCTCCAGGACTGTGTGCTTTTGCGTTTTCTTTGTCAAGAGGACAGACAGGCAGCTGGTTATTCCTGGGCATCCCACCGGCCCTCTCCTTTCCCGGGTTTCAGTGGAGCACAAGACTCAGGACCCCCTCCTGCCCCCCTTTTCCGGCCCTGAGCCTCCCACGGTCACTCTTCGGCTAGCCGCCAGGGCAACTACTGGCCCCTCGTGCTTTGGTTTTACTTTCGCTCCTTCACAGCTGGGATAAGTGTGGGACCAGAGTGAGCAGGAAAGGTGAATGTCCTGAGCAAGAGGCGGAGACCAGAAGCCTATGCAGAAGCTGGGTTGTTGGCGGTGGGCGGGGGGGAGGGGGGAGGATGATTGGGGTCGCATCCTGGGCATCTCTGCCCCTGGCAGGGCCCGGCAGGTCTGGAGACCCTGACATGCAAACATGCAAAGTAAAAGTGGTCAGTAGCTATGGATGCAATAAAAATTGGCGCAGGAACGAATTTGCAGCCTTGGACAGGTGGTACATTTCCAATGCAGAGGGCAAAGCAGGATAAGAAAGGCCAGGGAAAGAGCAATTGGGGCCTTACCCTAAGTTAGAAGGAAATAGAGGAGTCGGAAGTAAGAGCCGCATCCCATACCAGGCTCCCGAACACCAGGCAGTCGGCTGAGGGTCTCTAGTCTGCAGCTTGAAAAGTCAACTCGAAGCAGCAGCTTTGTTCCATAAGCTCGGTTTACCACACTGTGGCCCGGCTCTTCGAGCGAAGCACACCTTACTACACTGATGACCCCATCGACAAAAGTCTCCATTTAAAAAACAAAACAAAACAAAACCACAAAACTAAAATAATTAGGCTTGAAACTATTTTTCAGATAGAGACAAACTTGTCACCACTCCCCAGAATAGCCCCTAAGACTGCGCCCGCCAGGTGGGATGAGCTGGAATATCGCAGGCTGGTGCAGCAGACCCCTTCCTGTCTGCAGTCGTGCCCAAAACAGGACACATGGGACAGTTTCTTCAGACCCCTTTAAAAATAAAAACCCTCGCAGACTGTTCACCACACTGTCCAGCTGCCCAGAAAGGCCTTAGCTCCTCTTAGCTCAGTCTGGGCTTTCCTCTACCCGTAGTTTAGTGAGCTAAATTATCTTACTTACATTCTGAAAAGTTAAACTGCGATCAAAATAAACAAAGGAAAGACTGGGCTTGAGAAGGTAAAAGCCATTCAAACTAGCTATTTGCAGTTGGTTGGTGGAAGGCCTTTCTCGTGTTTACTGCCCTCCTTGTTTACAACGAGTTCAGGAACAGGCTTTAGGCCGGCAGGGCGCAGTTTCATTTTGGGGTATGGCAGGGCCTATCATTTCGTCATCGGGTTTCAAAGTTTGAATATTTACCTCCCACAACTTTTAAGTAACTTCTCGTTAAGAAAACGATACCAACCCACCCCCACCCCAGTGTGCACACTCCACGGACCCCAGCCGTTGGAGAAAGGGAAATTAGCTCTCGGGAAGCCTCGCTGCACCTGCGGAGGAGGGAGCGCGTCTCCCAGCGCCTCGCAACATCCGAACCGCGCTTCCCGCGCTCGGCTTGCCCGCCTCCGGCTGTGAGCCTCCCTGGCATCCTGCAGCCCTTCCCCGGTCCTATGCTAGTACCCTAAGGCCTGGAATGGCCGCAAGAGGTACAGCCCAAGCCCCCGGCCTCGGGCGAGGCCCAAAGGCGCACGTACTCCGCAAGTGGCGCTGTGGCGCTTCCAAAAAGGGGAGTTAGGAGGAGTGGAGGAGGACTCTGGAGCGTAGGATGCCCACGAGCACACCCACGGACCCCGCACGGAGGGGAGATTCCCGTTGGGAAGCAAGGTGCCCACGCTGTACGCAACGCCTAAGACACACTCAGGGCCCACGAGTTGAGCGCGCAGCTGGGCGAGGCCGCCACAGCCACCCCGGAGCCAGGCGGGCGGCATGGAGCCCTGGGGAGCTGGTTTTCCCGGGCGGGCACGTGACGGCGTTGGCAACGTCTTGCCCAGCCCCGAAGGAGGGGGAGAGGCAGCAGGAGGCTGGGGGCAGGCGCCTGGCGCGCTGTGTACTTAGGTCGTGTGCTGGGGCTTTTCTCTCCTGGGAGCCTGGGGGGGCGGGGGGAGCTGGGTTGAGGGGGAGGGGCCACCGCTCCGCCTTCTCCTTTTCGCAATGTTGACGCAATCTATAAATAGTGGAACAAAAGGACCAACTTCCTCGGAGCTTTGCTGAAACTGCACAAAAAATCCAGCTGGGGGGTTTCCTGGTCCCCAGCGATGGGGCGGGGAGCGCGGCGCCGAGGGAGGGGGCGTGCACGGCGGCGCCGGCCCCGCCGAGGGGGGACACCTGGCTGAGGCACGGTTGCAGCGGCGCCGCGCCACTCGGCGCGAGCCCTGGACTCCGGTCCCTGCGCGCGGGCTGGAAAGCTCGCCTCGACCGGGGGTCTTCCTCCGCCGTTGACAGGTCAGTCTGTGCCGCCCCCTTCAACACTATGGGTTTTCTTTCCCTCCCCCAAGCTTCCACTTTTAGAAGAGGACCGAGGCAAAAAATAGATCCAGATGCAGCAGCGACAGCCACCAATTCTGCAAGCCCAGCAGCGCGCAACGGGAGTGGCCAGGGGGCTAAAGGAGAACTGGCCCCTCGTCGTAGGGCCCGAGAAGACAGGCAGGACTGGAGTGCGCCGCCCGGGCGGCGGGGAGAGCGGAGGCGGGCACGCTGCAGTGCTGCCGAGACGCGGGGCCGCCTGGCGACGGGCACCGGGTCCCAATTCTTTTTCTCCCTCCCAAGGGCTGACCCCGGAGGCGACGTGCCAGAGCCCGAAGGCCCTGAGCGCCTCGCCCTCCTCCGAACTGGGACCTGGCGTCTCCGCCTGCTCTTCCTGCTGCCGGGGAAGGGCCGAATGGAGCAGCGCTCTCGGCTCCTGCCGCCGTGCACCATTGCCCACGCACCCAGCGTGGCAGGGTTTGGGAGGACAGGAGTGGGGGCCTGGGGCACGCTGCACAGGGAGCCGGGGACCTGAGCGCCAGCAACGGGCGCGCTGCCGTGGCGGTTCCCGGGGCCGAGGGAGAGGGAGGAGCTGGCGCTATTGACAGCCCGGCTCCAGCAGGGAGGAGAAAGTTGGAAGAGGAGGCGGGCTAGAGGTGGGAGTCGGAGCTGGGGGAGGAAGCGCACGCGGGATGGGGGGGGCTGGGTCACGTGAGGGACAGACGCCCCCGCTACAGGCTGACAGTGGGGTGACGTCACCATCCCCTGACTGCAGGGGGTGGCACTTCCGCTCCCTCCCCCACTTCTGCTTCCAGCCCCCTGTTCAGGCGCTGGGGCCATTTCTGAGGGTGGGAGTGGGAAGAAGATGGAATCGGTGTTCTTTTCCTTTCTCGCCCTTGGCCCTGGCTTTTCCCCTTACTCCCGGAATCCCGGGGTGGGGACGTGAGTGGCTGTCGCGGCCACCCCCTCCCGACGTGGCCCCATTGTGTGCGCGAGCAGCGCTGGGCGGAGGCTGGTGCGACCCCCTGCAGCTGCCAGCCCCAGCAGGGCGGGGGCGGATCCAGGGCAATCAAGGCCAAGTTCACCCTATGGCCTTGGAGTGTCGGCCTTGGCGTGCTGGCTCAGCCCAAGAGTGCGACTGTCTGGATCCTGGGCCGGGAGTGACGGATGGGTAGGGACCTTCATGGTGGCGCAGGTCAGCGGGCCAGCCTGCCGAGCGTGTAGTAGGAATCTGTCACTGCTCCGAATCCAGCAGTCGCTATAAGCTATTTGTAGAAACTTGGGGTTTTTGTGACTCAGCGCTGTAAGAACTATTTATAGTTAGATGCGTTACAAATCGAGAAATATGCTTTGCTTAGAATAGTCATTCCAAGGACAGCAGAGGTCCGCTTTGAAGCAACAATCAAAAGGCAACTTTTTGGAGAGAAAAGTAAAAGTTTAACTATTAAGAGCCTATATTGTAGCCATAGTAGCTATCACACCTAGAAGAGAACTCGCATCTCTCGAAGGAATGGAAGGTTTTCCAGGATGAATGGAGAGTTATAGTGGCACAGGGATGGCAGAATGCCTTTTGAACGATGCCTCTTCTAGTTCCCCATTAAATACAGAACTGCCTCCACAGGGTTTCCAACTTTAGGAAGCCTTTCTCCCGCAGAGCGGTTTGGTGGGTTTGAATCCTCTTTAAACTGCAGCGCCAGTGCTCACTGCTGTTGCATAAACCAGGAACAACAGTTGAAATAAATGGCTCAGCAGTCCTGGTAGATCGCAAAGTAATGCAAACTTCGTTGTTTATTAGTGACAACCCCACGCGTTGGCTAAGTGGAAAGAAATGGAAAACTGGAAGTTTTTGAAAACTCTGTAACGTACAAAGACACTGGAATATGTGTAAGCAATTTCTCCAGCATCCCGTTCACCACTCAATATGACCTTCCCAAGATAAGGTAGAAAATGTAGTTCTTTTAGTGTGGAAATGCTGCACACTTAGCAATCATTGTTTGTTTTGGCTTTATGATTTCTATTCTCCCTCCCTGGTCCCCACCTCCGTTTGGAAACCTAGGAAGTAAATGTAAAGAGAAAGAAATACACAGGACTGGCTGGATAAAACTCCCACTTAACTTGCCTAGCCTGCAGTTTTCAGTGGGTAGAGTGTCCTATGGTATTTCTTAAAGAAAGAAGGGAATTTCTTGAATGGCAAAAGTTAGGCCAGCTTAGGAAAAAAGGAAAAGGCTTCTGAAGCTGAGGGACCAGAGTAGCATGAACAAAATTCTGCTTCTCAGGAACCACAACAGAGTGGATAAGAGTGAAGAGAGGAATGAGAAAGGAAACTGGACAGATGGTCAGGTCATGGATGACCAGCTCCCAGTACATGCTGAGGAATTTTGGACTTTAGCCTGAGAGCTACAAGTTCTTGGTGTTTTGGGATACTCACATTCTTTGTGGGGGGAGGGGAGGTTTCTCCATTTAAAAAATGAACTTTCACACCTATTAAGATGTGATATCTAATTTTAGGGTATTTACTCTGCTGCTGAGGAGCCCCAGGATCAAAACCGCTGCTATAGAAAGGGGGATCCATTAAAGGCTTTTTATAATGGAAATGGCATGGTCAGGTATGCATTTTTAAGATTACATTGGCTGACTAGGGCCATGGAAAACAGCTTGAAATGTAAAGAATTAGAACTACTGTTTGTGTACCATTAATAGTAGAGCTAAAAGAAAAATTCAAGACAAGTGATTAAAAAAGAGCAGGTGGGATAGGAAAAACAATAGGCAGTAAGTATTGTAAGGACACCTTCAACTGCTAAAAGAACAAGTATGTTGGAGAAAGTTCAGCCAGGGTGCTGCTTGTCAGGAGAGGCCAGGCCCTGAGTAAAAGATACCATGCTGGGAAAGACAGAGGAAGACCCTCAAGGAGATGGATTAACACAGTGGACTTGATCATGGTGCAGGATAGGACCGGATTTTGAGCTGTTTGTAGGGTAGCTATGAGTGATGGTCAACTGGATGGCACCTATTTACAACTATCTTAATAGGAGAAATGTCATGGAATTTGAAATATATTTTAAATCACCACACATTTACTTAAGATGGATTTATAAACCACATGGAATATATTTAAAATGTTTAAACATAAGCAACCAAAAGTGTATACTTCTTTTTGATGTTAGAATGAAATCTAAAACCCCACCATTTAGTTGTCATAGCAAAGCTAACTAGAGCCAATGTGAGCAGGCTTTTGATCTTCATAATCTTCCCCTCTTCCTCTCCTTTAGGACCATACACTCCAAATCAGACCTCTTATACACTTACACCTCTGTCTCTCCAACTACATAGGCCCCCCACAGAGGCTGAATCAGTTTAGATTATATTTTTCTTTTCTGTGAATTGTCCTTGGCTTTTGGATTTATTGGACCATTGGCAAGGTCATCATTATCTACTGTCAAAGTTTAAAAAAAATATTGTGGAGATTCCCCCTCCCAATCTTTAATTTGAAAGTAAATTCTTGTGTTCATAATTAAACAAAAGGACATTTGTTTTTATAAAGGAAGATAGCAAGATCCTTCTTTTTAGGTAGCAAGAGCTTGATTTTACTTGGACTCATTAAACAGTAATTCTAAAGTGACAGTTGAGATTTTAGACTGTAAGAATTTTCATGCTTCCTTTGAAGGTGATGTAAATCTAGATTATTACAATTTAAAAAATTAAATGGTATCTCTAATTCTACAATGTATACTGTACCAGCTCACACAGTTAACTTGGTTGGGAAAAGAGTTGTAAGGAGATCCTTCTGAGAAACTGAAGATACTACATTTTCATGAGGTAAAATAATATTGTCCTGTAACTTAGTGTCTTCTTAAATTCTCTGTCCCTAAAGCTCATAATACATACATCTTTGATGTTCTCTTAAGAAGACTGAATGTACTTCTTTTATGACTTAAACCGAGCAGTAAAGACATAAGGATAATGAGTAATTTACATTTATGAACATTTTCTTTTTGTGTATGTGTTTGTTTATAAATGATTTTTGAAGTAGCATATATATTTTTAATAAAGTAAGTATTCCTTTGGTTTTAAAGTTTCATCCACAACCATGATGAGGAAAATATTCCCATTTAACTAATGGACTTTGTTATCAAGCCCCAAACTGTTGGCTAATTCTCGGTGACTTCATAGCTACCATGGAGGCAGCCCAAAGGAGCTGAAGTAAACACTCTTAAATTACGTAATGCAGTTCTGAAGGAGGAACAACCAAACTATGCTTTATAGATTTATACACGCTGTTTTTCTGTATGCCAGAATGCTTATTAGCCTATCTATAAAATGACCTCACAACCACGATAACATGGAAGAACACTGGAAGCAGGCCAGTTTGTCCCTAGGCATACTGAATTAAAACTGAGCTAAGGAAGTTAATTTCAAAGTAGTTATCTACTGAATTTTTTTTCTGCATCTTTTTTTTTCCCTGCATCTTATAAACAAAGTAGTAGCATTTTCACAACTGCTATAAGTGAAACTGATATATTGAAAAATAAATTCAATACATAAAGTATCTTGCTAGCTGATACTAATGCTCTATTAATACATTTAGAACTAAATATAAACTTACCTGTTTTTAAGTAAAAGAATTTTTTTATGTTTTCTATGTGCTCAAAATGCAGTTAATTTTAAAATAAATAGTGTCAAAGTCAACAAATATATTTTTTTAAAGCAAGGGCAAGGCACTAAGTCCTGGAGGTAGTAAATGTACTCATACTGAGTATATGAGCAAAACTCAACTTTACAGAATGAAATATATTTCCAAGATCAGGATGATAAATATTGAAAGTTAATGCTAATAACCATTTGCCAGTGTTTCACTAATGTTTATAATCTCATATATTAGGCGTGGAAACTCTATGAACTTTGAGAAATTATGATAGTTATAGAAAGACTTCAGGTCTTTTGTTCATAGCGTCACTATATGCCACGCTCGACTCAAGGGCAATCAACAACAATGAGAACAACATTGCAGTACTACCTTTCTGAATCCTAAAAATTGTTTCAAAGGTTTGATACAACAGCTCTCTTTCCTAAGAGCAATCCTAAGTAAATCATCAGAAAAAAGTCAAATATTATGTATTCTCTCTTCCATCTCTGTGTGTGTGTGTGTGTGTGTGTGTGTGTGTGTGTATGTTTGAAATAATTTGTGGAGGTTAAATAAACCACGGTGCATTGACTAATGAAATATACAACTACTTAAAGTATTCACTGCTTAGAGAAAATAGTAATATTTCGTGTACAGGTAAAAGTGTTGGTTATAAAGTTGTATGTCTTCATTTTCTAAATTAATATATTTATATACATAGGGGGGAAAATACCTAAACAGACATGGAAAAATGTGTTCTGATTATGGTAATTTTTACCTCTTTTTGTATATTTTCTTAAATGACCATTTAGTATTATAATTTTCAGGTAAAACTATTAAAGTGAAAAACTATCTTCCACATATTTAAATCAAATAAGTATATATTTATAAGGATATTCAATAAAGTAATATAATATTTTTGTTATTTAATTGTCACATATAGTACAAATATGCAATATTTCTCTTGCAAGAGTTAATATTTAATAGTATCTCACTAGAGTTAAATTATGTATTAAAAAAAGTAAAGAGTGTTATTTAAAAGGGATGATTTGAGGCTTAAATTTTGGTAGAAAAGTTGGTATATGGGATATATGTTTCAAGTCCATCTGTAAAGTTGTATCTTATTTTTAAGTTGTGGTGAAAATATGTATATAATACATTTATCAGTTCAGCCCTTTTTACCTGTTCAATTTAGTGACACCATTTACACTGACAATGTTGTGCAGCGATCTCTAGTATCTGTTGCCAAGTTTACCATCTCCATAAACAGAAACTCAGTGCAGCTTAAACAGTGACTTCCCCCTTCCTCTCCTCTGATAATCACTAACATACTTTCATCTCTTTTCATTTTGTCTGTCCTAAATATTTCATGTAAATGGGATCAAAAAGTATTCATCCTTTTGTGATCAGCTTCTCTAAGTATAATGTTTTCAAGGTTCATCCATGTTGTAACACATACTGCTATTTCTCTTTATGGCTAAGTAATCTTGTGTGTATATACCATATTTGCTTATTTATCTCTTGGGAAACACTTAGGTTGCTTCTACTTCTTTGCTACTGTGTATGTGCAGTGAACTATAGTTAAGTCTGCTTTCAAGTCTCTTGGAAGTATATACTTGGGAGTAGAAGTAATGGACCATACAGGTACCCTAGTGACATATTGGTTACATGTTGCTGCTGCTCACCACTTGCAATCTACCAGCCACTCCAAGGAAGAAAGATGGGCTATCTCCTCCTATCATGATATGTAGCCACTGAAATCCAGTGGAGGGCTGCCATGAATCAGAATTGATTTGATGGCATGAATCAGTTTTGTGTTTTTATGGTAGTTCTTTACTCAATATGGATTACATCTCAACAGCAAGAAAACAAAAATTCTCACCACTGGACCAGCAGTTCATGGACTGTTATGGTGGGGAGAGGGTGTTCATGATGCTATGAGTAACAGTCAACTTGACAGCACCTAACAATAACAACTAATGGCTAATGTAATACCTTTGCATTATGGTGTTGGAGAAGAGGATTCAATATCCCGTGGATGAGTGCCAAAAGAGCAAATTCATCTTGGAGGAAGCGCAATCAGGGTACCTCTTAGAAAGGATGGTTAAACTTCATCTCACATACTATGGGCATGTTGTCAGGAAGGGCAAGTCCTTGAAAAAACACCATGCTGGGTAAGATAGAGGATCAGAGAAAGAGAAAGACCCTCAAAAAGATGGACTAACACGGTGACTGTTTCCATTGGGCTCAAGCATAGCAAAGATGAGAGGACTCAGAATAGGGCTGGTTCAGATCTGTTGTTCATTTGGTTACTGTGTATCATCATTTACTCAGTGGCACCTAATAATAATGGTGAACATTTTTTCATGTAAATGTTGACATTTGTATATATTATTTTGTGAAATGTCCAAATCCTTTCATATTCTTTGCTACTTTTTTCAGGTTATTTTTGTCTTTGTAAGTTGTTGGAATTCTTCACATATCCTGAATGACAAGCTGGTTTGGTATATGGTTTGCACAACTTTTCTACCAGTCTCTAGGTTCTCTCTTCATTTTGCTATTAAGGTCCTTTGTTGAACGGAAGGTTTCATTTTAATGAAGTCAAGCTTATCTAATTTGACTTCTTGATAGTCTAAGAATGCATTGTTTTAGAAAAGAAGTCCTGAAGCAATACTCCTATGTCGTCTTCTAAGAGTTTTGGGGTGCTGCTTGTTAAATTTAGGTCTACTATCTCTTCTAATTTTTTAATATTGCATAAGGTTATCATTCCAGTTTCATTCCCTTGCATGTGTCCCAGCACCACTTGCTAATATTATGTTATTTTCTGAATTATATGGTCTTAACACCTATGTAAAAAATCAGTTAACCATAAGTGTATCAGATTGTTTCTGGCTTCTCAGGTCTCTTCCATTGGTCTATATGTCTATTTTCATACCCTACCAACTGTTTTGATTACTGTAGCTTTGTCATTAAATTTCAAATCAGGAAGTATGAATATTCCTGCTTTATTGTTCTCCAAGATTTCTTTGTCTATTCTGGGCCTCATGTAGTTCCATACATAATGGAGAAGTGGTTCTTTGCATTAGAAGCTGTTTAATTTTGGCTGAAATTGTGCTGAATCTGCTTTATAAGTTAGATAGTAATATTGTAAGGATAATACTTTTATCAGTTAAACACAAAGTACAATCATTATAAATAATTTAAACAATACAGGAAAGTTTTAAAATATCCTTAGATTTTACCATCAATATTAAATCATTGGCATATTTTTATGTGTTCAGTAATAAGATTAATAATTTCATTTAAGATGAGAAAATAAACACTATTTAAAAGTATTATATTATTTTAGTATAATAAAAGTAAGAAACTTAAGTGAAATGGAAAGAATGCTGAACTTTTAGGAAAAGGTTTTTTTATCTTAAGAGATTTTACTTCCTAAAATATATAAGGTTAGGGAGCTCTGGTGGCCTTGTGGCAAGAAGCTGCACTGTAATCCCAAAGGTGCATGGTTCAAATCCACAAAGTGCTCTGCTAGAGAAGGAGGGGCAGTCTCCTCCTGCACCAGTCAGATCCAATTCGATGATACACACACACACACAAAAAAAATTTAAAAATAAAATATATAAGGTTAAAAAATAAAAAATATTTGTGACTTTATTCCTATAGCTTAAGTTTAGAAATACCAGTTGAGTGCAACAAATTTTTTATATTGTCAAATTTCTGTTTACTGCCATTTCATAACATTTTAACTGTTTGATTGTTCTGGGTTTTTTTCCATTCATAATCATGTGTCAGCTGATTGGATTTAGCTAACAATGAGCTGTGGGTTGAAAGCCTCTTGTTTAGAGTCAACCAGGACCTGGTAGGAGCACTTGTATGTAAAAGGCAGTTGGGCCCCTACTAAGTCTCCAGTATCGAGGCTTATGTGTGAAATGGTTGGATGCTGGAAGGTGGGTTCTCTTGTTTTGGTGAGGGTTGAGTGTGGACTGGTTAGTTGGTTCGTTGTTGGTTTTTTGGGGTTTTTTTCCATTCACAATCATGTGTGAGCTCGGGCCTGTAGCCCTCAAGCCTGGTGTTGTGTTTGAGATGAACATTCTTCTAAGTGGTACAGCACTGGTCTGTCAATTTGCTGTATTGAGGTAACCTGGGATTGCTGTGTTGCTGAGCACTGTGCCACTGGTATACCAAATGCCATAATGGTTACCCATCTTGGACAGTGTTTGGTGGAGCTCCCAGACTGAGACAGACTTGAAACCAAGAGTAGAATCCACTTCCTACACAACATGCCTCTGGAAACTCTATTAACATAGAGAAACAATGATAGTTATAGAACAGTATTCAGGTCTTTTGTACATAGGGTCACTATGAGTTGTGCTCAATTCAGCAGCACTTAACATTTTTTTAAAATTTATTTATTTTTCTTTTCTTGTTGTGTACCATCAAACTGGATCTGACTGGCACAGGAGGAGATTGCCCTTCCTTCTCCAGCAGAGCATCTGGTGGAATAGAACCATGCGCCTTCGGGAATGTAGTGGAGCTTCTTTGCCGCTAGGCCACCAGAACTCCCTAACAACAACTTTGATATACCACTTAGCTGTCTGCTTTTTTACTTAGTTGGATTGGTTGGCTTCTTTTTCTACAGGGAGTGATATACTGTCTGCCTTTTTCATTAATTCTTGAATGAAATTAATTTTTTAATTCATTAATACACTTGGATCACTTCAACTTTGCCTTAACTGTGCAGACATTTCCCCTTTTTCTGCTTGCATAGAGGAAATCTAAGGTCAACAAGATGTCTTCCTTTTATAAGTGATTTTGTTTTTTTGGCTAGAAGCCTGACAGTATTTTCTTTAATTAAACAACAACTTAAGCAAGATAAACATCAATGTTGAGATAACAGTCTTTCTTTGAATATTTTACTCTACAGATTTCAATCATTCAATTATTGGAAATTCTATATCTTCAAGTGGTTTTTCTGATTCATTTGTTGCATTGTGTATTTAGGATATGAATCAGCTTTATATCATCTTTGACTTCTCTCTCTTTTTTTGAAATTAACTTGAGCTATTGTTCTTCCATATTCACTAAATTCATTTAATCAGTTCATGTGTCAATTGGAATTTATTGAGTACCTACTTTGCATATGCCAATAAGAACACATTCTTGACTTTATGAAACTTGTGTTTTATTTGAGGAAGATGTTGGGAAATGGGGACAGTGAATAAGCTTACAATGTCAGGTAGCAATAGTAAGAAATGCAGGTAAGGAAGATGACGTTTGAGAAGAGATCTGAATGAAGTAAGAAGCAAGCTGGACAACCCAGATAAACAGACTAGCAGATGAGAAAGCGTTATGTTCAAGTCAGAGTGACTAGAGGCAAATGAGTAAAAGGAAAATGGTAAGAGACAGAACAGAGAAGTAGATAGGCCAGATCATGAACAAGTTGTAGATCATAATGAAGAATTTGTGTTTGTCGTAAGCGTAATGAAGACTTCTTGTCAAGTTTTGCGCAAAGAAATGATGTATGTGTTAGAGGAGTCACACGGACTCTGCCTGCCAAGTTTTTCAACAGCAACAATTTAGTATCAGGAATTGGTGAAACAAGCATTAGAGAACTGAAAAAAAACAAAAAAGTGAGGCTTTTGGGGAAACAAAAGAATTTCAAGAAGCACTTCCTACACCTAGTACTGAGAAAACCCAGGCAAGACTCAGACATTATTTAAACTAGATGTGAGTAGGGAGAATCTCCACTCATCTGGGGTCTAGAGCTAAGAAGTTCTGCTCACATTGCTGGTACATGAGCTGGTCCTCAGTGTGAGAAATAGCTGAAATTTGGAGCTAGCTATCCCTGCTAAGGTTAGAGTCTATTAGTGGGGCAATCCTGACAAGTTCCACAAACAAGCAAGAAAGAGCAAGTCTCTCCAATGCTGCTTATTGATGGGGCGTAAGGATTCAGCTGGCAAACTGAAAATTTAGTTCACAGAGGCCCAGCTCCAGCTCCCTAGAGACAGCAGGGTATGATTTATTGACAAGAGACTATAGTTCATTAACTGGCACAAAGAAGAATTCAGAGTAACTTCTAGGTTTGTACGCTGGACAACTGGATGAAAATGATGCTGTTCATTTATAAAGAAAAATTTGTGAGAGAAAAGAAAATTGAGGTTTTGAGTTGGTTAACCCTGAGGGCCTTATTAGAACATCTAAGGGGAGTTGTTGCCTAAGTAAGCAGTTAAATATCGAGTCTAGAGAAATCAGGGCTAGAATACAAATTTTATGAATTCTAAAAATATTCTCAGTAACAGATTGCTGTTAAGTTGGCTCCAGCTCATAGTGTCAGAATAGAACTATGCTCCAAAGGTCTTTCAATGGCTATCATTTACAGAAGTAGATTGCCAGGCCTTTCTTTGCAGAACCACTGGGTGGATTCAAACTGCCAACCTTCCTGTTACTGTTTGCATCACTCATGAGTCCTCCTGAGAAGATAAACCCATTGACACTGAGATGATTCCATCTCACAGTGACCCTAGAGGACAGAGTAGCACCGGCCCATCAAGTTTCCAAGACTAAACATCTTTACAGAAGCAGAGTGCCTGATCTGGCTTCCGTGTCACAGCTGGCGGATTCAAGTTTCTGTGCCACCAGGGCTCCTTTCTGAGAGCCAAGAGGCTTGATGAATTCTGATGAACAATGATGGACACAGGAAGAAAAGGCAGGGAATTTACCAAAGGCTCCCAGACATTAGGCAAGAGAAGGATCTGCACGAAGAAAGTAGTTGGGACTCTCAGCAAGAGCAGTATACGTGGAGCTTTGGAGACAATCCTACTTGGAACTGTTTGAATAGATAATGTAAGGTAAAGGTGTAGAGACTGAAAGTATATCGTTTTTGAAGAGTATTCTTTCAAGAGAACAAAATAATGGGGCTGTAAGAAGGGGCACATGAGGCCTGTGGTGATGGTACTTTATAGGGTGGGAAATCATAGTATGTTTGCTGATTGGAATGTTCAGTCAAAAGGAAGAAATTGAGCATGCAGGCTTCGTCTGACATACTTTGGACATGTTGTAATGAGGGACTCATCCTTAGAGAGGGACATCATGCTTGGTAGGGTGGAGGGACAGCGCAGGGGGGGAAGACCCTCTATGAGGTGGATTGATTCAGTGACTGGGGTAATCGGGATGGGTGTGTCAGAGGCAATGTGATTGGCACAGGATAGAGCAGGGTTTAGGGCTGTTGTACATAGGGTCGCTATGAGTCACTCGACAGCACATAACAACAATAACAACCTTTTAACTATCACAGATATTAGGACTTATTTCAAGGTTTCCATATTGAACAAAAATTAGATGAAAGTCACAAATGAATAATGCTGACTGAAATGACATAAAATCTACATCCAAGAGTTACAGCATTGCTAATTAATTCCCCTCCTACTTTGTCTACAAATAAGCCTCAAACATTCTGTTTTAACATATGTAGAGGTAAGGAGAAGAGAACCAACAGTGGGTGACGCAAATAGTTTGCTCTTGGCTACTAAGCTAAAGTTAACTGTTCTAAGCAGCAGCAAAGCCTGGCACTCTGTTTCCATCAAGATTATTGCTGAGAAAACTCTATGGAGCAGTTACACTCCGCAACAAATGGAGTTTCCATGAGCTAGAACTGACTCAGTGGTAATGGCTTCATTTTGGTGGAAACAGGGATAATAATCACAGGAACAAACTCTTTAAACAAGAAAAGATGGCTTCCAGGGAACAGGTGGAAGGCCCTGCATAAGGTCAAGGACACAGACACAGATTAACAAGAGAGGGTGTATTTGTGTACAGATGAAAGCAGGTGGTGGGAAGATGAGTTGTTCGTCTTGTGACAGTTTCTACTGATTATTAATGACACAAGATTTCGGAGTGGGGAGAGGTGGGAGATGACAAAAGACTCATTTTGAAAAAAAGAGAAAGATGAATTTCTAGGGCAACGTGCAGAGATCGCCAACCTCTGTTTGCTGCAAATTTGATTTGCAGATGTGATTTGTTTTTTGCTGTCCCAAATGTATTTCTTTTGAAATTGTATTATTGTGGCCTTCAGTTAGTTAGGGTGCAGATACTTTCTTTTCTTACCCCCACCCTGTTCTAGTACAGTTTTTAAAGAAGTTTTTACTATTTGTTCTTTCCATTTTGTAAGGAAGGCAATTCTGTTTGCTTTCACTCCCCATCTTTGTCCAGAAGTTTAAAAATAATGCTTTTCAATAAGCTGCACTTTATTTTTTTTATTTCCTTTCCTACTAAGGACAGATCATTGGAACATTGGAATGCATAGTAAGATTAAAGATTTTTATAATAGCTACCATTTATTAAAATCCTAAATGTCAGGCACTATACTAGGCACTTCACCTGCTTTACAGAGACATACAAAGGAAACATTGTTGCCAATTATTTCCACGAGAGACTTCCCCCACCTTGTGATGTAAGATTACAGACTATCACAGGAAGCTCACAGCTGACCAAAATAAACCAAGTAAGAATAGTTGTAGGGTATTTGTTTTTCTCTCTCCTTTGTGCCTGTCAAATTAGTATTTAAGAAACTTCTTTCTGAAGTTCAAAATAATACTTTACAAAAGCATACCACACAAACTAAAAACAATATTATGATAGTTATTTTCATACAATCATTCATATACACTGTATGTCATTCATGTATATTGTGTTTTATACAATCATTATATACTTTGTTTTATATTATTAATTTGTATTGATCAGTGCCTTTTTTCTTTATCCCTCCTTCTTTCTTTCCCCTTCCCATTCTGAAAAGTTAAACATACCTTGTTCCTATTTGCTAATTGCAACAGCCATGATGACAGGGGTACTTCCCTCCCCCCCTTTTTATTCATTGTTGCACATTTTCTTCCTCCCTCTCCCCCAGCCAACATAAGCATCATATCCTGTCATTAAACTCTTGGTGGGAAAGCTGTTGATGGATTTCAGGAACTTGGCAAATTAATTGAGGGTATCTGTTCTCTAGTCTCCATTATCAGTTAACAGATTGAAAGCCTATTATATAAAAAGATCTAATAAATTATGAGAGACTATTACTCTTTTAGGGAGCTCTGGGGGCTTAGTGCTAAAGAATTAGACTGTTAATCCAAAGGTATCTGGTTTGAATCTACCAGCTGCTCCACAGGAGCAAGACGAACAGTTTGCCACCTCTGAAAACCCTTTGAAGAGTCAGCTGTCGGTCAGTCCTGACTAGAAAGGACAGAACTACAGCAATAATTAACTCTTTTAAAGATACAGGACCAAAACAACTATGAGATATCATCTCACCCCAGTAAGAATAGCAGAATTCAACAGAGCAGCAAACAACAAATGCTGGCAAGTTGTGGAGAAACTGGAACCCTTATTCACAACTGGTGGAAGTGTAAAATGGTGCAACCACTCTGGAAGGCAGTATGGCACTTTCTCAGAAAGTTGAAAATAGGAATACCAGTTGACCCAGCAGTTCCACTACTGGGAATATACCCCAAAGAGACCATAACTGACATCGAAGCAGATATATGCACACCCATGTTTATTGCTGCTTTGCTCACAATAGCAAAGAGTTGGAAACAACCCAAGTGCCCATCAGCAAACGAATGGCTAGAGAAGCTGTGGTATATTCACACCGTAATAATATGCAGCACTAAAAAACAAAATTTATGAAATGTTATACAAAATGGGTGACTCTGAAGAGCATTATGTTGAGTGAAATATCTCAGTCACAAAAGGACAAATACTGCATAATACCATTGTTATAAAACAAGACTGACATGGGGGTTGGGAGAAACTAAGAAAAGAAGGGATAAATAATGTACACGGCATTGAAACAAATGAGGGAGAGAACTGTTGCTGTTGTTGTTAAGTGCCGTCAAGTCGATGGCGACTCATAGCGACCCTATGAAGGAGAGCCCTCGACAGTTGGGTGCCTTTCATCCTCTCTCCAGGTTCATAGGGTTTCTGGAGGCAAGCTATCACGGAAGTGGATGCCACTCCTCTTTCCAAGCTTGTTTTAATCAGGAGCTACACCCCACTCTCTGTCCACATTGGGTAGCCAACCATTAACACATTTGACACATCAGTGTCACAGTGGAGAGAACTGTATAAAAGGAATATATGATTAAGACTGCATAGTAAAGTGGACGGGAGTGGGGAAATGTTACTGTATAACAATGAAAGAATTCTCTTTCCCAAAGAAAAAAGTGAACTGGAGGGGAGGGGGAGGGCAGAAAATGTGCAACAATGAATGAATGGAAATCCAAGTTCTCTATAAACTTTCATTAAAATCTCAATTTAAATAAAGGTATAAGACATGTTATCAGTGTTTGGGAAAGTCTACTATTTGGATTTCCAAAACAAAGTTTTATTTTGTTCAGCAATATTTGTACCTATATATGTTCAGACATTTTTTTAGCTCATATAAAGATATTGAAATCACTGTGACAGAAACATGTATCTCTAATAAAGGATTTCTTTTTTATTATAAAGGTAATACATAATAGTGGAAGGAGGAGTGGCATCCACTTCCATAACAGCTTGCCTCTGGAAACCCTATGAACTTGGAGAGAGGATGAAAGGCACCCAAGCGTCAAGGACTCTCCTTCATAGGGTCGCTATGAGTCGCCTGCGACTACTCGAAGGCACTTAACAACAACAACAACAATACATAATAATAAGAGAATTTTGAAAAGATGTTTAAAGAAAAAAAGCCAGTACGTCATCTCTTGTTCCAAGTATATCTATAATATGCCTTTGAACAGTGCCAGTGAAGAGTATTGAATATTCCATGGACTGCCAAAAGGACAAGCAAGTCTGTCTTAGAAAATTTGCAACTAGGGTCTTCCTTAGAGGCAAGGATGATTAAACTTCATCCCACATGCTCTGGGCATGTTGGCTTGTCTGGAGAGGCTGAGCACATTATGTTGTTGTCAGGTGCCATCAAGTCAACTCACACAGCCCTTATGAACAACAGGGCAGCACTGCCGTCCCAGGTGCCATCATCAGATCTCTGATTTGCTGGTGCCCTTTGCTGCAGTCATTGTGTCAAACCCATCTTGTTGATAGCTGTCTTCTCTTTTACTGACCTCCTACCTTTTCCAGCATTATGTCTTTCCCAAGGACTGGCTTTTCATGGTTTTTAAATTTCCACTTAAAGAATATGTTGTTATGTTTGGTTGAATCAGAACCAACTTCTAGCTGGCCCTCCAGCAGGTTTTCAGAGCTTCTAAATAACACAGGAGGAGACTACATGTCTTTCTCCATCAAAACAGCTAGTGGATCTGAACCTTGTGCCTTTGGGATGACAGCACGGCTCCTCAGCACTCAGCCAAGAGAACTCCCTTTAAAGAACAGAAGCATGCACAAATACCTTTTGAATACATATTCAATGATAACTTCATATGCTCATTTTTTAAAAAAATTGCTGACAGATCATCATCGAGTAGTTGAAAAAACTTAAAAATTGCTATTTTATTACATTTCAAGATGTAAATATTGGGAGAAACATCTATTTCATACACAGCATGCTCTTTGAATAGTTCTTAAACACATTAAAGACATCTCTAAAGTGCTAAAGGAAAAGGCTGTCAATTTAAAGACTAAGGTGCACCTGATCCAAGCCATGGTTTTTTCGGTGACAAGAAAGACCAAAGAAGGATCGATGTCTTTGATTTGCAGTGCTGGCAAAAAGAAGTGAATATCCCATGGCCTGCCAAAAGAACAAACAAGTATCTTGGAGGAAGTACAACCAGGGGGTTCCCTAGAGGCAAGGATGGTGACACTTCATCTCACTTAATCATGTTTTCAGGAGAGCAAGGTCCTTGGCAAAAGACATAGTGCTGGGAAAGTCAGAGGGCTAGCAAAAAAAGAGAGCGGCCTGCGAGGAGGTGGACCGACACAGTGACAGCAACAGGGGGCTTGAACATGGCCGAGGATGGTGATGATGCTGTAGGTCAGGGCAAGGGTTTGATCTGTATTGTTCATACACTCACTATGACTTTGCAGTTGAGTTGATAGCACCTAATAACATTAATTTCTAAAAATCATAACATGTGTTCAAGAAATGCTGGAGACCACAGAAAAGTATGTTAAGTTACCAGCAATTCCTTCAGCCTGGGGGAAAAAACCCCACTGTAAGTATTGTCTGTTTCTACCTTGCATTTAAACCAATTGGTAGCATCAGGATGGATGGTGAAGAGACTAAGATTGTTCACAGCTTTAGTCTGCGTGGCTCCACAGTCAACACTCTTGGCAACAGCAGCCAGGAAACTAAAAGATGTATTGTGATGGGAAAGTCTGCTGTTAGGGACGTCTCCAGAGTACTGAAAAGCAATGGTGTCATTCTGGAGACACTTGATACAGTCCATGGTCTTTGCAATCACTTGCTATGCATCAGACAGCTGGACAACGACAAGGGAGGATAGAAGGAGAATTGATACCTTTGAGCTGTGGTGCTGGAGAAGAGTATTGAATATACCATGGACTGCTAAGAAAACGAACAGGTTCATCCTAGAGAGGGTTCAACCGGGATACTCCTTCAAGGCAAAGATTCTGAAGCTTCGTCTGACATACTTTGGACATGTTGCAAGGAGGGACCAGTCCTTGGAGAGGGACGTCATGCTTGGTAGCATGGAGGGACAGCGCAGGAGGGGAAGACCCTCTATGAGGTGGATTGATTCAGTGACTGGAGTAATGGGGGTGGGGCTGTCGGAGACAGTGAAATTGGCACAGGACAGAGGAAGGTTTAGAGCTGTTGTACAAAGGGTCGCTATGAGTCACAGGCGACTTGGTGGCACATAACAAAAACAACAACAGTCACAAAATACTATCTGTATAGTTTTGCGGACTATTTTTATTTGTTTATAATGACAGTTTTCTCATGTTCTTAAATATTTTTAAGTATTTTAACATCTCCATAGCACCCCTATATATGGCTATAACAAAATTTATCATCCACCATTTAAATATTTAGACTGTATTCCTTGCAATTTATGTAGTTATATATACATTTTAGAATCTGTATTTGTCTACTAGTACTCAAAATACTATAGCAGGCTATTCTCTTCTTGATGCAGAAACAAACTCCTGCCTGTATATGGCTCTCAATATAAAATTCTTAGCATAAAAACACCTATTTTGGAACTGTCTCTTTTCTTAAACAAGTTCATCCCTGAGTAAGGCCTATATTTCTAGAGCTCTCCTCAGCAGAAGAATGTGAATGAAAGCCAGTTCCATGCCTGCAAAAATTCCGGATTATATACATTTTAGCTTTTAACAAAAGTTTAAATTCCTGACCAGTCAGTAAAAAAACAGGCAATCACTTTAATAAGCTATAAAAATATGATTTAGCACAAAATATATTTAGGAAGGAAAGAGAGTCATAGACATTATATATACACATACACAGATGTTTTTATGTGTATTGATGTATATAGACACATTCTAAAATAACTACAGCTTAGGTGATATTACTATACTCCTAAACTTTCTATTGTATGAATTGTTAACTACAGTTAAATTTTAAAGTATAAGAATACAATAATGAGAAGTAACATTTCAGATTTTAATTGGTAAATTCAGAAAATCTCCTTTCTAGCTTTAAACATTTTTGTAGCATGCTATATTATTTTGATTAATATCTCAATCTGCATGGGTTTTGACACTCTTCCATACACTGAATAAAGGAAGGGAATAAAAAGGTGACATACTGCTTTAAATTCTCCCTCCCAGAAGAAACTGAATGAGTTTATGATATTTTAATAGCCTTTGCTTGGGAGAAGAGCAGAACTGCTGCTTTACCTATTTGATTGTGAATTGATGAGAGTTTAAACTACCAGTCTGGCATCAGAGAGAACACAAAGAGCTGGAAACACTGGAGTCATGGGTAGCAGAATTTTAGGGATAAAAAGAATCTTTATGGTCATACAATCCAACTCTCAAATGGAGAAAGTGAAACCAAGTGAAGTCAAACATTTTTCCTACTTAGAGTAGTAACATTGTTGTTCAGAAGGGGCAGAGACGTGAAGGAGGGTCTGAATACTCTGTTTTGGCCTAAAATATGCCCCAGGATAGTAGGGAATGGGAAAAGTAGTAGCCAGCACAATTTAACAAACCTAAGAAAGATATTTTATTTGGATCCTAAATATACATTTTCCATCCATTTCATCCCACTTTCTTCTGTCCTCACGATTCAAAGCCCACAGGTAACAAAATCCAAGAGAAAAGTGAGCTGTTTATATCAGCATGTCCATCTGCCTGTGTAGCACACACACACATGTGTACACACACACACTCACACACACACTTACTTATATGTCAGACTCAACAGCAAGTACAACAACAACAACTATTTATATAAAGGGAGAGAGAAAGATAGAGTCAGTCCCTGGGTGGCCTAAGTGCTTAAAATCTTCAACTTTTTTTTTTTTTATTTTTTATTTTCCAACAAGTTCATTTACAAAAGTCAAATACAAATTTGAACAAATTCTTTCCATTTCCCTCAGCCCTCCCCCCCATCAAATTGTACAATCCAATGATTAATACCCCTTCCCCCTGCATATACACATCCCTCTGCTTCCAGCCTCTCCCACCTTCCTGGATCCTCATACTCATTCTACAATAATAGTTTTTGTTTTGGGGTTTTATTTAAAAAAAAATTTATTATTTTTTGTATGTGTACCATCAAATCAGATCTGACAGGTACAGGAGGAGATTGTTCCTCCTTCTCCAGCAGAGCATCTGGTGGATTAGAACATCTGGGATTGCAGTGAAGCTTCTTGCCACTAGACCACCAGCGCTCCCTTACGAAAACGGTTGTATACAGTAAAGTCTTCAACTATTAACAGAAAGTTTGGTGGCTTGAACCTCCCAGAGGGGACCTAAAAGACAGACTTGACAATTTATTCCCAAAGGCCACAGATTGAATTGACTCAACAACACCTTACTATAAATACTATGTATTTGCTTTGAAAATGTATATAGAAAAGTTGTGTTTATATAATATATAGAAAAATTATATTTATATGTAACATATATAGAAAAATATGTACACAGAAAAGTACATTGATGCAGTATAATCCATATTGCATTCAATATCAAGAAAACAAAATCCTCGCCACTCAACCAGTAAGCAACATCATGATGGGGACAAGATTGAGACTGTCAACAACTTCATCTTAACTTGGATCGACAATCAAAACACTTTGTACCGGCAGTCAGGAGATCAGGAATCCTATTGCAATGGGAAAGGCTGTAGCCAGGGACCTCTTCAGGGATGCCTTTGAACTGTGGTGTTGGAGAAGAATGCTCAGGACGAAGATGCCTCTGATTCAAGCCATGGTCTTTGCAGTTACTTGCTCTGTATCTGAGAGCTGGACAGTGAATACGGATGACAGAAGAAAAATTGATGCCTTTGAGTTGTGGTGTTGGAGAAGAGCACTGAACATCCCATGGCCTGCCCAAAGAACAAACAAATATGTCTTGGAGAGGGTGTAGCTGGAGTGGTCCTTGAAGGAAAAGATGCTGAAGCTTCATCTCACATACTTTTGGCATGTTGTTAGGGAGGTTATTTATTCCTTGGAGAGGGATCTCATGCTTGGAAACGTGAAGGGACAGTGAAGGAGAGGAAGACAAGACCTTCGAACAGATGAGTTGACACAGTGACTGTAGTAATGGGTTCGAGAGTGTCTGAGATTATGAAGATGGGACAGGTTGAGGTTCAGGACAAAGTTCAGATCTGCTCATAGGATTGCTAAGTCATACTTGACTCGATGGCACCTAACAACAACAATGCATTGTTAACTATAAAAAAAACCTGCTAACAGGATGTAGGTAAATGGGCTCTGGTGGCATAGTGCATAATATGCTGGACTGCTAACCAAACAAGCAATTGAATGTACAGGATAAATACAGATAATTTTCTCTCACAAAGATTTACAGTCTTAGAAATCTGATGGAAGGTAGCTGTAAGTCACAACTCCATGGCAGAGGAGTATTTTTTGTTTTTAAATAAGTGTAGAAAAGTAAAGTCATTTAAGGTCAGGTCGATAGTAGGTAAAAGTTTACGGCATCAGCAAATTTTATATAGAACTGTAGTAGTGATGACTTAGGATTACCAGAAGAGGAGTAGAGGGGAGGAAGTTACCATTCCTTCATTCCCCAGATACCTGCTGAGTGCTTACTATGTGCTAGGCAGTACTGAAGGCTTTAGTGATCCAGAAGTCAACAAAATGATTGCAAAGCAAGATCAGGCAGGTCATCTCTGAGTATAGTAATCAGTGCGAACACACAAAAGACAAGAGAGTAGAGGGATATGAAATAAGAGCTGGTGATGGGCTTATATCATTTTCTTTTATTCTTTTTTGTGTATGTACCATCAAATCAGATCTGACTGGCACAGGAGAAGATTGCCCCTCCTTCAGCAGAACATTTGGTGGATTTGAACCATGCACCTCTGGCATTGCAATGCAGCTTCTTGCGACTAGGCCCCAGCGCTCCCAATGGGCTTATATTAAAAGGTCTTAAGTGCTAAGTTCTTTCTAAACAAATAGTTCCATCACTGTGGTCAGAATAAACTGCTTTTCCTTCTTTGTTGATCAGCTCCGCTGGTATTTCTATTGTTGCTAAAGTATGCTGTGCGTCAGAACTGACTCATCACCAGCCTTCCAGTGGGTGGGTTTTCAGAGGCAGTAAATAACATGGGAGGAGACTGCCCATCCTTTTCCCACAGAACAACTGGTGGATTTGAACCTTATGTCTTTGGGATTGCAGTACAGCTTCTTACCACTAGGCCACAGGAGCTCCCTTTTGGTCTTCCTAGATAACATAGTTAGCAGTATAACACAAACCAAACTAAAAAAATAGTGCACACAGAAAGATTCCAAGTGAGGTATGTGGAGAACAAAAAAGGCAAAATGATTAACAAAAGCTTTAATTTTCGGTCTATTTTTATCTTCCCATTTGCTATTTGCTATCACCAGTCTCGTCCTAGCAACAATCTCCCACTGGGTACTTGTCTACCTTGTGACTCAAGTCCTGAAGTTTCTGTACTTCCCTTCTTCCTAGCAGAAACACTGAAACAAAAGAAGATCCCATTTAAAATCCTTTCTCTAACCAACCAGGTTTTCCCTACTCAATCAGCAGTAGGTCTCTACTGAGTATTAGATAAAAAGTATTTTATCTTATGTCCAGCTTGGTGGGAAGGAACCTTGGTGATCTGATGGTCCTGTTGTTTTGTGCTTGGCTGATAACCAAAAGCCTAAAGGTTCTGTGAAAGAAGAGACCTGGTGATCTGCTTCTGTAAGGGCTACAGTCTGGACAACACTGTAAGACAGATCTATTCAGTCATATAGGTTACCTATGAATCAGAACTGGCTCAACTCACAACATACATTGGTTGAAACAGGCGAGGGACAGGATGAGACATTAGGGAGAAAATAAAAAAGCCATGGTTAACACTCAAGAGATTGAATTAAAAATAAAAGTAATATTGCCAAAAAAACATGAAAAAGGAGTAATTATAAGAAAAAAACAATCTATTCAAGAAAAAAATAGGGAAGAGAATGAACTCCAGATTATAATCTTGAAGGCCCAAAGTAGCCCAACAGTGTTGTCAATAGCCAAGAAAGAAGAAATAGCTTGGGAGCAGGAGGTTGGGAGGAGGGAAGAACCTGGTACCAGATTTAAGTGGGACATCATTAATAAGAGGATTCAAGGAAGGATATTCTGTCTGGCAAGGCTTGGAGATGTACAAGTAAACAGCATCATCATAAGGGGATTCATTGAAACTCTATGGACTAATGAGGGAATGTGTCAATTCCAGCGCAATTTCAAAGGACATGATCTAGCTTTGAAACTCTCATTCAGGGCAGACAGAGTTGCCCTTTTGGTACATTAATCTCTTCATTTTGGCTGATAATAGCAGGTGAGTGATTAATAAATTGAATTCATTAAATTGAAAGACAAGGATTATTATTATCTCACCTCATGTTCCACATTTTAATAGAATATGCTCTTTGCCTGCTTATAAAAAGTATGTGTTAAGAAAAATACACATAATGAGTATGTACAATTTTTCTGTAAAAGGTGTGATTTTAAAAATACATAATGCATTAGTACATATAATCTAGACTATTTCGCTCTTAAATATGCAATTTGCTTGAACATGAAACTGCCAGGGTCAATATGCATTTCTGTCCCCAAAGAAAATCTTGGCTACAGACCTATGTAAACAGAAAACCACTTTTAAAGAGGATTTGCTTTTTAAATGTGTTATTCTATATTTTTTAAAATAGGTAAAGATCAAGTTTTATACTCTTGACTAGATGTTTTTAGAATCTACATAATGCATTTTCTGTAAACAGATTATCTTAAGAATATTTTAGCATTTAATTATTACATCATTTAATATGGCTTTGAGCTCCTACATTTCAATAGAAATATATAATAATATAGTAACTGCTATTGCCATCAAGTTGGTTCCAATTAATAATGACCCTCCATTGGGTTTCTGAAACTGAAATCTTTATGAAAGGAGACTCTCTTTCTCCCATAGAGTGTCTGATGGATTCAAACTGCCAGCTTCTTGGATAGCAGCCTCTACCACCAGGGTTCCTTTTAAGTACTTAGCAGTGAAGATTTATTAGTACTTACCATATGCTGGACACAATGTGAAATGATTATTATACACTCTCTTAATATTCCCAACATCTCTTTGAATTAACTTTATTAACCCAAAATAGTCAAAACTGAGGCCCAGATTAAGTAATTTCTCCAAGGTCATACAGTTAGTTAGTGAGCAGAGCTAGTATTTTAATCTAGGTCTGATTCTGGTGCCATTTTCTTAATGATTGCTCCATGCTCCTACTCACAGAGCACTTTTGCTGTAAGGAGGGGCCAAGTTGACAGCAGCTAACACCCACCCTATGTTGGCTCCAAAAGTCATCATCAGTTTCATTGTGCAGGTTTTATGCCCACTAAACTCTACCTAAAAAATTACAGAACTGTTTGAGAAGAGATTAGATTTTATGCTTCATGTCTTCTTATTTACCCTTTTGGCTTCAACCAAGATCTGAATATTGAAGAGACAGTTGTGTGAAAATAAACCAATAAATATTTTTTTAGCTTATACTACCTTAGGGAACTCTGGTGGCTTAGTGGCAAGAAGCTGTGCTGTAATCCTAAAGACTTGCAGTTCGAGGACACCAGCCACTCCATGGGTGAAGGATGGTCAGTCCTCTCCCATGCAATTAACTGCCTCTGAAAACCTGCTGGAGGGTCAGCTATGGGTTGGTTCTCACTCAATGGTACATGACAACAACATAATGCCTTACTAATGCCAAGTATATTCTACACTACATTCAGCAGTGTACTAGGCATTATGTCTACTGGTAGGTAAAAGAGGTACATTAGAAGTAGGTGAAACCATCTAAGTATTACAGCTATAAGTATCATAATGTCATTCTTGGTATTTTAGGACAAGACTAAGGGAAGAAACCTAAACATATTTGAATCTTAACTACCCTATTAACCTATTTTGACCTTAAAAAATGACTATCTGAGCTACAGGGAGCTCTGGTGGCTCTGGTAAGGAATTGTACGGCCAACGTAAAGGTTTGAGGTTTGAATCCCCCAGCAGGCAGTCTCCTCTAATTTACTACCTCTGAAAACCCGCTGAGGGTCAGCTATGGGTCCATTGCAATTTGACAATACCTGACAACATCTGAGCTACAGTTTTGTAATATGAAAACTGCTTAATGAATGTCATAAAAATTCATTACAATACCAGAATACTCAAGTCTGAATCTTGGTTACCTCCTTTAAAAGCTGTGAGACATTTTGTTGGCAGCTCTAGGTGGAGGGCCGGCCGGCACCTAAGGCGAAAAGACGGTGGCAGCGAAAAAGACGAAAGAGTCCCTGGAGTTGATCAACTCTAGGCTCCAGCTTGTTATGAAAAGTGGATAATGTGTGCTAGGGTACAAGCAGACTCTGAAGATGATCAGGCAAGGAAAAGCCAAGTTGGTCATCCTCGCCAACAACTGCCCAGCCTTGAGGAAATCTGAAATTGAGTACTATGCCATGTTGGACAAAACTGGTGTCCATCACTACAGTGGCAATAGTACTGAAGTGGGCACAACATGCGGTAAATACTAGAGTATGCACACTGGCTATCATTTATCCAGGTGATTCTGATATCATTAGAAGCATGCCACAGCAGACTGGTGAAAAATAAATCATGTAATATTTTTCTTCAATAAAATTGGCCAGAGTTTGTTTTGGAAAAAAAGAAAGAAAGAAAACTCTGTGAGACCCTGTAAAATGGGGGTGGGAAGGTGGGGAAGAATAACTCTATCTCAAGTTGTGAGGATTAAATAACTTAATATATGTAAAGTATGCATAATAGTATTTAGCACACAAAATATGATATATTTGGGTATAATGCAACTCTTACATAATACATACCCAGCACTTGACCCATAGTGACCTCATGTATCAAAGTGGAGTTGTACTGCCTTCCCCCTTAGATTACCATTGTACTTCAATTTAAATTATTTCCTTGACATATTTTTAAATCACCTTTATGAATATATAATTTAAATTCCATAGACAGCAAATATTTAACTTGTATAATTGATAACAAAGTTTTAACACTTCTGTAATGTTGAACTTGGAGAAGTTCAATATCAGCAGTCAAAACAAGGGCAAGGGACTGTAGCACAGATGATCAACTATTCATATGGAACTTTAAATGGAAGCAGAAGAAAAGGAAAACAAGCCCACAAGAACCAAAATACGACCTTGAACCTACACCAACAAAACTTAAAAACCATCTTGAGAATAAACTAGATGCAGTGAATACTAAATACTAACTACAGAAGATAAGACAAACTGCAAGGTACCATCAAGGACATCATACATCAGGAAAGCAAAAGAGCATTACAAAGACAAGAAGGAAATAACCAAAATGTGTATCAAAAGAGATCTGGAATAGAAATAAACTAAAATAAGGATAAAGAATATTCAAGTAAGAGTTCCAGGCAAAAAAATTCCAAAGGGCCGCTCAAGAAGACAAAGCAAAATATTATAACAGTATGCAAAAAGCTGGAGCTACACTCATCATTTCTCAAGCTGAAAGAACTGAAGAACAAATCAAAGCTCACATCGCAATACTGAAGGATTCTGTGGGCAAAATCTTGAATAATCCAGGAAGCATCAAAAGAAGATGGTCACTGTACCAGAAAGTATTGCTCAACACTGAACCATCTCAGGTAGAATCATATGATCGAGAACCAGTAGTACTAAATACAGTACTAGAATACAACCAAGCTTCACTGAAGTTATTGGCAAAAAATAAGACCCCAGGAATTAATGGGATACCAATAGAGGTGTTTCAGGAAACAGATGCAGCCCTGGACATGCTGACCAGTCTGTGCCAAGAAATCTGGAAGACACTTAGCTGGTCAAATGACTGGAAGAGATCCATATTTGTTCTCATTCTAAAATGTGACCCAACAGTGTGGAAATTACAGAACATTGAGTGTTGTGGTGTTGGAGAAGAGTGCTAAATATCCCATGAACTGTCAAAAGAACAGAGAGACCTCTTGTAAAAGGTGCAACCAGAGGCTGGGAAAAGTGTATCCAGAGTGCTTCTTAGAGACAAAGTGCTTCATCTCTCATACTTTGGACATATTGCTAGGAGATGCTGTACCTTGGAAAGGACTACCATGCTTTGGTCAGCAAAGGAAAGGAAAACTGTCAACAAGATGGTTTGACACAGTGACTACAGCAGTGGACTCCAGTATGTCAGAGACAATGGGGATGACACCAAAATAGAACAAGGTTCAGATCTTTTGTTCCTGGGGTCACTATGAGTCATAGTTGACTCAAAGGCATCTAACAACAACATAATTAAAATATTTAGTAATCTATCATCCTTATGAGTTGTCTCTTGCTTAAACAAGATAAGGTAACCACTTACCTGATTTCTGTCACTTTAGAGTAAGTTGAAGTTTAGATTGGAAAAGAAGAATTTCCTTTCTCTTTATGAGTTATGTCATTGTATCTATCTATGAAGCATATTTTGTTTATTTATATGTCAATGGACATCTACTATCTTTTAGTTATTATGAACACAGGAGAAAGATGGGCAGTCTCCTCTCATTCAATTACTACCTCTGAAAACTCACTGCAGGGTCAACTATGGTTTCGTTCCAACTCGACAGTACACAACAACAGTTATTATGAAAGGGAGCTCTGGTGGCGAAGTCCATAGCAAGTTGTACTGCTAGCCCAAAGGCTTAAATTCACCAGCAACTCCACCAGAGAAACACAGGCATTCTACTGCCATTCAGCCTTGGGAACCAATGGAGAATTGCCCTGAGTTGGAACCAACTCAATGACAGCCAAGTTTGAGGTTTTTTAAGTTTTTATGAACATTGGTATACAAGTGTCTGTTCATATTCATGCTTTCAGTTTTGTAGAGTATGTACGTAAGAGTGGAATACATGGTTTAATAGGAATTTCATGTTTAACTTTTCAGGGACTGCCTAACTGTTTACCACAGCAGGCCTGCCATTTCACAGTTTGCCAGCAATAGGTAAGTGTCCTAATTTCTCTATATCTTTGCCAACATCTGTTGTTTTCTTTTTATATTTATCTTTGTGAGAATGAAGTGATACCCCATTGTGGTTTCTATATCCATTGCAAAAGGTGAATTGCACTGGGAAAAATCTGCTGCCAGGGACCTTTCCAAAGCGCTAAAGAGCAAGATGTCATAGTAGAGACAGGTGCGCCTGATCCCGGCTATGGTCTTCACAGTTACTTGCTATGCATCAAAGAGCTGGACAGTGACTAAGGATGATAGAAGAATCGATGCCTTTGAGTTGTGGTGCTGGAGAAGAATTTACCTTAGAGTGCAAAGAGAACCACCAGGTCTGTTCTGGAAAGGGTAAAACCAAGTTGCTTTTTGGGGGAAAGGATTTTGAAGCACCATCTCACATACTTTATGGGCATGCTGCCAGGAGGGACCAGTCCATGGAGGACATCATGCTTGGAAGGGTAGGGGGACAGTAAGAAGAGGAAAGCCAGGATGAGATGGATTGACACAGTAACTGGGGAAATCGAGGTAGTAGGTATGTCAGAATCAGTGAGATTTGCTCAGGACAGGGCAGGGTTCAGAGCTATTGCACATAGGGTTTCTATGAGTTGCAGGTGTCTTGACGGCACATAACAGTGATGACGACTGATACTATTCCATTGGAAGGGATATTGTGCTTGGAGTGGTGACAGGTCAGCAAGAGGGGAAACCCTCAATGAGACAGATTGACATGGTGACTATAGGAATGGGCTCAAATGTGTCAGAGATAATGAAGATGACACAGAATAGGACAGGGCTCAGTTCTGTGGTTCATAGGCTCACGATGAATTGTACTCAGCTCAATGGCACCAAACAACAATAACAATTGATGACCAGGAGTATCTTTTCATGTGCTTATTGGCCATTTACATTTCTTGGAGAAAATATTTCTTCAGGTCCTATCGTCCATTTTTAATTAATTGTCTGTCTTCCTTTTGGGGGTTAAAGTGTAGGAATCTATATAAATATAAACCCCCTTATCAGGTTTTCAAAATCTGTCTCCCAATCAGCAGGCTATTTTACAGTTTTGTTGATAAAATCCTTTGATATTCAGAAGTTTTACATTTTTATGGAAGTCCTAGTTATCTAGTCTGTCTTCTGTTTCTTGTGCTTTTGTTGTCACCTCTTAAGAATATATTGTTTAAAGCAAACCATGAAACATTACCCCTATATTTTATTCTAAGAGTTTTATTTCTTATATTTAGGTCCTTGATCCATTTTAAATTAATCTTTGGATAAGATGACCTGGGTTTATTGGTTATTTGCCAGAAACCCAGTTGTTCCAGTACCATTTTATTAAAGAGACAGATTAATAACAGTCCCTGTAGCAATGGGCTTGAACCAGGTGGAGATCATGCCTAGATCAAGGCTAGAACAAAGTTCTGATCAGTTGCTCATAGGTTTGCTATGGGTTATAGTCCATTCAACAGCATCTAAAAACAACAACATTCTTTCCCCTGTAGGATGGACTTAACATTCCTGTCAAAAATCAGCTGAGCTTAGATATGTGAGTTGATTTCCAGACTATCAGTTCTAGTCCACTATTCTAAAAGTATGTCTTTATACCAATACCAGATTGTTTTCATTACTGCAGCTTTATAGAACATGGAGTCTCCATTAGTTAGAACTGACTCAACAACTGGTTTGGTTTTGCAGTGTATTTTGAGACCAGGTAGAGCTGATTTTCCTACTGTGGTCTTTCTTATTAAGACAAGACTGTTTTGACTATTTGGGGGCACTTGCCATTTCATACAGGTATGAGGATCGGCCAAGAAGGCTGTTGGAATTTTGCATTGAATCTAAGCATTTCTACAGATGTGTCATCTTTAATTTCCTTCAGTAATTATCATTTTCAGCGTACAAATCCTTCACTTCCTTGTTAAGTTTATGGACACATAGTTTAAGTTTATGGACACATAGTTTACTATTTTACATGCTATTATAAATGGAATCATTACCTTAATTTCTTTTTCAGATTGCTCATCAGTGCTGTATACAAGTCTGGTTTTTGCATGTTGCCTTTTTTTATCCTGACACAGTAAATTAATTTATTAGCTCTAGTAGCTTTCTTTTGGCTTCTTTAGAGTTTTACACATTGGATCTAATGTCATCTGTGTAAAAGGATAGTTTTCCTTTTCCTTTCCTATTTACTTTTTTATGTTGGCCCCACTTGCAGTACAATATTGTAGTTGATGCCACTGAGTCAACTCCCCACCCTAGTGACCCTGTGAACAACAGATCAATGCCTCTTCCTCTCCTGTTCCATCCTCACAATCTTTGTAACGCTTAAGCGCATTGTGTCAATCCATCTCATAAAAGCTCTCCTCTTTCACTGACCTTCGACTTTGCCAAGAAGACAAACCCAGCTTGGAGGAAGTGCAACCATGGTGCTAGTTAGAGGCAAGGAACTTCATCTCATGTGCTTTGGGCATGTTGTCAGGAGGAAGCAGACCCTGGACAAAGATCTTGAATAGCAGTGTTAAGAGTAGGCGGCCTTCTCAATCTTCCTGCGTCCAGTACAAGTTTATTACCATGTTAGCCAGAGCATAAATGCCCATTATCTGATTGAGGAATTCCCTATCTATCTGTAATTAAAGTGACCTTTTTGTGAAAGCAGCTTGGATTTTGTCAACTGCCTTGTCTGTGTCACCTGAGATGATCATGTGGCTCATTTTCTTTGGTCTAATAATTTGGTGTTATTACGCCGATTTTTTTTCCCAGTGCAGAATCACTCTTGCATTACTGGGATGTTTGATCACGGCATATAGTCATTTTAATATATTTTTTTTAATCTGTCTGCTGGTATTTTAGGTTGAGGAGTTTTGCTTGTATAAGTCATAAGGAATACTGATGTATTTTTCTTTTCTTGTGTCTTTTTCTAGCTTTGGTAGCAGACTATTGCTAGCCTCATACAATACGTTAGGAAGAATTCCCTCCTCTTATATTTTTTTGAGAAGTTGAAGAAGAATTAGTATTACTCCTTACATAAATATTTGGTAAAATCCCCCAGTGAAGCCATCTGGTCCAGGATTTCTGTCTGAAAGTTTTTATTATTGATTCAGCTTTTGTTGCTTTTTACACACTTGTTGGTATAAAGAAATAGAAGTATTTCTATATGAAATTAATGTAGGAAGTTTATGATCTTCTAGCAATATGTCTACTTCATCTGTTTGTTGATTTTATTGATTTAAAACAACAACTTTGGGTTTCCTTATTTCTGTTGTTTCTCTATTTAATGTACTTCTGCTCTGATCTTTCTTAATTCTTTTCTCTGGTAATTTTGGCCTTGGTTTACTCTTTCTTTTTTAGACCTTCATGTTTTAGTGTTATGTTACGGATTTCAGGCAGATCTTTTTATAAAATAGGTGTTTCCCACTCAAATTTGTCAATAAGCACGATCTTCACTGTACTCCTTACATTTTGTGAGCTGTTTTCGTTGATTTTTTTCTTTTCATTTTAATTCAGTGTGGTTTACATACTATGTGCTTCCTCTTCTGACTTCCTCCTTAGCCCACTGGTTAATAGTCTGTTGTTTAATTTCCACATATTTGTGTGCTTTCCACTCTTCTGCTTTAGTTTTATACTGTTGTGGTTGGAAAAGATGCTTGTATGATCTACGTGACCTATCATATGGTTTATCTTGTATAAAACAGAGCAGATCCTAAGTGCACTGGAAGAGTATACCCTGCTGATGCTGGCAAAGTATTATATGCATCTCTGTTTGTTTTAGTTGTAGTGCTGAACAGGTTCCCTATTTCCTTGTTAACTCCTGCCCCTAAATTAGTTCTCTCAGTTATTGAAAATGCTAGAGGGGTGTGTGTGTGTGTGTGTGTGTGTGTGTGTGTGTGTATTATTTGTGATAAACCAAGCCTCTTGTTATTCTATATAATGTCTTTATCTCTTATAATGGATTTTTGACTTAGATAGATACCATCTATCTCATCTGGTATTATTAACCCCAGTTGTTTTTTTTTTGTTTATTCTATACATGAAGTGTTTGTGGTTGGTCTACGTGTGTGTGTGTGTGTGTGTGTGTGTGTGTGTGTGTGTGTGTGTCTGTTCCTTCAATCCATTTGTGCCCTTGTGCTTAAGCCAGGTATCCTACAGATAGCATTTATTTTGTTGGATCTTGTGGGTTTTTGGTTTAGTTCTGTTTTTCCAATCCACCCTGCTGTTCTCCTTTTGTTGGGAATGTTTATTCCATTTATATTCATGGCATTTACTAATAGGTAGACTAGTGGTGTGGTTGTTGTTGTTGATGATGATTGCTTTTGAGTCGAGCAAGAGCACAACTCACAGTGATTCCATGAACAAAAGCCTAAAACCCCTCTACAGCTATCGACATTTATCAAAGTTCATAGAGTTTTCAGAGGCATATTATTTAAGAAGTGGATGCCACTCCTGCTTCCAAAGCGGTGTGGTGAATAGGTACATTCTAAAGCAGGTGGTTTGAATCTACCAGCTACTCAAAGGGAAAAAAGATGGGTAGTCTCCTTCCATGTGATTTACAGCCTCTGAAAACTCACTGGAGGGTTAGCTATGAGTTGGTTCTCAACTGCCAGAACATTTTTGAATACTGACTTATGTTGTATGTATGTAATACCTTCTTTGTCCCTTAATGCTTCCAATACCACCAACTTTTGTGCTTTCTTGTTTTCATATTTGATCCCCTTCTCTTTTTGTGTGTATTTTTAAGGTATTTTTATCATTACTATCAGGAATATATTTACCAACTTACATTTTAATAATCTAGTTTAAATGAATACCAACTTAACTGCTGCTTAATTGATACATACTTTGTCCCTTCTTTATTTATATCACTGGCGTCATCTATTCCATCTTTATACATTCTATCATATATATGGGTGAATTCAAACCATCACCCATTTGGTGCTCTGTAAATAAATGTACGTTTATCCTTCATTTCTCTTATACTTACTCATGTAATTGCCTTTAATGGATCATTTTTTCAATGTATGACGTCAGGTTATTTTCTAGTGACTGTCCCTTCATATCTGAAGGACTCCTTTTAGCCTTTTTTATAGAACTAGTTGCTTCACAGGAGAAGGATGACTGTCTCTGAAAACCTGATGGAGAGGCAGCTATGAATTGGTTTAAACTAGGCAGCACACAACATAACAAACGAGTCTAACAGTTATGAACTCTCCCTGCTTTTATCTGGCAATGACTTAATTTGACCCTCATTGTAAATGGTAGTTTTGCTAGATATGGTATTCTTGGTTGACAGCTCATATTTTTTAAGCCTTTTAAATGCCATTTCATTGACTTCTGCCCTCAAGGCTTCCGAGGCAAAACTGGTACTTAATCTTTCTGGGGATCCTTTATGACTATTTGCTTTTCAGAGCTTCAGTGTGGTTCTCTTGCAATTTCTCTTACTTGGAGTTCATTGAGCTTCTTGGCGTTGTAGCTTTCTCTCATTCATCAGCTTGGAAAAAATTTTGTTATTATTTCATGACATGGTTTTCTTGGTCTTTTCTCTTTTTTTAAAATAAAACTTTTATTTTATACTTGTTTAGTTCCAAAGTTCATATACATTGTTTTCACACTGGCTCTTTCACCTTTCCTTTACCCACCATTCCCTCCACCCATCAAATTATGTGACCCTGTGATTAAGCCCTCTCCCGTCCTCACCCTTCTGCTCCCCTCCCTGCCTTAGGCCCTCATACACATTCTACAATAATGGTCTTATACAGTATTTGTCCTTATGGGTCTGAGTTAGTTCATTTAGCATAATGCTTTCCAGTCCTTCCCAAGTTCGGTAGTAATTTACAAAATCATTAATTTTTTTGCCTTTTCTATCTCATATCCTTCAATGATTCCCAAAATACATATGCTTGGTGGTGGCCCACATTTTCATTTCCTAGTCCTATGAGTCATATGGAACTTAACATGAACACCACCTAGAGGCCTGAGCCATCTTTCTTGTTCCTTAGTCTCTTGAGTTTAGAGTACTTTATAAATTGATTCCTTTTTTTCCTCCCAGTTCTAATATTTTATTAAATCTTTCCAGGGAGTCTTTAAGTTCAGTTCTTTCAGTATTCATGTAGAGGCCCTTTTTTCCTTTTTTATTGTGATTTTTTAATGAAAGTTTACAGAAAATTTGGATTTTCATTCATTGTTGCCTATTTTCCTCCCTCCTTCCCCCTCCTTCAGTGCACTTTTTTTTTAATATTCATTCAGTGTTGCACAATTTTCTCTCTCCTCTTTCCCCTTCCCCAGTCCTCTTTGTAGTGTACCTCTTATTCTGGATTGTTGTCAGACATATAATGCCTAATCGTATATTCCTTTTAAATAATTCTCTCCCTCATCTGTTCCAATGCAGTGTTCATATCTATCCCCTCTTTTCCTAGTTTCCCCTGCAATCCCCAATGTCAGTTTTGGTTTAACAGTATTGTTATGCAGTATTTGTCCTTTTGTGACAGAGATATTTAACTTGACATAATGTCCTCCAGGGTCACCCATGTTTGTAATGTTTTACAAGTTCATTATTTTTTAGTGCTGCATCATATTCCATTGTGTGAGTACGCCATAGTTTTTCTATCCATTTGTTGATGGGCACTTGCGTTGCTTTCATCTCTATTGTGAATAAAACAGCAATAAACATGAGTGTGCATAGATCTGTTTGGGTGGCAGATCTGGTTTTGTTAGGATATATTTCTAATAGTAGAATTGCTGGGTCAAATGGTATTTCTGTTTCCAACTTTTTGAGAAAGCACCAGAATGCCTTCCATTGTGCTTGCAGCATCTAGAGTTTTTTAGAGTAGAATCTACTTCTATATTTTTGTTTTATACATATATCATCTTCCTGATTCTTTTATATGGCTTTCTTTTATTTATATATATATATATATAATCTTCTTTTATATCCTTCTATATGAGCTTGTTTCATTCTTTTGGTTTATCTGTTCATTATTTGTACTTCTGTCCTTTCGACTTGTTTACTTCAATCAGACATCATTTCATCATTTCCAGTTTCTTTATGTACTTTGTGATGTGTTTTCATTGTTGAATCAGGGATATATGAATTTTCGAAGTTACTGGCTTGATCAAGTCCTCTATATATACAGTATTTTCAGCAGTTCTAATGCCTGCAAGAAACAGAGAAGCAGGCTTGGCTTATTACTCCTACTCCTTCCTAAAGATATCGTTAGCTTAGACGAGAGCCACATTTCTCTCTTTTTGGCTCCTAGATAGATAAAAACCACACACTCATGGGATCAAGTATGGAGGAAGACTAGCAACAACCTGCGTTATGCAGATGACACAACCTTGCTTGATGAAACTGAGGACCTAACTAAAGCATTTGGTGCAGACGGTCAATGACTGCAAGCTTCAAAAGGATTGAAGCTCAACATCAAGAAAACAAAGATTCTTACCACTGGGCTACCTGGCAACATCATGATGGACAGAGAAGAGATTGAGATTACTAACAGCCTCAGCTTGCTTAGTTCAACAATCAACACTCTTGGTACCAACAGCTAGGAAATCAAAAGACAAATTGCATTGGGAAAGTTTGCTGTCAGGGACCTCTCCAGAGTAATGAAGAGTAATAGTATCAGTCTAGAGACTTAGGTGCACCTGATCCAGGCCATGGTCTTTGCAATTACTTGTGCATCAGAGAGCTGGACAATGACTCAGAATGCTAAAAGAATCAATGCTTTTGAGTTGTGGTACTGGAAAAGAGTATTAAATATACCATGGACTGCTAACAGAATAAACAGATCCATCCTAGAGAGGGTGATTCCAGGCTGCTCTTTGGAAGCAGGATTTTGAAGCTTTGTCTCACATATTTGGGGCATGTTTCCAGGAATGACCAGTCTTTGAAGAAGGACATCATGCTTGGAAGGGTGGAGGGACAGCACAAGTAAGGAAAATCCTGGATGAGATGGAGTGACTCAGTGACTGGGAGGTAGGTGTGTTGAAAACAATGAAATTGGCTCAGGATAGAGCAAGGTTCAGAGCTACTGTACAGAGGGTCCCTATGAGTCACAAGTGACTTGATGGCACATAACAATAATGAATATACCTGCAGATGGGGCACAGCCTTCAATCCTTGGTTACTCCTCCCTCCCTCTTCTTCAGCAAGATTGAAGTTTCAGACTCTCAAAACGCCTCAAGAATTATCTGAATATATACCTTAAAAAGTCTACTAGCAGAATTGTCCAATTTTTTCATAGCCATGAACTTGAGCCATTCCCAGTGTACAAGGAGAGCTATGCATTGGCTGGGGTGTGAGTGCATCTGTGGCCCCACTGCAGCCATCATCTGCAGTGACAGGATGGGGCGGAGCAGGAACACCCTCAATGGTCTGCCAGAGAGATCTGTTCTGTTTATTTTGGACCCAAAGATAGGGGCCCTTCCCAAGCACATGCAAGCCATGAGTTGGCCTGGGGTGTGGTGAGGCTGTAGATACGGTGCAGCTGTCTGCTGCTGTGTTGGGAGGGAGGAGAAGCAGGAACAAGGGGAGAAGTGCTTGTCCCACCATGTGTTCGCTGTCCTTCTGACTCAGTTTGCAGCTCCCTGAGGTAGAGCTTTGCCCACTATTTCAGAATTTTCACTGAGCTGATACACACTTTTAGTTCCTTTTCCTCATGACTATGTGGAGTCAGACTCTTAGATCTGCTTATGCTGCTGCCTGACCCATCTGTTACTGAGAAGAATTCCTTTAGGGTTTTCTGGGCTTTACCCGCAGAAGAAACACAGGCCTGAAGTAAATCATCAGACTTTGTTCTCTCATGGTGCCACTGGGCGAATTCAAACCATCAACCATTTTGTTAGCCGACCATTGCTAACCAGTCCAGTAACAGCAAAACCATTTGTGCCACCAAGGACCTTTTTAAAAAGTTACAGCATATACATCTCTAACTTATTACTTTCTACCTTTGGATTACATTGTACTATTTCACATATAGTTAAAGAGCCTTACAATAGTGCACTTCCATTTCCAAGGGAGCGGTGAAAATATCCAACATCCAAGTAGGATATTCTCCCTTCCCTGTCTCTCTCACAGTTTTCTAGTGGTTTAAAGTGAATCTACTAATTAATTAGTTTTTTTAAAAAAAACAAACAAACTAACATTCCTAGTGAGTGAGATTATTCCAAATTTCTTGGCATGGAGTAAGTACTTAGACTTGCATCTTTAAAAAAAAAATCTATCTCAATGGTATTAACATCAGTTCCTGGAAGAGGTCCACATTTGTGCCCATTCCAAAGAAAAGTGATCCAATAAAATGTGTAAATTATCAAAGAGTAACATTACTATCACAAACAAAAATTTTCCAAAAATAATCCAAATATTTGTCAGAAATTCAAGTTATAGCAAAGGATATATATTGAGATAGCTCACTACTATGGTCAGTCTTGTTAGCTAAAAAGTAGATAATATCAGAAAGATACTTACTTGTGTTTTACTATGCAAAGGCATTTAACTGTGTGGATCATAAAGCATTATGGTTAACACTGTGAGGAAGTTCACTGTGAGGAATTCCAGAACACTTTACTTGTGCTAATGTGGAGCCTGTATGTGAACCTGGAAGCATTCATGTAGACAGAACAAGGGGATACCACAGTTTCAGATCAGAAAAAAGTATGTGTTAAGGTTTTAACTTTTCACCATACTTAGCTTATTTGCTGAGCAAATGTTCTGAGAAGCTGGTGTATGAAGAAGAATATGGGATTAGGATTGGAGGAAGACTTATTAGCAAGCTGAGATATACAGATGACATAACTGTGCTTGTTAACAGTGAAGAGAACTTGAAATACTTATTGAGAAATACCTAATCCTTCAGTATGGACTGTATCTCAACATTAAAAAAATAAAAACTCTTCACACGTGGACCGACAAGCAACATGATGATAAATGGAGAAAAACTAAAAATGTCAAGGATTTCCTTTTATTTGGGTCCACAATCAATGTCTCTGTAAAAAAGAATTGAAGAATCCAAGGATGGGCATTTGATAGCATTGGATAAATCTGTTTGTAGTTTTTAAAAAAGAACTCTTTAAAGTGTTTAAAATCAAAGATGCCACTTGGAGGACAAGGTGAGCCTGAGCCTAGTCATGGTGTTTTCAGTCCCCTTGTGTGCTTGTGAAATAAGGAAGACGGAAGGAGAACTGATGCCTTTGTAGTGTTAAGTATGTTAAATAGAGTATGGACTGCCAGAAGAATAAACAGGTCTTAGAAGGAGTACAGCACAATACTCCTGAGGAGTAAGAACAGTGAGACTGACTTACATGCTGCAGGACATGTTATCAGAAGGGACTGGAGAAGGACATCATGCTCAGTAAAGCAGAGGGTCATCAAATAAAGAGAAGACACGCCCCATGAGATGTACAAACTCCGTGTGACTGCCACAGTGGGCTCAAATACTATTAGGATTATGAGGACGAAGCAGGACAGGAACAGTGTTTGGTTTTGTTTTACACAAAGTTTCTGTGATTTGGAACAGACTTGATGAAACCTAACATCATAACATTATCAACAGTGAAGAGATGGGTTTCAAACCATAGATATTTATTATCTTTACTTTGTTTTTTTTTCAATACAGTTTAACTCTGCTTGTATAAACCTACTAAAGCACTCTATTTCCTTCATTCTATAACTCCATGGTTTTATTAAAATTGAATATGAACGATAATAGTATGCCAGACAGATTCCAAAGGTAAAGGCAAATCCCATGTAACTCCTTTAACAGTGACACTAGATTGTTGAAAATTGATGCTTGAATCTATTGCTGACAGCCTAAGTATGTTCCTAAGTATATCATTATTAAGCAAATCCCATTACAAAAGATCAGGTCCATCTTTTCCATTCCTGAATATTAGCACTTATGGCCAAATATATATTTTATAGGAAGACAGTATAAAAATTCTAAAAGTTTCTTGTTTTAGATTACCAAATAGCTACTTTCAAATTGTCACAGAATGGTGATCTTGGTTACAGCAAACAGAACTAGAAATCTTACAAAATAAGATCGGGTCATTCTATGTCCAGTCCTTTTATTTTAGCTGTATCACTTTAAAGATGAAAGTGGGCCTGACCCAGGCCAAAAGGAGTATTGTCAGTTGCATGTGAAAGACAATCAGTGGAGGTTTGTGTGATGCTAAGACACAAAGCAGGTTCCAACAGAGCTTGCAGGCTCTAAAATGAACTAAGAAGAAAGCCTTGTTATCTAGTTCTCAAAATAAGTCATTGAAAATCCTATGATTACAATGGTCCAACCTGCAATCAATCATGAGCATGGAGTAGGACTGGGTAGTGTTTTGCTTCATTGTGTATGGAGTTGCCATGCATTAGAGGTTAACTTCACAGCAGGAATTTACAACAAGCCTTTATACGTGTACTACTATAAATATATAAAGGAGAAAAGCTAAGCATTTGGGTGTAAACACCCTCTTGTTTTGGCTAAGGGAAGGAACTCTGGCAGCCTTGTCTATAGGGAGTTGTCTGTTAACCCAGAGGTGGTACCTTTCTGGTGATTTGTGTCCGTTAGCCTCCTGGGAAGAAAGATGGGCAGTCTACTCCTGTGCCATGTCCAGCCTCACTGGAGGGTTCGTGTGAGTCAGTTCCAACTCAGTAACAATGAGGATGAGTTCTGGAGTTTATTTTTGCATAGTCATAACCTGAAACTTTAAAAAATAATTTTTAATCACTGTATTAATAATCTTTTCTTCATAACTTATGGTCATCATAATGAATGTTATTCTCTATTACCATATCCTTATTTTTCACTTGAAACACTGTAAAGAATGTAAAATGGTCTAATTTTGGTGTCTTGCCATCATTCTGTCTTGGGGGCAAGCTATGCCATTGATAGCAGCCAGACTTGTTTTTCTAAAGGACAAATCTGATTGCATCACAAAATGTATCACAATTCCTTGGGCAAGAAAGGGGCATGAGAGGATTTCTGGGGTTGTGACAAATGTTCTTTCTGTGATCTGGGTACTGATTGCATGTGTGTAAACTCAGTGACATATATACTAATGATTGGTACAATTTATAATTTGTTTCATGTCAATAAAAATTATATTAAAAGTACTGAACTGCGAATATTCATAAAAATTAGTGACTTCATAACCTATATCCTTGGGATTTAAACAGTTACTTTCTCTATAAAGGGAGCTCTGGTAGCTTAGTAGTAAGGAATTGTGTTGCCAACCCAAAGGCACACAGTTCTAATCCACCAGCTGCTCTACAGTAGAAGAATGCATAGTCTCCTCCTGTGTGATTTGTTGTTGTTGTTGTTGTTTAATGCCGTCGAGTCGTAGACGACTCACAGGGACTCTATGAATGAACAGCCTGAGCACTGTTCGTACACAGAATTTCCAGAGGCAAGCCATTTTGGAAGTGGATGCCGCTCCTGCTTCCAGGCTTGATTTAGTCGGGAAGCTTCAGCCAACACTGTGATTTACTGCCCCTAAAAACCCACTGCTGGGTCAGCTGTGAGTTGGCTCCAAATTGGCAGCACTAAACAACAAATTTTTCTGTAAGATAAAAGTACTCTGTCAATTTGACCCATAACATTTACCTGAAATGTTAACTCCTGTCTCTACCCAACCATAAGCTCTAATAGTACATAAACATTCAGACCTCTTGTATAAAATCCTATGTATGTATCGCTCAACTATAAATAAAGGTAGACAGGAAGGTCATTACATTTAGTTGTATGCTACAAGAATTTGTTAAAGTTTCATAGCAGATAGGCTATGGTCATAATCTTGTAGTTTATTAAAAGCACTATAGTTAAATTACATCATCTTTGGATTGTTTTGCCAATGGTATAAACATCTAACTGGAATTTTTTTAAAAAATCTCTATACTTAAAAAGATACATCAGTAAGGGGGAAAATATTCTTTGATAAAATATATATGAAAATTCTGTAATCTAAAAGCTGAAGTGAATTTAACCTTGTCTCACGTCAGACCTGTCTCAATATTTTTAAGAGTTTCTTTAAAATTAGGTATGTGCTTTGTATACATTGTCTTTAGTTCACTAGGTCAAAAGTTAAAAATATGGGGTCATCAAGTAAATTAAATGTTAACAGCAAAAATTAAAAGACTTAAATTAAAAACATAGGGCTTAATTCTGTGATGAAAAAGTGTTCCCACAAGGGCTGTATAAACTGTTCACCTATTTAAAATAAATTACTTCTTCCAGAACTGTTTTAACAGGTTAATTTGTTTCAAACACATAAGCATTTCTTAGCCAAAAGGGCATGTGCTATATTTTTTGTCCCCATAGAGTATGTCTACATGAGATAATTTTTATTAATTCAGAACAGAAATGTATCATGAGACTCACCTCTCATGGAGAGCTGGTCACATATCCTCAGCCATTATGGGTAGACCAGACAATCGCATTTGTATTTTTTATGAAAAATAAATATAAAAGGATTGTAGTAGATTTCTGGCTCCCAGGTACCCTAGCTTCCAGGACCATGTTCATCCAATTAAAGATTTATCTGAAATTCATGAATTTTATTTTTGCAAGTTTTTCTTCTATTCCATATAATATTTACTAAACTTTTCTATTTTTCCTTTTATAAATTTCCACCAATAGAACCAGTTCTATTATTATCTAAAGTTATTCACTAAATAAAAGGATTTTAATGGCTAAATCACAAAAAGTTCATAGCCAGCCTGTGGTACATTTCAGACCATATACAAAGTGATTGACCATCTACCACCTGGGCGCCTCTTTTTGAGATAGAATTTAGTAAACCTTAATCAGAAAAATGAAGTAAAGACAGTACAATGTTAAACATTATAAAATCATTAAAGAAAGAAAGACTGTTTGAGAGGGAAAGGAGAAATTCAGTTGTCTTCAGGATTGAAAAACAATGATGATGTTGTTAGGTGCCGTCAAGCTGAGTACAACTCATAGCGACCCTACGAACGGTGGATCGGAACCAGCACTATCAGGCGGTGTCCTCACCATCCCTGATCCACCGGCACTGCGGTTACAGTCACTGTACTGATCCACCTTGGTGAGGATCTTTCTCGCTTTCATTGACCCTCCACCTAGTACTCTTATTTAAAGAATAGATTCTTGAAATTGGTGAAGGATATCGTATATACAGTGGACTGTCAAAAGAACAAATCTGTACTGGAAAAAGTGTAGTCAAGAGTATACCTTGAAGTAAGGATGGTGAGACTTTGTCTCCCACACTTTGGCATACTATCAGGAGACAAGAGGATGCCTGTGTTGGAGAAAAAGGGCATTATGCCTAGAAAAGCAGAGTCAGCAAAAGAGAAGACTCCCAACAAAATGGATTGATTCGGTGGCTACCACAATGCTTGCTTGTTTTTTAAATGTATTTACTCTGTTGTTTTGCATTTCAGTTGTTTTCCAACTTTTAAAAAAATATGTTATCATTCTTTTTGTTTGCTTTGGGCACAATGGGTTTAAATACAGCTGAGATCATGAAAGATCAGATGTGGTTTTGTTCTGTTACGTATAGGATTAATAAGAATCAGAACTAGCTCAAGAGTTGTTGCTGCTGTATACGGCCAAGTAGGAAAACAGGTTTTCAGTGGCAGTAAATCACACAGGAGGAGACTGACTTTCTTTCTATGGAAGAGCTGGTGTATTCAAACTATGTACTTTTGGGATAACAGTACAATTTCTTTACCACTAAGCCACCAGAGTCCCCAGCTCAAGAGTAGGTAGGAATATTTCTTCTTAGCCCTCGAAGGCATTTTTCAACAATTAATAATGAAAACAAAGAGGCATGCTTTCATTTTCTTAACGTTCTATGATTCCAAATCTGTTGTTGTCATTGTTACATGTCATCAAATCAAGGATGGCTCAGTGACCCTATGAATGACAGTTCCTGTCATATCCTGTACTATCTTCACCATCTCCAACACATTTAAGCCCACTGCTCCAGTCACTGTGGCAATCCATCTCATTAAGGGTATTCTTCTCTTTCACAGACCTTGTTGGCCTGGTAGTAAGGAGTTGTGCTGGAAAACTAAAGGTACACAGTTCAAATCCACCAGATGCTCTGCAGGAAAAAGATGGGTAGTCTTCTCCTGTGTAATTAACTGCCTTTGAAACTCACTGGAGAGTCAGCTATAGGTCAGTTCCAGCCCAACAGTACTCAACAACACCAGCTACCTTTCTAAGCTTAATGTCTCCCTCCAGGAAACAGCCTTAATATCTCCCTCCAGGAAACAGCCCCTCCTAACAACATGTCCAAAGTATATGACATGAAGCTTTACATCCTTGCCTCTAAGAAGCATTCTGGCTGCACTTTCTCCAAGATATATCTGTTTGTTCTTTTGGAAGACCATGAAATATTCAGTACTTTTCTCCAAGACCACAACTCAAAGGCATTGATTCTTCTGTCATCCTTATTTAGATGCATAACAGATAAATGAAAGACCATGGCCTGAATCAGGCACACTTTAGTCTTTAAACTTACATCATTGCTCTCCAGGACTTTAGAATGGTCCCATACAATGGGCTGACCCAATGCACTATGTCTCCTGACCGCCTGACTCCTGGTATCAAGGGTGTTGATTGTGAGTCCAAGGAAGATTAAACCATTGACAATTTCAGTCTTTTCTCCATGTACCTTGATGTTGCCTATTGGCCCTGTGGTGAGGAATTTTGTTTTCTTGATGTTGACATGTAATCCATACTGAAGGCTATAGTCCTTGATCTTCTGCAGCAACACCTAAAGTTCTCTTCACTTTCAGCCTCAAAGATTGTGTCATTTGCATAATGCAGGTTGTTGATGAGGTTTCCTCCAATTCTGATGCCCCATCTGAAATATGTCAATTGGTATACCATCTATTCCTGGGGCCTTATTTTTTGCTATTTCCTTCAAAGCAGCTTGAATTCTTCCTTCATCACCATAGGCTCTTGCTCATATGTTGTTTCATGAAATTCTTCTGTGTCTGCCAATTCCTTTCGATACAGTGACTCTGTATATTCTTTTCATCTTCTTTTAATACTTCCTGGATCATTTAATATTCTGCCTAAAGCATCCTTGATTATAGCAACTCGAGGTTTGAATTTGTTCTTTAGTTCCTTGAGTTTAAGAAATGCTGAGCAGGTTCGGCCCTTTTGATTTTCTGACTCCGGCTCCTTGCACATTTCATTGTAGTATTTTACTTTGTTATTCCATGCTGCCTTTTGAAATCTTCTGTCCAGCTCTTTAGTATCTTGAATTCTTCCTTGTGCTTTGGCTTCTCTGCGTTCCAGTGCAATATTCAGAGTTTCTTTTGGCATCCATTTTGGTCTTTTCTTCCTCCTGTCTTTGTAATGAACGTTGCACTCTTCTTTGATGATACCCTTGATATCCTCCCACAACTCATCTGGTCTTCGCTCATTAGTGTTCAAGGCCTCAAACCTAATCCTGAGATGGTTCTGAAATTCAGGTGGGATATTCTCAAAGTCATATTTTGGTTCTCATGGATTCGGTTTAATTTTCCTCGGCTCAGCCCTGGACGTGCTCACCAAGTTGTGCCGAGAAATCTGGAGAACAACTACTTGGCCAACTGACTGGAAGAGATCTATATTTGTTCCCATTCCAAAGAAGGGTGGGTGACCCAACAGAGTGTGGAAACGATAGAACAATATCACTGATTTCACAAGCAAGCAAGGTTCTACTGAAGATTATCCAAAAAACAACTGGACCGGCACATCCACAGAGAACTGCCAGAAGTCCAAGCTGGGTTTAGAAGGGGTCGTGGTACTAGGAATATTGTAGCTAATTTCAGCTAGATGAATCTTAGCTGAAAGCAGGGAGTACCAGAAGAATGTTTATCTGTGTTTCATTGATTATAGAAAGGCGTTTGATTGTATGGATCATAATAAACTGTGGCTGACTCTGAAAAGAATGGGAATACCAGAACACTTGATCGTGCTAATGCGAAACCTATGCTTGGACCAAGAGGCAGTTGTCAAAACAGAGCAAGGAAAGACTACATGGTTCAAAATTGGGAAAGGTGTATGCCAGGGATATGTCCTATCTCCATACCTTTTCAACCTGTATGCAGAACAGATTATCCGGGAGGCTGGACTCTATGAGGTGAAAGGTGGCATCCAGGTTGGTGAAAGATCGATCAACAATCATGTTATGCAGATGACACAACCCTGCTTGTTGAAACCGAGGAAGACCTGAAGCTCTTGCTGTAGAGGGTGAAGGACTGAAGCCTTCAATATGGATTGAGGCTCAATATCAAGAAGACAAAGATTCTCACCACTGGACCAATTGGCAACATCAGGATAGGTGGTGAAGAGATTGAGATTGTTCACAGCTTTAGTCTGCTTGGCTCCACAGTCAACACTCTTGGCACCAGTAGCCAGGAAATTAAAAGACATATTGCAATGAGAAACTCTGTTTTAGGGACCTCTCCAAAGTACTGAAGGGCAATGGTGTCTCTCCGGAGACTAAGGTGCATCTGATATAGGCATGGTCTTTGCTACATTTGTTATGCATCAGAGAGCTGGACAATGACTAGGGAAGATAGAAGAAGAATTGATGCCTTTGAGCTGTGGTGCTGGAGAAGAGTATTAAGGGTACCATGGTCTGCTAAGAAAACAAACAGATTAATCCTGGAGAGGGTTAAACTGGCTGCTCCTTGGAGGTAAGGATTCTGAGACTCCATCTAACATACTTGGGTCATGTTGTAAGGAGAGACCGGTCCTTGGAGAGGGACATCATGGTTGGGAGGGTGGAGGGCAGGCGCAGGAGGGGAAGGCCCTCTATGAGGTGGACTGATTCAGTGACTGGGGTAATCAGGATGGGTGTGTTGGAGACAGTGAGATTGGCACAGGACTGAGCAGAGTTTAGGGCTGTTGTACATATGGTCGCTATGAGTCGCAAGCGACTTGATGGCACATAACAACAACAACAACTAATGCCCCATTCTTCTTCATAAAGTTCAGCTTCTCAAATGATGTGTTCAGCATACAGATTGAATAAGAAGGGAGAAAGGAAACTTCCCTGATGAACACCTTTCTTGGTTTTTAAACCATGCCGTGTTCCCTTCCTTGTTTGGACAGCACCTTCTTGGTCTATGTATAGATGTCATATAACCACAAGTTAAAAATGGCTAAATTTCCTTTCTTAGATAAGCTATTGGGGAAATGATATAATTTTAAAGTCAATGCTAAAAAATACTGCATTCGCTATTTCATCTGACGCCAGTATTTTATACCAATTTTAGACAACAGATCACTGAAATAAAAGTGTTTACCCATTTCTGCATTCCTTATTTATGGGGACAGGGAGCTAACACTTGCTCACTTAATTTTAACCATTAATAATTAGAAATGGATTTTCCATGATTTGTGGCCAAAATATGGAAGCAAAGCAGTTACTCTGAAAAGAAACCTTAAACCCACACTATCATGAAAGAATCAGAATTGTTAACTCCTACTACACAAGTATCCATTCATTAAATGTCCATGATGATTCATTAAAAGATGACATTACTTGATTCTGACTGTTAGGCTGACACCATATAAAACCACATAGGGGCCCACTTCCAGTCATCCTTGGAGCTCTTGATGCGGGCGCTGAGGTGAAAGAAGTGGGTGATGACAGTAATGGAAGCAGCTGACTGGAAAAGAGCCCAGGGCTGTGTCTTCTGCCTCACCTGCATGTATCCAACCTGTAGCCCAGTGCTGCCAGAGTTTTGGTTTAGGAAATTTAAAAGCATTCAACAACACTCTCTGCCACTGAGTCAGAATTGACTCATAGCTTACACTCCAGTGGGTTTTCAGAGTTTATAAATCAAATAGCAAGAAAGAGCCTATCTTTTATCTCAGAGCAGCTGGTAAACTCTAAACATCTGCCTTTTGGCTAGCAGTGCAACTCCTTACCCATAAACCTCCAGAGCTCCATTTAAAAGCATTATTGTTGTTGTATTGTGGCTAGGTACCATTACCAAAGAACCAAATCATAGCTGACCCTCCAGTAGGTTTTCAGAGGCAGTAAATGGCATGGGAGAAAACTGCCCATCTTTCTTCTGCAGAACAGATGGGAGATTTGAACCACTTGCTTTCAGTTAACAGCACAATTCCTTACAACTAAGCCACCAGAGCTCCTTTAAAGCACTGTTGTTATGTACCATCAAGTCAGGACTGCCCATACCTGACCCTCCAGTGGGTTTTCAGAATCAGGAAGTCACATGACAGAAGACTGCCCAGTTTACTCCCATGAGCTGCTGGTGAATTTGTACTGCGGGCCTTTGGGTTTGACAGCACAGCTCCTTACTACTAGGCCCCAGAGCTCCCTTTAAAAGCATGAGGGGAAAATTAGAAATAAAAGGAAAGCTGGTTTTCCTTTTATAAACAAAACAGAACAAAAGCAAAAACCATGGGGTGAAGATGTACAGAAGTGTATGTGCAGACACTGCTCAAACTGATACCAAGCGATGCATACTTGTATTTGAATTTACTGAAAGTACTTAGAAAAACTGGGGCCAATGTCCTCCATTTCATATTATTTATTGCTTAGGTGCAAAATTTTCCCTATTATAAGAATGGCATGCTTTAAAAGTCACATAAGGTAAAGACAGTATTGAGAGTCATCTAAAACATTTGTGCCTCATAAAATAGTTCTATTGATCTTTCACTAAAAGAACCTACCCAATTGCAAAATAAATCAGCTTCTAAACAATGTGTCCTGTTAAGCGGATGATACTTAATTACTTAAAGCATAAAGTTACTGGACCACTCTAGATAACCTCTGAGGAGGATTTTCTAATTATTTTTTAAAGCATACTAAGCCCTTGGAAGCAAGAGTGGTATCCACTTCCTACACAACATGCCTCCAGAAACTATGAACTTTGATAATTGTCAATAGCTCTGGAGTGGCTTCAGGTCTTTTGTTCATGGGGTCACTATGAATCATGCTTGACTCAAAGGCAATCAATCAACAATAACAACATACTTAGCCCAGGGAAAAGGATTTTCAGAGATACTTAACAAAAAGATATTGCCAAGGTCTAAAAACAAAATGCAAGCTTGCATATATTTTAAAGGATGTGGATGTATGATGTAGTGAGAAACTCAAATTCCTCCTGACAATCTTCAGTAAGGCTGTATATGAAAAATTTTTTAAACTTAATGATTTATCTCTATATCAATTCCAACTCAGAGTGATCCTATCAAGGAGCCCTAGTCATGTAGTGTTTATCAGGCCACTCACCAGAAAGCCCCTGGTTTGATCCACCAGCCATTCCCCATGAGAAAGACAGGCAGTCTCTTCCTGCAAAGATTTACAGCCTTAGAAAGTGATGAAGAGATGGAAGGTCAGCATGAGTCAGCACAGACCCGCAGCAGGCGGTAGTGACCCTGTGGAGCTGCCTCCTATGGTTTCTGAGGCTGTGATCTTCATAGAAGCGAACTGCCACGTAATCTTCCCACAGAGGGACTGGTGGGCTTGAACTGCTGATCTTTCTCACAGCAGCAGAGTGCTTAATTACTGTGCCACCAGAGTGCCTCTAAATATTATATAAGCATGTGATCTCAGCAATAGCCTAGGTGCTGTATGGAATTGAATGGTTGTTGGGCATCTTCATAGGCCTAAAAAGGATAGAAAGTTCTTATCAAAGTGAATGTAGCATGATTAGAAGTTTAACGTGAAAATTTCAGCTAAGTATTAAATGTGAAAAAGTATTTGCTAAAATAAACAAAATCTCCATAGCCATCAAGTTGATTATGATTCATGGTGACCTGTTTCTGAGCCTGTAAATCTATGGGAGAAGATTGCCTATCTTTCTCCTGCAGAGCAACTACTGATCTTTACATAGGCCACCAGGACTTCTTGGAAAATAAATTGCTATGCACCCACAGTCAGGAAATCACAAGACGAAGTGCATTGGGAAAATCTGCTGTCAGGGACCTCTCCAGAGTACTGAAATGCAACAATGTCAATCTAGAGACTAAAGTGTCCCTGATCCTGGCCATGATCTTCACAATTACTTACTATGCATGACAATAACTACGCTGGACAATAACTAAGGATGATTGAAGAATCAATGAATCAATGCTTTCGAGTTGTGCTGCTGGAGAAGTCTTGAATACACCATAGACTGCCAAGAAAACAAATAGGTCTGTCTTGGAGAGGGTGAAACCAAGTTTCTCCCTGAAGGCTAGGATTTTGAAGTTCTGCTTCATATCCTTTGGGCATGTGACCAGAAGAAACCAGTCCTTGGAGAAGGACATCATGCTTCCAAGGGTGAAGGGACAGCGCAGGAGAGGAAGACCCTGGATAAGATGGACTGATACAGTAACTGGGGTAATGGAGTTGGTGTGTCAGAAACAGTGACTGGCTCAACAGGGCAGGCTTCAGAGCTACTGTACATAAGGTCGCTATGGGTTGCAAGCAACTTGACAGCACATAACAAAAAAAGAACATGACAGAAGTTTGAATTTTTTTAAAGCCTATTTATCCTTTAAGGAGTTCAGGTGGTATAGTCAATAGAGGTGTTACAATATGATATCACTTACGTGAAATATTTAAAATAGTCAGATCTATTGAGAAAAAAATTAGATTGGGGGAAGAAGGGAGAGGAAGATTGGCATTTATATACTGCTCCTTGCCAGAAGGAGCATGGTGGCGTGAGCATAGGAATCCAATCGTGGTAATGGGTACCCACGGTGGACAGTGTTGGCTGGAGCTTCCCAACTAAAACAAGCCTGAAGCAGGAGCGGCATCCACTTCCGAAATGTCTTGCCTCCGGAAGCTCTATGTACGAACAGTGCTCAGGCTGTTCGTTTATAGGGTCGCTATGAGTCGCCTACGACTCGACGGCACCAAACAACAACAAGTCTAAAGATCATGCCTGTGCACCTCATATCCCACCAGTAACTCAGAGGGGGAAAGATGAGCAGTCTTCTCTCCCCAGAAAGATTTATATTATCAGAAACCCAGTGGAGTGACTGTGTGTTAGAACCCATCTGATGGCAATGAGTTTTTGTTTTCTTGATAATTAACTTGATCCTGCTGTGTTTTCTTCTGAACCATATTTTTTGCTCTTTACTAAGACCTTTTTTCAATTTTCCTCATATTTAGCCCCCACGGAATCTTGATGCTGGTTTTACTCCTCATTCTTCCCTCTTCCATCCACAAATCCTGTCTGGTTTCGGTAGATCTACCTATTTTAGATACTGCCTCTCAGGGTTTCAGATCTTAGCAAAAGCTACACTGCCACATCTTTGTCCCATGAAGGAGCTGTTCCAAAATTGGTTGAAAACACCAACCTTTAAATTAGCAAGTGATTGCTTTAGTCATTGTGTCACCACAGTTCCCTTTACTTAAGACTACTGTTGTGTGTCTTTGAGTCACCTGTGACTCATAGTTGACCCTGTGTACATCAGCTCTGAAACCTGCCCTATGCTGAGCCAATCTCATCATCTCTGACAAACCTAATCCCATTTCTCCAGTCACTGAGTCAATCCATCTCATCCTGGGTCTTCCTCTCCTGCACTGTCCCTTCACTCTTCCAAGTATGATGTCCTATTCAAGGACTGGTCCCCTCCTGGCCATGTGCCCAAAGTATGTGAGAAAGAGCCTCAGAATCATTGCTTCCAGGGAGCAACCTGGTTACACCGCCTCTAGGACAGACCTGTTTGTTTTCCTGGCGGTACACCATATGTTCAATACTCTTCTCCAGCATCACAACTCAAAGGCATCGATCCTTCTATCATCCTTAGTTACTGTCCAGCTCTCTGATACATAGAAAGTAACTGCAAAGACCATGCCCTGGATCAGGCACACTTTAGTCTCCAGACTGACACTGTTGCTCTTCAGTACTCTAGAGAGGTCCCTGGCAGCAGACTTTCCCATCTTTTGATTTTCTGCTGCTGGTGCCAAGAGTATTGATTGTGGAACCAAGCAAGCTGAAATTACCAACAATCTCAATCTCTTCTCTGTCCATCATGAAGCTGCCAATTGGCCTGGTGGTGACAATCTTTGTTTTCTTGATGTTGAGCTTCAGTTCACATTGAAGACTACAGTCCTTGACCTTCTTCAGCAAATACCTCATATCCTCTTCAGTTTCACCAACCAAGGTTATGTCATCTGTGTAATACAGGTTGTTGATGACTCTTCCTCCAATTCTGATGCTACATTCCTCATCCTCCAGCCTCCCAAATGATCTGTTCTGCATATAGATTGAAAAGGTATGGAGATAGGATGCATCCCTAGTACTGAACCATGCAGTGACTACTGCTTCCTGGTCCAAGTTGGAGTTTCTAGTGTAACTTTTAATAAAAATTTTTATTTTATACTGGTTTACTTACAAAGTTCATATACCTTGTTTTTCACACCAGATCTTTCCCCTTTTCCTTTACCCACCCCCTCCGCCCATCAAGTTGTGTGACCCTATGATTACTCCACCCCCAGCCATCCTTACCCCTCTTCTCCCCCCGTTGGATAATCATACAAATTTTACTATTTATCTCTGCTGTGACTTCGGATGTAGCTAAATTATTTTACACAGAGCTATTATAACTTACGTTGCCTTTATAAAAATACTATCTGTGTACGTTTGGGGGGTTTAATTTAAATTTTTCATGGTATCTTTTGTGCATTAAGAGGGTGATTCAATAGTTTGTTTACACTAAAGCCTAATTCTTCTTTAAAATTTTAAACTCAACTTTCAAATCCTGTTGTTCTTTGAGAAAATTTAACATTTCTTAGGGTTCATAACCCTACTTTACTTTCAAGACTAATCTATTTTAGAATAGGTCTAATTTTCATACATGTTACAAGAATTTAAAATAGCAAAATGCTTATGTACATTTTTCTGAAACTCTTTTATACTTGATTTACCAGATTATGAATTTTTGTATTTAATTTTATATCTTCTTAAGGTTAAGTCTATACCACCTAGGGGGCAAATGCCACCTCTCCAGCAAGTTGGAGGTGCCATGCCAAGCACTTAAGTTTTATTAGTCAGAATTCCCCAATCATCCAGACATAAAGCCCAAGTTCTGATTGTAAAGAACTTGATTCTTCTGACTCCTCGCTAAAACTACAGTTTTCATCACTGCTTAGGTGGTTTTGTAGTGCTAAGAAGCAGTGCTGCAATCTGAAAGACACACAGCTATTCAACTCCACCCGCTACTCTGTGGGAGAAGGATGGGAAATCCCATGCCATTAACTGTCTCTGAAAACCCGCTAGAGGGTCAGCTAGGACTCCATTCTTATTCTGTGGCACACAGCAAGGCCATCTAACTGTATTCTGCATCCCTCTTAAGTTCTGGGACTTAGCCACAACACTAAAGTCATGATAACAAATGAGATCTAAATTTTTATGGAATAGAGAGGCAAATGTTGCAAATAGAATAGTGTGGCCAGTCAGTCTGATAAATTCAGCCGCCTTCCAGTCTCAAGGCACATCTTTAATTGTTCATTTTAAAAAGCAATTTAATAATAGTGAGACTGCATGGTGAAGACATAGATTCATATCTTTACATACTTGCATTTGTACATCTGTACATAATTAGCAATTTGTGTTGTTATGTGCCGTCGAGTTGCTTGTGACTCATAGCGACCCTATGTACAACAGCCCTAAACTATGCTCTGTCCTGTGCCAATCGCACCGTCTCCAACACACCCATCCTGATTACCCCAACCACTGAATCAATCCACCTCATAGAGAGCCTTCCCCTTCTGCGCTGTCCCTCCACCCTACCAAGCATGATGTCCCTCTCCAAGGACCTGTCCCTTCTTGCAACATGTCCAAAGTATGTCAGACGGAACCTTAGAATCTTTGCCTCCAAGGAGCCGCCCAGTTTGACCCTTTCCAGGATGAATCTGTTTGTTTTCCTAGCAGTCCATGGTATTCTCAATACTCTTCTCCAGCACCACAACTCAAAGGAATCAATTCTCCTTCTATCCTCCTAAGTCATTGTCCAACTCTCTGATACTAATTAGCAATCCTTGTACAAAATTCAGTCATTCCCTCTCGAGCCTCATTTCTGTCACCAAGTTTGTAATTTTCAACTACCAGTCCTTCTGTTTCCAACTTTTGCATTACTGTCACCAATTTATTAATAGTGAATCTTGATTGCATGTTCAATTTCAGATTGCAAAAGTTGGTATAAATCCTCCATTCCCTTGTCTTTGGCTTAGTTACTGGTGCATATATTCGAATAGTTGTATTTACAGGTCTTCCTTGTATACATATGGATAGTATCCTATCACAGCTCTGTATTTCATGATAGACTTTGAAATGGTCTTTTTTTTTTACTATAAATGCAGCACCATTCTTCCTCAATTCTTCATTCCCAGGATACAATAATAATGATGTTTGCTGAAAGGAGGACTTGAAACACTGGCTGCAGAAGATCAAGGATGACAGTGTTCAATATGGATTACACCTCAACATCAAGAAAACAAAAATCTTTACCTCTGAGCCAACGGGCAGCATTATGATAGATGGAAAGCAGACTGAAACTGTCAATTATTTCATCTTACTTGGATTCACAATCAACACCCTTGGTATTAGCAATCAAGAAATCAAAAGATGTGTTGCACTGGGGAAAATCTACTGTCATGGACTTGTCCAAAATGCTAAAGAGCAACAATGTCAGTTTAAAGAGTAAGGTGCACCTGATTCAGGCCATGGTCTTTTTGATTACTTGCTCTACATCTGAAAGTTGAACAGTAAATAAGGATGACAGAAAAAAGAACTGATGCCTTTAAGTAGTGGTTATTGAAGAAGAATACTGAGTATCTCTTAAGATGGCCAAGAAAAACAAGTATGTCTTGAAGAAAGTGCACCCAAGATACTCACTAGAGAAAAGTATGGTAAAACTTCACCTCACGTATTTTGGGCATATTTATCATAGGGGCTAGTCTTTGGAAAAAGATATCATGTTTGCAAAAGTGGAGAGTCAGCAAAAGAGAAGACCCTTAAAGGGATGGACTGATACAGTGACTGTAAAAAGATCAGGAGCTTGAATCATCAGCTTCAAGGGAGAAAAATAGTGTCCCCCCACTGAGATTTATAGCTCTGGAAACCCAGGAGAGGGTCACCAAGAGTCAGAATAGAGCTCAAAGCATGGGTTTGCATTTTTATTATAATTGTTAATCACATTTTATGTCATCCTTACTTTCCTATAGACATCTCTATATATTATTGTTGTTGTGTACCGTCGAGTGGGAACCAACCCACACCTGCCCCTCTAGTGAGTTTTTAGAGGCAGTAAATTGGACAGGAGATTGCCCATCCTCTCCTGCAGAGCAGCTGGTGGGATGTGAACCGCCTGCCTTGAGGATTGCAGCACAACTTCTTGCCACTAGGCCACCAGAGTTCCCTTCTCTATGTTGAGAATATGAATTCTTTAGCTCCTTTATAAGATGGCCTGGTGATACAATGGTTAAAGTATCCATCTGCCAACCTAAAACTCAGCAGTTCAAACCTACTAGCCACTCTGTGGGAGAAAGATGTGGCAGCTTCTGTCAAGACTACAGTTTGGAAATCTAAGACACAGGTGTGCTCTGCCCTCCAGAAATGCTGAGTTTGACTCAACTTGATGGCAAATGAGTTTTGGTTTGGATCTCCTTTATTTACTTACTGTAAATGTTTCCCCTGTATACATGTATTTATGTATGTATTGTAAATTTTCAGAAATTTTCCCTATGTATAATTTTTCTTTTTATACATCTCCCTTTATTTACTATAGATTGTCCCCAGGTATACACTTTTTAAATAAGTTTCTGTGGAAATTATAAAAAAAATCATTAATATTACTTGAAAGCAAAATATTGCTGACAATCATCCAAAAAAAAAAATGGCTGGAACAGTACACTGACAGGGAACTGCCACAAATTCAAGCTGGGTTTAGAAGAGGCTGTAGCACCAGAAATATCATTGCTGATATCAGATGGATGCAAGCTGAAAGCAGAGACTACCAGAAGAATGTCGGTCAGTGTTTTCTTGACTATGCGAAAGCATCTCACTGTGTGGATCATAACAAGTTATGGCTAACACTGAAAAGAATGGAGATTCCAGAACACTTATGCAGATGACATAATCCTGTTTCCTGCAACTGAGGAGAACTTTAAACGCTTGCTGCAGAATAGCAAAGAATATAGCTTTCAATATGGATTACATCTCAACATCAAGAAAACAAATGCCCTTACCACTGAGCCGATAGACAACATCACGACAGATGGAGAAAAGATTGAAACTGCCAATGATTTTGTCTTACTTGGATCCACAGTCAACACCTTTGGTACCAGTACACAGAAAGAAGACATACTGCTTTGGGCAAATCCACTGTCAAGGGCCTCTCTAAACTACTGAAGAGCAGTGATGGCAGTTCAAAGACTAAGGTGCACTTGATTCAGGCCATGGTCTTTTCAATCACTTGCTATCATACGTCTAAGAGCTTGACAGTGAATAGGATGACAAAAGAATAATTGTAGCTTTTGAGTTGTAGTCTTGGAGAACAGTACTGACTGTCCCATGGACTGCCAAAACAAACAGATATGTCTTGGAGAAAGTGGAGCCACAGTGCTCCTTGGAGGCAAGGAATGTGAAGCTTCATGTTATATACTTTGCATGTGTTGTTAGGAGTGACTATTGCTTGGAAAGGTCGAGGGTGAGTGAAAGACAGGAAGTCCCTCAATGAAATGGATTGACACAGTGACTGCAGGAAAGGATTCAAGTGTTTCAGAGATGATGAGAATGGCACAGGATTCAGGTCTGTTGTTCATAGAGTCACTATGAGTCTTACCTCACGCAAGGACACCTAATAACAACATACATTTTTAAATGTTACCCATTTCCCCTCACGTATACATTTGTGTAGCTACCAGTGTTTACTGGGATTTAGTGTGAAACTTCTATATCATTCTCCATACCTCCTGCAGTGATTTCACCCATCTTCAGAGTTTAAATTTCCATCTGCAGTAAACTGTGAACTACTAGATCTACAGACAACATGCAAACCAGACCTTTCCTAAATTCCAGACTTTTAAACAAGAATTCCCATTCCAACCCCGATCTCGAGTTATCTCTAAGGTCAGGAGAAAGGACCTGTACTTAACCTATTATTATCCTGAGTTTACAAAAAAGTATTATTGCAGTTCTATTCCTGTAACAAGTAAAGATGAGTACACTGACATGCAAACTGGATGATCAGAAGGATAAGCAGGTGATTAACACTTCCCAGTTATACAACTATATCACCTCACCCCAGTAAGAATAGAAAAATTCAACAAATTTTACAATAGCAAGCAACATGCTGGTGAGGTTGTGGAGAAACTGGAACCCTTATTCACTGTTGGTGGGAGTGTAAAATGGTACAACCACTATGGAAGGCAGTATGGCACTTTCCCAGAAAGTTGGGAATAGAAATACCATTTGACCCAGCAATTCCACTACTGGGAATATACACTAAAGAAGTCATAACTTCCACCCAAGCAGATATATGCATACCCATGTTTATGAATGCATTGTTCACAATAGCAAAGAGATGGAAACAACTTAAGTACCCATCAACAAAGGAACTGATAGAGACGCTGTGGTATAGCCACACAATGGAATATTATGCAGCACTGAAAAAAAGGAACTCATGAAATATTATACAAAAAGGGTGGCCCTGAAGGACATTATGCTTAAGTGAAATATCTCAGTTATAAATGAAGAAATACTGCATAATGCTACTGTTATAAAACAGGACTGATATGGGGGTTAGAGGGAAACTAAGAAAAAAGGGGATAAATAATGTACATTGCATTGAAACAGATGAGGGAAAGAACTGTTTAAAAGAGATAAATGATAAGGTATTATTTGCAGGACAACAGTCCAGAATAAGAGCTGCATAGTAAAGTGGACTGGAGGGAGTAGGGAGAATTGTACAATAATGAAAGAACTTTTTTTTTCAAAGAGAAAAGTAAACTGGGGGGTAGGAGGGGAGGAAAATTTGTAACAATGAATGAATATTAAAAAAAGAAATATAAAAGAAAATTTTTTTTAAGTTCTGAAGGTGAAAGCAAGCTGAAAACTACTGCCCTAATTAGTACCAGACAATTTTTTTTCTCACAATGTATGGCACTCTGTAAGGTATTCAAGTTCTGGACTGATATTCTTATCAGAAGTTTTTTTACCCTTTAATTTGATGCTTTAAAGTAAAAGGGGTTTGGGATTTTTTTTTTGACATTTTATTCAGGAATCTGTGCCCCCTTGTGGTCAAACATGAAATTTCATAGTTTCCAAAAGCCCAAGTTTCAATGAGGTTTTAATTAAAGATTATTTTAGTTATTAAATATTATTTAAAATGGAACACGTTTAAGTATTCTAATAGTGAATTCCTTTGAGGACAGAAATCATCATCACTGGGCCATTAGACAACATAGTGATAAACAGAGAAAAAGACTGAAATTGACAACCATTTTGTCATCTTACTTTGTCAATTTACTTTGACAATTTGTCAACCAAATTATCATCTTACTTGGATCCACAACACCCTTGCTACTGGCAGTCAAGAAATCAAAAGACATTGCTTTGTGGGAAAATCTACTCTCAAGGACTTCTCCAAAATGCTAAGGAGCAACAATGTCAGTGTAAAGACTGACGTGCACTTAATCCAAGGCACGGTCTTTTAGATTACTCACTATGCATCTGAAAGTTGGACAGTGAATAAGGAAAACTGAAGAAGAATCAATGCCTTTAGGTGATGGTATTGGAAAAAAGTACTCAGTATCCCATGGACAGCCAACAACAAATAGATATGTCTCAGAGAACGGTTAGCTCAGGTACATTCTTGGGCATGTTGCTAAGGGCAGCTTTTCCTTAGAAAAAGCACATCATGTTTAGAAAGGGGGAGAATAATCAAAAGAAAGGAAGACCCTCCACTAGACAGATTGACCCAGTGACCACAGCAGAGGACTCAAATATGTCAGAGATTTTGAAGGTGGCACAGGATAGGACAGGGTTCACATCTGTTGTTTGTGAGGTTACCATGAGTCATACTCAACAGCGCCTAACAATAACATTCCTTGGAAAAGGACATCATGCTTGGAAAGGTGGAGGGTCAGCGAATGAGACAGACTGATACAATAACTACAGCAATGAGCTCAGGTATATCAGAGTTGAGAGGATGGTACAGATTAACAGGCTTCATATCTGTTCCTCATGGGGTCGTTATGATTCGTAGTTGAATTCTTGTTAATGCCACTGAGTCAAGTATGACCCATAGTGACCCTGTGAACAAAAGACCTGAACCCTGTCCTATCCTGTGCCATCCTCACACTTCCTGACACATTAGTGCTCACTGTGGCAGTCACTCCATCAATATACCTGGTCTATGCTCTTCTCTCTTTTGCTAACCTTTACAAGCATCATGTCCCTCTCCAAGGAATAGCCCCACCTAGCATCATTCCTGAAGTATGTGAGGTGAAGCCTCAGCATCTTTGCCTCCAAAGAGACTCTGGTTGCAACCTTACCAAGACATACTTATTTGTTCTTTTGACAATCCACGAGATGTTCCGTACTTTTCTCCAAAACTACACCTCAAAGGCATCAATTCCTCTTCTGTCATCCTTATTCATTGTCCAGCTCTCAGATGCATAGCAAGTAATCAGAAAGAGCATGGCCTAATCAGACACACCTTAGTTAGTCTTCAAACTGCCATCATTACTTCTCAATAGCTTGGAGAGGTCCCTAACTATACACTTTCCTGGTACAAAATATCTCCTGATTTTCCTGAGCACTGGTACCAAGGGTGTTAAATTTGGATCCAAGTAAGATGAAGTTGTTGACAGTCCAGTGGTTAAAAAATTTTGTTTTCTTGGCATTGAGATGCAATCTATATTGAAGGTTATATTCTTTGATCCTCTGAAACAAGTGCTTCAAGCTCTCCTCACTTTTAGCAAGTAAGGTTGTTTCATCTGCTTAATGCAGGTTACTCATGAGTCTCTCTTTGATCCTGATGCCACATTCCTCTTCTTAAGAGTCCAACTTCTAGAATTATTTGCTCAGCATAGAAACTGAATAGGTATGGAGAGAGAATACAACCCTGACACACTCCCTTCTTAATTTTAAACTATGCACTGTTTCCCTATTCTGTTTTCACAGCAGCCGCCTGGTCTAGGTCTAAGTTTTGCGTGAGCAAATTAAGTACTCTGGAATTTCCATTCTTCTCAATGCTAGCTATAACTTGTATGATCCACACAATCAAATGCCTTTGCATAGTCAACAAACATAAATAGACATTGTTCTTTTATTCCTTGCTTTCACCCAGGATCCACCAGAGATAAGCAATGATATCGCTGGTTCCATGGCCTGAATCCTGCTTGAACTTTTGTCAGTTCCCACTCTATATATCATTTTAGCCATTTTTAAATGATCTTCAACAGTATTTTGTTGCATACGATATTGTTCAGTAGTTTCCACATTCTGTTGGATCACCTTTCTTGGGAATGGGAACAAATTATGGACCTCTTCCAATCTGTTGGCCAGACAGCTGCCCTCCAAATTTCCTGGCATTGAGTGGTGAGCGCATCCAGGGCTGCATCCGTTAAATGAAACAAGTCAGCTGGTATCCCATCAATTCCTGGGGCCTTTTTTTAACTCTTTTATTCAGTGATGTGCCAATCGTGGTAATGGGCACCCATGGTGGACAGTGTTGGCTGGAGCTTCCCGACTAAATCAAGCCTGGAAGCAGGAGTGGCATCCATTTCCAAAATGGCTTGCCTCTGGAAACTCTATGTACGAACAGTGCTCAGGCTGTTCGTTCATAGGGTCGCTATTAGTCGTCTACGACTCGACGGCATTAAACAACAACTCTTTTATTATTAGTAGTAATTTGCTTACGAAGTTCACATACATTGTGTTTTACACTATTCTTCTTTCATACTGTTTCATACAATCATTCTCCTGCATTGTTTTATAAAATGAATCACCATTGGACCTTGCCCATCATTACCCTGGGTTTTCACCTGGATCTCTCATTTCTTTCCCCCTCTCCCTCCGCCCACCAAACTGTACAATCCTATGGTTTCTACTCTACCCATCCTCAGCCCTCCCCACCTTGAGTTCCCATACTTGCTTTATTAGTTATCCTTCTATTTTTACAATAATGGTCTTATGCAGTATTTGTCCTTATGGGACTGAGTTAGTTCATACTGTATAATGCTTTTCAGCTTCAACTAAATTAATAATTATTGTTTTTCAAAATCATTGCTCCTGAGTGCTGCATAGTATCCCATTGTGTGAATGTACCAAAATTTCTCAATACATTTGGTTGTGGTTGGACATTTGGACTGTTTCCATGTTCTTTAGATGATGAATAATACTGCTGTGAACATTGGTGTACAGATCTCCATTTATGTCTCAGTTCTAATTTCCTTAGGGTATATTCCTAGTAGTGGAATAGTTGGGTGATACAGCATTTCTATGTCCAACTTTTTGAGGAAATGATAAACTGTCTTCCAGAGCAGGTGCACCTTTTTACAATCTCACCAACAGTGTATGAAAGTGCCCACCTCTCCACATCCTCTCCAATTTTTATGCTTGCCACCCTGCTAAACTTTGCCACTGCTACTGGGGTGAGATGGTATCTCATTGTGATTTTAATTTGCATCTCTCTTATTGTCAGTGATTCTTAGCATTTTTTCATGTGTCTATTGGACACTTGAATGTCTTCCTCTATGAACAAAGTCTTTCCATGTCTTTTGCCCATTTTGTAATTGGGTTATCAGTCTTTTTCTTCTGGAGGTCCAGGAGTATTCTGTAAACTTTTGTTGTGAGACCCTTGTCTGAGATGGGATTGCCAAATGTTTGTTCCTAGTTGGTAGGCTTTCTTTTTTTGTCAATGCCTTCAATGCAGCTTCCACTTCCTCTTTCATTACAATTGACTCCTACTTATATGGTACTTCCTGAAATTTTTCAGTGTTAGTCAGTTCTTTCTGGTACAGTGATTCTGTGTATTCCCTCTATTTTCTTCACTAGACTGAACTTAACAGTATTAGTGACCTTACATAAACTTAAGTCCATGTAAAATGGAGATGATAACTGCTTCCACCTCAGTTTCTTTTATGTAAAATCCATATGGAGGCTTAAAAAAATTTTGTAAGTCCACAGCCTTCCCTATATTCTACCCAAAGTTAGAGGTCATTTCAAGGACAGACTTGATACATTTAAAACTAATGAGCAAAGATTAGACAATTATGATATGATATCAATGACATTATAACCAAAGAAAGCAAGAGATCATTCAACACACAGGAAAGAAGAATTACCAAAATGGTTTTCAGAAGAGACTTTGAAACTTGTTCTGGAACAGAGGGTTAGCCAAAGTGAATAGAAGAAATGATGACATAAAAGAATTGAAAAAAAATATTTCAAAGGGTATTTGGAGAAGACCAAGTATTATAACAAAATGTGCAAAACTGGAGTTAGAAAACCAAAAGGGAAGAACATGCATGGCATTTCTCAAGCTGAAATAAAGAAAAATTGAGTCCTCACATTGCAAAATATTGAATACAAGAAGCATCAAAAGAAGATACAAAGAATCACTGTATCCGGAGAATCTCTAGACATCCAGCCACTGAAGGAAATAGCATCTGATCAAGATTCTGTAGTACTGAGGAAGAAGTCCAAGCTGCACTGAAAGTACTGGCAAATACAAGGCTCCAGGAATTAATGAAATATCAGTTGACATGTAGTGCTGGAGATCGTCTGTGTCAAGAAAGTTAGAAGAGGAACTCTGGTGGCCTAGTGGAAGGAGGCTGTGCTGCAATCCCAAAGGTGCGCGGTTGGAGGCCCCAGATGCTCCACGGGAGAGGGCTGGACGGTCTCCTCCCACGCAATTAACTGCCTCTGAGGGCTCGCCAGCGAGTTGTCCATCCTGACTGGACGGTACACGACAGCAATTAAAATTCATGTCATCGATAATTCTTGATGGAAAATTATCTGATTTATAAATAGCTAATTAAAAAGAAGTTCTTTACATTAAAAAATGTAAGGTTAGAAGATCCAGCAAATTGGAAGACCCACCCACTGACTGGAAGAGATCCATATTTGTGCCCATTCTAAGTAAAGCAAGCAATACAAATAGCACACAACTAAAATTTTACTAAAGGTAATTTTAAAATGGCTGCAGAAATATGTTGGCTGGAAGCTGCAAGAAATTCAAGTCTCACTGGGAAGAGATATGTGGAATAAGGAATATCACTGCTGAAATCAGATGAACCTTGGCTGAAAGTAGAGAATAACACGAATATGTTTAGTTGTTTTATTGACTATGTAAAGGCATTCTACTGTGTGGATTATAATAAATTATGGATAACACTGCTAAGATTAGGAATTACAAAATACTTAACTAATTATGGAAACATACACCCAGACCAAGAAGCAGTCATTCAAACAGAAGAAGGGAATTTAAAATTAGGAAAGTTGTGCACTGGAATTATATCTTTTCAATACCTGCTCAATATGCATGCTGAACAAAATTAATGTTTAATATACAAAGAAGAGAAAGTTACCTTTACATTTTCTAAAGTACAATGGATATAGGGTTATGTGTAAATGTTAGAAATTTTGCATTTTTATTTTTTGTATTTTTGTTGTTATTCAGTACCATCCAGTTGGAACTAACCCATAGCTGACTCTCCAGCAGGTTTTCAGAGGCAGTAAATGGCGCAGGAGGAGGGTGCCCATTCTTCTCTGGAGGAGCAGCTGTTGGATTCGAACCCTGTGTCTTTTAGTTGGCAACTCAACTCCTAACCGTTAAGCCACTAGTGTCCCTTTTATCTTTTATACTGGCTTATTCTCCCTTAACTATAATAACCAACAAAAGGAATAAAACTGTTTCATTTCCACATATTACTCTTTTTTTAATTTAATTTTATTATTTTGTGTGTGTGTGTGTGTACCATCAAATCAGATCTGACTGGTACATGAGATTTCCCCTCCTTCTCCAGCAGAGCATCTGGTAGATTTGAACCATGTACCTCTGTGATTGCAGTGCAGCTTCTTGCCACTAGGCCACCAGAGCTCCCTAATTTCCACATATTACTCTTATAAAAGGTAAATTAACATCCTTGTATTTATCTGACAAAAATCAATACTCATATTGAGGAAAAATAATCTTTTTAAAGGCAGCCTTCCCTAGTTTTGTATTATAATAATGCATCCATCTAGAGGGATGCCTAAAGCCCAAGGTCAGCATATGGTTAAAGCACAAAAAAGACCCAACCCCAAACCCACTGTTGTCAAGCTCATTCTCTCATTCTGACTCATATCAATTCTATAAGGTAGAGCAGATATGCACCTTACAGTTTCCAAGGCTGTAAGTAATTATAGAAGCCGACTGACTCACCTTTCATCCTCAAAGCAGCTGGTAGGTTCAAACTGCCAACCTTCCCATTAACAGCCTAATGCTTAATGCACTGTGTTACCTTAAGTTAAAACCCAGAGCCTGTTAAATGCCTTAGCAGAGTTGATAATGTTCCCATTGGTCATAAGATGAGTGTCACTCCAAGGCACTACTACATCATTGTCTTCACAGCCCTTTTTGGCCTGACAGCCACCTAAATTATCTTGGACTCTCAGGATGGAAAACATCCTGTAAACTTCTTTGCACCCTCACCTCAATTTTGGTTTGAATTTTCTACCTCCTCTTCTCTCTACCTTAGCTCATCTCACGGAACTGTCAGTTTCTCATTGCTCAAGGGCATATCATGTGTGGCCTTCCTTACACTCCTTGAGATAGTCTCAGTTGGTTGTTTTGGGTTTTTCTTTGGGGGGAGGGGGCGGTTAATGCCATCCACAGACCTTGCTTGACTGTCTATCCCGTATACTTTCACATTTCCTTGTGTCTTTCTTCCTTCATTTCCTGACTTTTCCCTGTATTCCAGAGAACCAGTTTCTTCTGTCTTTCCTTTAATTTTGATTTTCCATCTTTCTTTGGTTTTCAGTTTTCCTCAATATTCACTTTTTTTTTCCAAGTTGATGGTCTCCTCCTTTTCCTCTTCTGCAGAGCATCTGAGTAAAGCCTTTGCTCCTTTTCTAGGCTCACAGACCTCCAAGAACCTGGAGCAACAGTGAGGGACCTAGGATCTAGAGTGTATGATACCTGGTCCAGACAATGGGGGTCTCAGAAATTGAAGCCCCCCTTACGTGTGGACCAATAGTATTTAAAAAGGAGCTTCTGAGTAAGAATGTGAATCCCTCATCTCACTGATTGCAGTTTGATAGTTTTAAAATATTTGCTGAAGAAGCCAGGGCGCTGTGGTGGTGGTGTTCATGAACTGCATTGCTAATCTGTATACAACTATACCTTTTCCTTATTTATGACTATCTCAGTATCCAATGTTTCACATTTACAACAGAAGTAAAGAACCTCCCATGCAACTATTTTACATCTGTGTGACAGTAACAAATGCCTGAGTGTGTGGCAACAGTTAATACTGGCTGTGATAGTCAAGATTATGCACCAATTTCGCTTAGCCAGGATTCTCAATTACAGTTATGTACTGATGTAACTTAAGATAGGTATTGATGTAATTTGCCATTTATGTTTGAATGTAGTCATCCTCCATTTTATGATATGTATTCATTCTTCATTTTTTCCATCACATTAATTTCATATAATCTGATCTTTATAAGCTACTCATGACTATAAACGAGAAAAGGGAGTATATTCATGCTTCAACTCAGGCATAGCAAGTTGTTTTATAATAAGTACTGGGGGTGGGGGAGGGGCTGTAGCAATGCTTTTTATTTAAACTGTTGGTTTCTTTTAGAAAATTGAGATCAGGGGAGGGAAAATACAAATCCAAACCAATATTAAAATCTAGTAGGAACAATGCTAATTTCCTCATAATTTGCCTAATGGCAGGTAAGATAACTCTAGTATATGAGGTACTCGCTTCCATTAAAATCGTTCTGAAACTGGGGACACGTTTCTTAATCTGGGCCTCAATGTTCTTATCTGTAAAATTAGTATGATAACCAATTTTATAAAACTATTTTAAGCTTTAAGCACAGTAAACACTAAGTTTAGCACAGTGCCCATGTAGTTGCTGTTATTTTAATACATTGCACTACAGAAACTTATCTTTGCTATCTTGGCTACTAAACTTTACCACGTTACACTACATGACAGCTCACTGACATCTCCAAAAGAGCCCTAAGTTTAAGGTCAATACTGTTAGGGAATAGACGGGAAAGGACTGGAAGAATGCGCCTTCTCAACAGGCAGTTACTGGGAAAGTTCCTAGCCGACTTTTCATAATCATTAACTCAAGGTTGCAATTAAGATTTAAACAACCACACCTTCTGTGGTAGGAAACGTCCCAGGCTCCAGTCTGACAGATCTGAGTTTATCCACGTGCATGCTATCTGTGCAAATTAAAGGTCTCTTTAAGTCTTGCTTTCCTGATCTATAAACTGAGAATAACATCACCTACCTGATAAGGTGGTTCTGAGCGATAGATCGTGTAAAGTGTTGGCAAGGGCTCAACACATGGTCGGGGTTAAACACACTTGTATCGTCATCCATACACACGGTCTCAGAAACATACTCTGTGGGATGGAGTTTAGGCATTGGCTGAAAGTCGCTTTTCTTTTGCCCTCAGCGGGACTCTTGTGTACCCCCAACAGTGGACTAAGTGCCTATCTATCAATAAGGACCTGTGGGCCATCAAGCTCGCAATCACCAAGATCGCTCCCACCTCCACAATTGAACGTAGAAGCGGCTGGACGAAAACGCTGTCAAAGAGGTAGGAAGACTGAGACCGCGGAAGCGAAGGGAAAGCGGCAAACAAGTATGGTTATGCGCATGTGTAAGGCTTGGGGGTGGGGAAGGAGTTCGCGCGTGCGCAAAGGGGAGGGGACCGCAGCAGTGGGAGGGGGGGTTGAGGCTGTATTGACAGCTGTGGAAACAGCCCGCGTTCCCGGCATGCCCCGGGGCGGCGGGGTTGGCTCTAACGAATTTGAATGAGGAGCCGGAGCGCTTTCGGCGCCATTTTCGAGTGATGCCTGATCTCATCAATCTAGCGGGAGCGAAGGGATAACCTGTCGGAGAGTGTAGCACCGCCAGGACTTCGCCGAAAAATCATGTAAAAATCGCCAAAAATTACTTCTAGCACAGGACTGTCGGCAAAGCTTCGGTAAGCGCCTGAAGTAGCAAAAGAGGGACTTGGGAGGTGGCAGTGGTGGGACCGGCGGGCGGTGGGGGGTGCAGGGAGTGGGCACCGGACCCGCCCTCACGCCAGTCGCCCGAAGTCCGAGGGAACAGGGTCGGGTGGTTCACTGGGGTGCTGGCGCGAAGCGGGGGCGGCCGAGGGTGGCGCGAGCGGGGCGAGGCGGCGGTGGGGGAGGGGAGCTGCAGTTTGAGCGGGACGCGGTCTGGGCTCGGGCGGAGCGGCCGCCGCCCAGCGACCGACCGATCTGTCAGCGCGACCCCGGCGGCGGCGGCGGGCGCGGCGGCACCTCCGGGCTGCGGTCCCGTGACAGGCGGAGGGACGAGCGCCCTCCCCGGGACGCGCCCTCACCTCGCCTTTCCGCACCGGGGCGTCTTGGCTCGCTGTTTGCCCGGTCGACTGATGGCCGCCTTCGCCTGCCAAGAAACTTGGGATCGGGAGTAACGGGTGCCTGCGGCCCGGGGCTGGCAAGGGTCCGCGAGGTGCCCTCGCGGTGCGAGTGTCGCCGTGCGCGCCGCGGCCCCGCTGGGGTACGAGGTGGGGGGCGCGTCTCCCGGGAGCGGGGCGGGCCCCGGGGGCTTTCGGTCGCAGGCGCTCGCGATCTCGTCCTTTTTTTGGGGGGAGGGGTATTAATGGGGCGCTGCCAGCCGGCTGGGGCTCGGCTCTGGCCATTTCCGTCTTTGCCCCTGTCCGAGTCGCACTTTTGCTGAGAATACTTTTTCCTCCTCCAGTCTTCTTGCTTCGTCGTTGCTGGAGGAAGAGCGGTCGGGGGCGGGGGGCCAAGCGTCCAGCGCTCTCCCTCCCGCGGTGTGCCCGGCCGGCCGCTCGGTAACTGCCCCCCGCCACCTTCCCGGGGCGCGGAGGGGGAGGGGGCTGTTTGGGGTTGTTTGGGGGCTTTTTTTTTTTTTTTTGGTCGCTCGCGGTGGCTGTCAGTTCTCCCTGCACCGCCCCTGAATCATGCGAGCCCGCCGAGGGCTCCGCTGTGCGTGGTACCGATAGTGACATTTGCAAACGACATAGACGCGGAACGCCGGGCACGGAGCTGGCCCCCGGGCCCCGGGCGCGCGGAAGGCACCGCCGGAGCCGGGCCCGCGTGCTGCTGTGCATGTGGCGCGCGACGCCGCGTCCACGGCCCGCGGAGCCGGTGACCGCAGCTCCTCCGTCCGCAGCGCGGAGTCGCCGACACGCGCCCCGCCGCCGGGGGCTGCGCGCCTCCCCACCCCCAGTGGCCGCAGCCCCGCTTGGTTTCTCCTCTCCGCCGCGACTCCCGAGAGCGGACCCGCCCTCACGTCCATCTTTCCGGGGAGCGTGATGTTTTTCAAACAGGGTCCTAACGGAGCGCCCCATATATCGGGCTTGGTACCCTTGACTGGCCGCGAGGAAGCGGGACCGAGGGTGTTTGAAAGTTGAACACCATATTTTGATCCTCGACTTTTCGGGAGGGGGGAAAAGAAATGAACGTTTAGCAAAAAGAACCACGGAAATGGTTAAACGTAAGACGAGTTGGGCGTTTAGTTTTCTTGGGACTTTTGGGATTTTTTTTTTAAAAAAAAAAGTCAATGTTTAATAGTTTTTCTCCTGCGAACAACTTTCAGATGTTTCTGAAATGTATATTAAGAGTAGAAATCAAGAAGCTATTTCCTCAAAATTTTATTTCTGGATGTAGTGACCAAATTTCGATGTTTTCCTCTGCACGTTACTGGTAAAGGACAACTGAAGGATGTAGGGTGCTTTGAGAGTTGTTTTTTCTTTTGAAAGTTTACTTTTTTAAACTACCTATATTTGTTGGGTGCAGATTACAGAATTGTTTGTTTTGGCAAAAAATATCAAATGGAAACTTTAATATTGTTACTGTTAACGAATGAACTCTTCCATATTTTCCATAAAAAGTGAGTATGAAGTTTTAACATCTAATTTAAAATATATAGATTTGTGGAATTCAGCCAGTGAACTTAAAAGTTTTACTTACATAGATTTTAGTTTCTTAGTTTAATCAGTGTAACAGGTAAGTATAACAGGTGCATATGTATAATTTTTTTATAAACTCATGAATATATTGTATACATCTGTTGTGTATATATATAGCAGTGTGATTATGATGATTTGTTAAATTGTCATTAATTTTTTTAATGTTGGTGAAAGTACGCATTAATATATTTCTATAGAGCTTGTCATTCTATTGAATTGCATCTTGATAAAAGATGGGTGTGGTTTTCAAAGAAAACCCATAAACTCCCTGATAAACAAGATTTGTGAAGATACTTTGAAAAGGATTTTTAATTTGCCAGAACTATATATATATATTCTTATGAATAGTTGAAATTTTGAAGATTATATTTTGTACCTTCACATTAAATAAAATAAGCATTGTTAGAAAACTTTCACATTAAAAATCCAATAACAAATCTCAAATCTGTAGGGCTGTAAATACAGTTTAAGTGAAATAATTGAGTTAGTAAGTTTTGTATTGCATTCCTGTAACAAGAATTACGATTGTAGATTGTTTATTACCTTTTCTAACGAAGATACTTATTTTGTATCATTGCTTAAAAATTTAATAAGGGATGCTAACCATCCTGTATAAAATTTTATTTCATTAAATTGTAGGCAATTCCATTTCTATTTAAATATAATTATACCACCAAATTCTAGTGAGATTTTTACTGTGGTTTTCTGTTGAATTTTTTGTGGTGTTATTGTTGTTGGAGGTTCCCCCCCCCCTTATTTGTTATGACTTGGAGAAGTTTGGGGGAGTGTTACTTAACTTCCACTGTGCTGTACAATTTAATAATTTTAGCACATTGGCATATAGGAGGTTTTGTTTGTTCTGGAGAGTGATAGGTGAAAGATTGTTTTGTTTCATAATCTATATTTCCGAGAAACAAAGAATTCCTTTTTGAAAATACTTCAAGTTTGAGAATACAGTAGCGCCTAAATAAAATCTACAGCATTAAAGTTTTTTGTGTTTTTTTAATGTGATACTGGAAAAGAAAGTCTTGGTTTTAGATGTATGATCCTGTGCCATGAGTTCTAACAGTTTTGTGTTTGTTTGTTTTTTTTCTTTTAATACTTACATGTACCCCATCCACGTATCTCTGTAGAAAGTGGTAGTTCTGATTTCTTTTTTAAGGTAAGAATTGAAAAAATTCTGTTAATGAAAACAGTAATGGGGATCATATTGCAACAGTTAACTCTTTAAAGTTAAATCTAATAATGCGAGGGGACGGAAACACACTGTGATAATGTCTTCTTGGTAGCATTTATTCTTAACACAATTAAAAATGTATAAAAGCATAATTAGCTTGAATGCAAAAAAAAAAAAAACCACAAACCCATAGTTTATATCTACAGATGTTTGGATATAACACAAGTTTTCTAAAAAATCTTTTATTAACAGCTATTATAAATTTAAAGATGACATTGTCAGAGTATTTTTTTTCTATATATGTACATATATATATAATTAAGTACGTTTTCTAAACTAAAATATTTTGTTAATGTAACTTCAGAATGTCACAAGAAGTTTTAATCCTGCAATACTGGTCAGCTGATTTGATTTACAAAATAGAAAGTGCTCAGATATTTAATTAGATATTTCTTCTTTGTGATATATA